>NW_028317956.1:2129368-2451237 GCF_062004578.1 Staurois parvus | reverse complement strand
CCTAAATGTATAACTGACTTTGAGTTTACTATATATTTTTTTATCGCCGAAAGTAAAAAATATTGTTTTTCTTCAAAATTTGCGGTCTTTTTTTGTTTACAGCGCAAAAAATAAAAAGCGCACAGGTGATGAAATCCCACGGAAAGAAAGCTCTATCTGTGTGAAAAAAAGGGGGTAAATTTCTTTTGGGTACAGCCCTGCATGAGCGTGCAGTTATCCGTAGAATTAGTGCAGCACCGAGTAGCAGCAAGAGGCCTGGTCATCAAGGGGGGGGAGGGGGGGGTAAATGGTGTTTTGGGCAAGTGGTTAACCCAGAATGTGCAAAAAGAATGAAAAGAAAGCATAAAAGCGCAAGCTGCACAGTGTGTAAGTTGAATGGGAAGTAATGAGTTAATAAGAAAGCGCACTCCCTGTGTTGTGGAAGATAAGGCGCTTGTTTCCCCCATGCTCCCCTTGGAATGTTCTCCTGGGCCCATGAAAGGCTTTGCGAATAGGTAAATTGTGAGAAAAGGAATGTTAAAAGCGTGTGAAAAAAGTCTTGAAATGAATGGCGGGAAGGAAAAGAATAATTGAGCGAAATGTGAATGAAAAGTTTTGTTCCGGCAGAGGGGGGTCTGGAACCTGCGACGATGTGCTTCGCAGTCCTCCTCCCTAACCACTAGACCACAGGCCTCTGCCTAGGGCTCTGTGGGTGAAACTGACCTTTGTTTTTTCCTGTGGGCCACGGAGCGCTACATTCACGACATGAGACGATAACCGCCCACTGCGACTTGGCATGCGCCGCTCCGGGGACGGACTGCTCGGGCCTTAAAGCGGCACATGTGCACTTGCTTCAGGTCAATACATAGCTTGCCATTGCCGCGCTGCCTTCCCCCCGGAGAAGACGCGCGCAAAGCTTCCAGGCACACCTCTGTCACTTCACACTGCCGCCTGCTAGCGCTCAAGGCCCCATTCTGGAACGGCACGCTCAAGCCCCGTAGGCAGCTTTCAATTCACTGCTTAACAGCCCCAATCCTTCCTCTCTCTGCATGGCTCTGGATTTCACACGCATTGCCTTGGCTTTTTTAACATTCACTTTTTTCACATTCTTCAGCACTTTTTTGCCGCTACAAACCATTGCATTTTGCAAGAAATAGCCTGGAAAGTAGCATTGCAGCTTGAAACACTATATACAAACACAAACAAGGCACAACTCAAATGTGCATGTCACAAAGTACAATCGGATAAAGTCAAGAGAGAAAGACAGGAAAGAACGGAAGTACATGAGCAACAGAAATGGAAAGGTAGGCAGAATTATTCAGCTACTGACAGAGTAACTCAATCAATCCAAACATGGGGGTTTCTCAATCATGTAGCAAATGCCTAGGAGTCCTCCAAATTGCCCATTTTCTATCAAATAACCTCAATCTCAACTCCCGACATCTGGGATCCCAAATAGGCAGGACTGCACAGTCAGATTGGTGAGACCGACATTGGCGATTGGTCGCAGCAGGAGGAAGGAGCTGCTCGTCCGGCCGCCATCTTGCCATAGGCCGGGCGGCAACTGATTAATATACACTTATTAGGATTTTTTGGACCAAAAACATGTAGCAGAGTACATTTTGGCCTAAATGTATAACTGACTTTGAGTTTACTATATATTTTTTTATCGCCGAAAGTAAAAAATATTGTTTTTCTTCAAAATTTGCGGTCTTTTTTTGTTTACAGCGCAAAAAATAAAAAGCGCACAGGTGATGAAATCCCACGGAAAGAAAGCTCTATCTGTGTGAAAAAAAGGGGGTAAATTTCTTTTGGGTACAGCCCTGCATGAGCGTGCAGTTATCCGTAGAATTAGTGCAGCACCGAGTAGCAGCAAGAGGCCTGGTCATCAAGGGGGGGGGGGGGGGGTAAATGGTGTTTTGGGCAAGTGGTTAACCCAGAATGTGCAAAAAGAATGAAAAGAAAGCATAAAAGCGCAAGCTGCACAGTGTGTAAGTTGAATGGGAAGTGATGAGTTAATAAGAAAGCGCACTCCCTGTGTTGTGGAAGATAAGGCGCTTGTTTCCCCCATGCTCCCCTTGGAATGTTCTCCTGGGCCCATGAAAGGCTTTGCGAATAGGTAAATTGTGAGAAAAGGAATGTTAAAAGCGTGTGAAAAAAGTCTTGAAATGAATGGCGGGAAGGAAAAGAATAATTGAGCGAAATGTGAATGAAAAGTTTTGTTCCGGCAGAGGGGGGTCTGGAACCTGCGACGATGTGCTTCGCAGTCCTCCTCCCTAACCACTAGACCACAGGCCTCTGCCTAGGGCTCTGTGGGTGAAACTGACCTTTGTTTTTTCCTGTGGGCCACGGAGCGCTACATTCACGACATGAGACGATAACCGCCCACTGCGACTTGGCATGCGCCGCTCCGGGGACGGACTGCTCGGGCCTTAAAGCGGCACATGTGCACTTGCTTCAGGTCAATACATAGCTTGCCATTGCCGCGCTGCCTTCCCCCCGGAGAAGACGCGCGCAAAGCTTCCAGGCACACCTCTGTCACTTCACACTGCCGCCTGCTAGCGCTCAAGGCCCCATTCTGGAACGGCACGCTCAAGCCCCGTAGGCAGCTTTCAATTCACTGCTTAACAGCCCCAATCCTTCCTCTCTCTGCATGGCTCTGGATTTCACACGCATTGCCTTGGCTTTTTTAACATTCACTTTTTTCACATTCTTCAGCACTTTTTTGCCGCTACAAACCATTGCATTTTGCAAGAAATAGCCTGGAAAGTAGCATTGCAGCTTGAAACACTATATACAAACACAAACAAGGCACAACTCAAATGTGCATGTCACAAAGTACAATCGGATAAAGTCAAGAGAGAAAGACAGGAAAGAACTGAAGTACATGAGCAACAGAAATGGAAAGGTAGGCAGAATTATTCAGCTACTGACAGAGTAACTCAATCAATCCAAACATGGGGGTTTCTCAATCATGTAGCAAATGCCTAGGAGTCCTCCAAATTGCCCATTTTCTATCAAATAACCTCAATCTCAACTCCCGACATCTGGGATCCCAAATAGGCAGGACTGCACAGTCAGATTGGTGAGACCGACATTGGCGATTGGTCGCAGCAGGAGGAAGGAGCTGCTCGTCCGGCCGCCATCTTGCCATAGGCCGGGCGGCAACTGATTAATATACACTTATTAGGATTTTTTGGACCAAAAACATGTAGCAGAGTACATTTTGGCCTAAATGTATAACTGACTTTGAGTTTACTATATATTTTTTTATCGCCGAAAGTAAAAAATATTGTTTTTCTTCAAAATTTGCGGTCTTTTTTTGTTTACAGCGCAAAAAATAAAAAGCGCACAGGTGATGAAATCCCACGGAAAGAAAGCTCTATCTGTGTGAAAAAAAGGGGGTAAATTTCTTTTGGGTACAGCCCTGCATGAGCGTGCAGTTATCCGTAGAATTAGTGCAGCACCGAGTAGCAGCAAGAGGCCTGGTCATCAAGGGGGGGGAGGGGGGGGGTAAATGGTGTTTTGGGCAAGTGGTTAACCCAGAATGTGCAAAAAGAATGAAAAGAAAGCATAAAAGCGCAAGCTGCACAGTGTGTAAGTTGAATGGGAAGTAATGAGTTAATAAGAAAGCGCACTCCCTGTGTTGTGGAAGATAAGGCGCTTGTTTCCCCCATGCTCCCCTTGGAATGTTCTCCTGGGCCCATGAAAGGCTTTGCGAATAGGTAAATTGTGAGAAAAGGAATGTTAAAAGCGTGTGAAAAAAGTCTTGAAATGAATGGCGGGAAGGAAAAGAATAATTGAGCGAAATGTGAATGAAAAGTTTTGTTCCGGCAGAGGGGGGTCTGGAACCTGCGACGATGTGCTTCGCAGTCCTCCTCCCTAACCACTAGACCACAGGCCTCTGCCTAGGGCTCTGTGGGTGAAACTGACCTTTGTTTTTTCCTGTGGGCCACGGAGCGCTACATTCACGACATGAGACGATAACCGCCCACTGCGACTTGGCATGCGCCGCTCCGGGGACGGACTGCTCGGGCCTTAAAGCGGCACATGTGCACTTGCTTCAGGTCAATACATAGCTTGCCATTGCCGCGCTGCCTTCCCCCCGGAGAAGACGCGCGCAAAGCTTCCAGGCACACCTCTGTCACTTCACACTGCCGCCTGCTAGCGCTCAAGGCCCCATTCTGGAACGGCACGCTCAAGCCCCGTAGGCAGCTTTCAATTCACTGCTTAACAGCCCCAATCCTTCCTCTCTCTGCATGGCTCTGGATTTCACACGCATTGCCTTGGCTTTTTTAACATTCACTTTTTTCACATTCTTCAGCACTTTTTTGCCGCTACAAACCATTGCATTTTGCAAGAAATAGCCTGGAAAGTAGCATTGCAGCTTGAAACACTATATACAAACACAAACAAGGCACAACTCAAATGTGCATGTCACAAAGTACAATCGGATAAAGTCAAGAGAGAAAGACAGGAAAGAACGGAAGTACATGAGCAACAGAAATGGAAAGGTAGGCAGAATTATTCAGCTACTGACAGAGTAACTCAATCAATCCAAACATGGGGGTTTCTCAATCATGTAGCAAATGCCTAGGAGTCCTCCAAATTGCCCATTTTCTATCAAATAACCTCAATCTCAACTCCCGACATCTGGGATCCCAAATAGGCAGGACTGCACAGTCAGATTGGTGAGACCGACATTGGCGATTGGTCGCAGCAGGAGGAAGGAGCTGCTCGTCCGGCCGCCATCTTGCCATAGGCCGGGCGGCAACTGATTAATATACACTTATTAGGATTTTTTGGACCAAAAACATGTAGCAGAGTACATTTTGGCCTAAATGTATAACTGACTTTGAGTTTACTATATATTTTTTTATCGCCGAAAGTAAAAAATATTGTTTTTCTTCAAAATTTGCGGTCTTTTTTTGTTTACAGCGCAAAAAATAAAAAGCGCACAGGTGATGAAATCCCACGGAAAGAAAGCTCTATCTGTGTGAAAAAAAGGGGGTAAATTTCTTTTGGGTACAGCCCTGCATGAGCGTGCAGTTATCCGTAGAATTAGTGCAGCACCGAGTAGCAGCAAGAGGCCTGGTCATCAAGGGGGGGGAGGGGGGGGGGTAAATGGTGTTTTGGGCAAGTGGTTAACCCAGAATGTGCAAAAAGAATGAAAAGAAAGCATAAAAGCGCAAGCTGCACAGTGTGTAAGTTGAATGGGAAGTAATGAGTTAATAAGAAAGCGCACTCCCTGTGTTGTGGAAGATAAGGCGCTTGTTTCCCCCATGCTCCCCTTGGAATGTTCTCCTGGGCCCATGAAAGGCTTTGCGAATAGGTAAATTGTGAGAAAAGGAATGTTAAAAGCGTGTGAAAAAAGTCTTGAAATGAATGGCGGGAAGGAAAAGAATAATTGAGCGAAATGTGAATGAAAAGTTTTGTTCCGGCAGAGGGGGGTCTGGAACCTGCGACGATGTGCTTCGCAGTCCTCCTCCCTAACCACTAGACCACAGGCCTCTGCCTAGGGCTCTGTGGGTGAAACTGACCTTTGTTTTTTCCTGTGGGCCACGGAGCGCTACATTCACGACATGAGACGATAACCGCCCACTGCGACTTGGCATGCGCCGCTCCGGGGACGGACTGCTCGGGCCTTAAAGCGGCACATGTGCACTTGCTTCAGGTCAATACATAGCTTGCCATTGCCGCGCTGCCTTCCCCCCGGAGAAGACGCGCGCAAAGCTTCCAGGCACACCTCTGTCACTTCACACTGCCGCCTGCTAGCGCTCAAGGCCCCATTCTGGAACGGCACGCTCAAGCCCCGTAGGCAGCTTTCAATTCACTGCTTAACAGCCCCAATCCTTCCTCTCTCTGCATGGCTCTGGATTTCACACGCATTGCCTTGGCTTTTTTAACATTCACTTTTTTCACATTCTTCAGCACTTTTTTGCCGCTACAAACCATTGCATTTTGCAAGAAATAGCCTGGAAAGTAGCATTGCAGCTTGAAACACTATATACAAACACAAACAAGGCACAACTCAAATGTGCATGTCACAAAGTACAATCGGATAAAGTCAAGAGAGAAAGACAGGAAAGAACTGAAGTACATGAGCAACAGAAATGGAAAGGTAGGCAGAATTATTCAGCTACTGACAGAGTAACTCAATCAATCCAAACATGGGGGTTTCTCAATCATGTAGCAAATGCCTAGGAGTCCTCCAAATTGCCCATTTTCTATCAAATAACCTCAATCTCAACTCCCGACATCTGGGATCCCAAATAGGCAGGACTGCACAGTCAGATTGGTGAGACCGACATTGGCGATTGGTCGCAGCAGGAGGAAGGAGCTGCTCGTCCGGCCGCCATCTTGCCATAGGCCGGGCGGCAACTGATTAATATACACTTATTAGGATTTTTTGGACCAAAAACATGTAGCAGAGTACATTTTGGCCTAAATGTATAACTGACTTTGAGTTTACTATATATTTTTTTATCGCCGAAAGTAAAAAATATTGTTTTTCTTCAAAATTTGCGGTCTTTTTTTGTTTACAGCGCAAAAAATAAAAAGCGCACAGGTGATGAAATCCCACGGAAAGAAAGCTCTATCTGTGTGAAAAAAAGGGGGTAAATTTCTTTTGGGTACAGCCCTGCATGAGCGTGCAGTTATCCGTAGAATTAGTGCAGCACCGAGTAGCAGCAAGAGGCCTGGTCATCAAGGGGGGGGAGGGGGGGGGTAAATGGTGTTTTGGGCAAGTGGTTAACCCAGAATGTGCAAAAAGAATGAAAAGAAAGCATAAAAGCGCAAGCTGCACAGTGTGTAAGTTGAATGGGAAGTAATGAGTTAATAAGAAAGCGCACTCCCTGTGTTGTGGAAGATAAGGCGCTTGTTTCCCCCATGCTCCCCTTGGAATGTTCTCCTGGGCCCATGAAAGGCTTTGCGAATAGGTAAATTGTGAGAAAAGGAATGTTAAAAGCGTGTGAAAAAAGTCTTGAAATGAATGGCGGGAAGGAAAAGAATAATTGAGCGAAATGTGAATGAAAAGTTTTGTTCCGGCAGAGGGGGGTCTGGAACCTGCGACGATGTGCTTCGCAGTCCTCCTCCCTAACCACTAGACCACAGGCCTCTGCCTAGGGCTCTGTGGGTGAAACTGACCTTTGTTTTTTCCTGTGGGCCACGGAGCGCTACATTCACGACATGAGACGATAACCGCCCACTGCGACTTGGCATGCGCCGCTCCGGGGACGGACTGCTCGGGCCTTAAAGCGGCACATGTGCACTTGCTTCAGGTCAATACATAGCTTGCCATTGCCGCGCTGCCTTCCCCCCGGAGAAGACGCGCGCAAAGCTTCCAGGCACACCTCTGTCACTTCACACTGCCGCCTGCTAGCGCTCAAGGCCCCATTCTGGAACGGCACGCTCAAGCCCCGTAGGCAGCTTTCAATTCACTGCTTAACAGCCCCAATCCTTCCTCTCTCTGCATGGCTCTGGATTTCACACGCATTGCCTTGGCTTTTTTAACATTCACTTTTTTCACATTCTTCAGCACTTTTTTGCCGCTACAAACCATTGCATTTTGCAAGAAATAGCCTGGAAAGTAGCATTGCAGCTTGAAACACTATATACAAACACAAACAAGGCACAACTCAAATGTGCATGTCACAAAGTACAATCGGATAAAGTCAAGAGAGAAAGACAGGAAAGAACTGAAGTACATGAGCAACAGAAATGGAAAGGTAGGCAGAATTATTCAGCTACTGACAGAGTAACTCAATCAATCCAAACATGGGGGTTTCTCAATCATGTAGCAAATGCCTAGGAGTCCTCCAAATTGCCCATTTTCTATCAAATAACCTCAATCTCAACTCCCGACATCTGGGATCCCAAATAGGCAGGACTGCACAGTCAGATTGGTGAGACCGACATTGGCGATTGGTCGCAGCAGGAGGAAGGAGCTGCTCGTCCGGCCGCCATCTTGCCATAGGCCGGGCGGCAACTGATTAATATACACTTATTAGGATTTTTTGGACCAAAAACATGTAGCAGAGTACATTTTGGCCTAAATGTATAACTGACTTTGAGTTTACTATATATTTTTTTATCGCCGAAAGTAAAAAATATTGTTTTTCTTCAAAATTTGCGGTCTTTTTTTGTTTACAGCGCAAAAAATAAAAAGCGCACAGGTGATGAAATCCCACGGAAAGAAAGCTCTATCTGTGTGAAAAAAAGGGGGTAAATTTCTTTTGGGTACAGCCCTGCATGAGCGTGCAGTTATCCGTAGAATTAGTGCAGCACCGAGTAGCAGCAAGAGGCCTGGTCATCAAGGGGGGGGAGGGGGGGGGTAAATGGTGTTTTGGGCAAGTGGTTAACCCAGAATGTGCAAAAAGAATGAAAAGAAAGCATAAAAGCGCAAGCTGCACAGTGTGTAAGTTGAATGGGAAGTAATGAGTTAATAAGAAAGCGCACTCCCTGTGTTGTGGAAGATAAGGCGCTTGTTTCCCCCATGCTCCCCTTGGAATGTTCTCCTGGGCCCATGAAAGGCTTTGCGAATAGGTAAATTGTGAGAAAAGGAATGTTAAAAGCGTGTGAAAAAAGTCTTGAAATGAATGGCGGGAAGGAAAAGAATAATTGAGCGAAATGTGAATGAAAAGTTTTGTTCCGGCAGAGGGGGGTCTGGAACCTGCGACGATGTGCTTCGCAGTCCTCCTCCCTAACCACTAGACCACAGGCCTCTGCCTAGGGCTCTGTGGGTGAAACTGACCTTTGTTTTTTCCTGTGGGCCACGGAGCGCTACATTCACGACATGAGACGATAACCGCCCACTGCGACTTGGCATGCGCCGCTCCGGGGACGGACTGCTCGGGCCTTAAAGCGGCACATGTGCACTTGCTTCAGGTCAATACATAGCTTGCCATTGCCGCGCTGCCTTCCCCCCGGAGAAGACGCGCGCAAAGCTTCCAGGCACACCTCTGTCACTTCACACTGCCGCCTGCTAGCGCTCAAGGCCCCATTCTGGAACGGCACGCTCAAGCCCCGTAGGCAGCTTTCAATTCACTGCTTAACAGCCCCAATCCTTCCTCTCTCTGCATGGCTCTGGATTTCACACGCATTGCCTTGGCTTTTTTAACATTCACTTTTTTCACATTCTTCAGCACTTTTTTGCCGCTACAAACCATTGCATTTTGCAAGAAATAGCCTGGAAAGTAGCATTGCAGCTTGAAACACTATATACAAACACAAACAAGGCACAACTCAAATGTGCATGTCACAAAGTACAATCGGATAAAGTCAAGAGAGAAAGACAGGAAAGAACGGAAGTACATGAGCAACAGAAATGGAAAGGTAGGCAGAATTATTCAGCTACTGACAGAGTAACTCAATCAATCCAAACATGGGGGTTTCTCAATCATGTAGCAAATGCCTAGGAGTCCTCCAAATTGCCCATTTTCTATCAAATAACCTCAATCTCAACTCCCGACATCTGGGATCCCAAATAGGCAGGACTGCACAGTCAGATTGGTGAGACCGACATTGGCGATTGGTCGCAGCAGGAGGAAGGAGCTGCTCGTCCGGCCGCCATCTTGCCATAGGCCGGGCGGCAACTGATTAATATACACTTATTAGGATTTTTTGGACCAAAAACATGTAGCAGAGTACATTTTGGCCTAAATGTATAACTGACTTTGAGTTTACTATATATTTTTTTATCGCCGAAAGTAAAAAATATTGTTTTTCTTCAAAATTTGCGGTCTTTTTTTGTTTACAGCGCAAAAAATAAAAAGCGCACAGGTGATGAAATCCCACGGAAAGAAAGCTCTATCTGTGTGAAAAAAAGGGGGTAAATTTCTTTTGGGTACAGCCCTGCATGAGCGTGCAGTTATCCGTAGAATTAGTGCAGCACCGAGTAGCAGCAAGAGGCCTGGTCATCAAGGGGGGGGAGGGGGGGGGTAAATGGTGTTTTGGGCAAGTGGTTAACCCAGAATGTGCAAAAAGAATGAAAAGAAAGCATAAAAGCGCAAGCTGCACAGTGTGTAAGTTGAATGGGAAGTAATGAGTTAATAAGAAAGCGCACTCCCTGTGTTGTGGAAGATAAGGCGCTTGTTTCCCCCATGCTCCCCTTGGAATGTTCTCCTGGGCCCATGAAAGGCTTTGCGAATAGGTAAATTGTGAGAAAAGGAATGTTAAAAGCGTGTGAAAAAAGTCTTGAAATGAATGGCGGGAAGGAAAAGAATAATTGAGCGAAATGTGAATGAAAAGTTTTGTTCCGGCAGAGGGGGGTCTGGAACCTGCGACGATGTGCTTCGCAGTCCTCCTCCCTAACCACTAGACCACAGGCCTCTGCCTAGGGCTCTGTGGGTGAAACTGACCTTTGTTTTTTCCTGTGGGCCACGGAGCGCTACATTCACGACATGAGACGATAACCGCCCACTGCGACTTGGCATGCGCCGCTCCGGGGACGGACTGCTCGGGCCTTAAAGCGGCACATGTGCACTTGCTTCAGGTCAATACATAGCTTGCCATTGCCGCGCTGCCTTCCCCCCGGAGAAGACGCGCGCAAAGCTTCCAGGCACACCTCTGTCACTTCACACTGCCGCCTGCTAGCGCTCAAGGCCCCATTCTGGAACGGCACGCTCAAGCCCCGTAGGCAGCTTTCAATTCACTGCTTAACAGCCCCAATCCTTCCTCTCTCTGCATGGCTCTGGATTTCACACGCATTGCCTTGGCTTTTTTAACATTCACTTTTTTCACATTCTTCAGCACTTTTTTGCCGCTACAAACCATTGCATTTTGCAAGAAATAGCCTGGAAAGTAGCATTGCAGCTTGAAACACTATATACAAACACAAACAAGGCACAACTCAAATGTGCATGTCACAAAGTACAATCGGATAAAGTCAAGAGAGAAAGACAGGAAAGAACTGAAGTACATGAGCAACAGAAATGGAAAGGTAGGCAGAATTATTCAGCTACTGACAGAGTAACTCAATCAATCCAAACATGGGGGTTTCTCAATCATGTAGCAAATGCCTAGGAGTCCTCCAAATTGCCCATTTTCTATCAAATAACCTCAATCTCAACTCCCGACATCTGGGATCCCAAATAGGCAGGACTGCACAGTCAGATTGGTGAGACCGACATTGGCGATTGGTCGCAGCAGGAGGAAGGAGCTGCTCGTCCGGCCGCCATCTTGCCATAGGCCGGGCGGCAACTGATTAATATACACTTATTAGGATTTTTTGGACCAAAAACATGTAGCAGAGTACATTTTGGCCTAAATGTATAACTGACTTTGAGTTTACTATATATTTTTTTATCGCCGAAAGTAAAAAATATTGTTTTTCTTCAAAATTTGCGGTCTTTTTTTGTTTACAGCGCAAAAAATAAAAAGCGCACAGGTGATGAAATCCCACGGAAAGAAAGCTCTATCTGTGTGAAAAAAAGGGGGTAAATTTCTTTTGGGTACAGCCCTGCATGAGCGTGCAGTTATCCGTAGAATTAGTGCAGCACCGAGTAGCAGCAAGAGGCCTGGTCATCAAGGGGGGGGAGGGGGGGGGTAAATGGTGTTTTGGGCAAGTGGTTAACCCAGAATGTGCAAAAAGAATGAAAAGAAAGCATAAAAGCGCAAGCTGCACAGTGTGTAAGTTGAATGGGAAGTAATGAGTTAATAAGAAAGCGCACTCCCTGTGTTGTGGAAGATAAGGCGCTTGTTTCCCCCATGCTCCCCTTGGAATGTTCTCCTGGGCCCATGAAAGGCTTTGCGAATAGGTAAATTGTGAGAAAAGGAATGTTAAAAGCGTGTGAAAAAAGTCTTGAAATGAATGGCGGGAAGGAAAAGAATAATTGAGCGAAATGTGAATGAAAAGTTTTGTTCCGGCAGAGGGGGGTCTGGAACCTGCGACGATGTGCTTCGCAGTCCTCCTCCCTAACCACTAGACCACAGGCCTCTGCCTAGGGCTCTGTGGGTGAAACTGACCTTTGTTTTTTCCTGTGGGCCACGGAGCGCTACATTCACGACATGAGACGATAACCGCCCACTGCGACTTGGCATGCGCCGCTCCGGGGACGGACTGCTCGGGCCTTAAAGCGGCACATGTGCACTTGCTTCAGGTCAATACATAGCTTGCCATTGCCGCGCTGCCTTCCCCCCGGAGAAGACGCGCGCAAAGCTTCCAGGCACACCTCTGTCACTTCACACTGCCGCCTGCTAGCGCTCAAGGCCCCATTCTGGAACGGCACGCTCAAGCCCCGTAGGCAGCTTTCAATTCACTGCTTAACAGCCCCAATCCTTCCTCTCTCTGCATGGCTCTGGATTTCACACGCATTGCCTTGGCTTTTTTAACATTCACTTTTTTCACATTCTTCAGCACTTTTTTGCCGCTACAAACCATTGCATTTTGCAAGAAATAGCCTGGAAAGTAGCATTGCAGCTTGAAACACTATATACAAACACAAACAAGGCACAACTCAAATGTGCATGTCACAAAGTACAATCGGATAAAGTCAAGAGAGAAAGACAGGAAAGAACTGAAGTACATGAGCAATAGAAATGGAAAGGTAGGCAGAATTATTCAGCTACTGACAGAGTAACTCAATCAATCCAAACATGGGGGTTTCTCAATCATGTAGCAAATGCCTAGGAGTCCTCCAAATTGCCCATTTTCTATCAAATAACCTCAATCTCAACTCCCGACATCTGGGATCCCAAATAGGCAGGACTGCACAGTCAGATTGGTGAGACCGACATTGGCGATTGGTCGCAGCAGGAGGAAGGAGCTGCTCGTCCGGCCGCCATCTTGCCATAGGCCGGGCGGCAACTGATTAATATACACTTATTAGGATTTTTTGGACCAAAAACATGTAGCAGAGTACATTTTGGCCTAAATGTATAACTGACTTTGAGTTTACTATATATTTTTTTATCGCCGAAAGTAAAAAATATTGTTTTTCTTCAAAATTTGCAGTCTTTTTTTGTTTACAGCGCAAAAAATAAAAAGCGCACAGGTGATGAAATCCCACGGAAAGAAAGCTCTATCTGTGTGAAAAAAAGGGGGTAAATTTCTTTTGGGTACAGCCCTGCATAAGCGTGCAGTTATCCGTAGAATTAGTGCAGCACCGAGTAGCAGCAAGAGGCCTGGTCATCAAGGGGGGGGAGGGGGGGGGTAAATGGTGTTTTGGGCAAGTGGTTAACCCAGAATGTGCAAAAAGAATGAAAAGAAAGCATAAAAGCGCAAGCTGCACAGTGTGTAAGTTGAATGGGAAGTGATGAGTTAATAAGAAAGCGCACTCCCTGTGTTGTGGAAGATAAGGCGCTTGTTTCCCCCATGCTCCCCTTGGAATGTTCTCCTGGGCCAATGAAAGGCTTTGCGAATAGGTAAATTGTGAGAAAAGGAATGTTAAAAGCGTGTGAAAAAAGTCTTGAAATGAATGGCGGGAAGGAAAAGAATAATTGAGCGAAATGTGAATGAAAAGTTTTGTTCGGGCAGAGGGGGGTCTGGAACCTGGGACGATGTGCTTCGCAGTCCTCCTCCCTAACCACTAGACCACAGGCCTCTGCCTAGGGCTCTGTGGGTGAAACTGACCTTTGTTTTTTCCTGTGGGCCACGGAGCGCTACATTCACGACATGAGACGATAACCGCCCACTGCGACTTGGCATGCGCCGCTCCGGGGACGGACTGCTCGGGCCTTAAAGCGGCACATGTGCACTTGCTTCAGGTCAATACATAGCTTGCCATTGCCGCGCTGCCTTCCCCCCGGAGAAGACGCGCGCAAAGCTTCCAGGCACACCTCTGTCACTTCACACTGCCGCCTGCTAGCGCTCAAGGCCCCATTCTGGAACGGCACGCTCAAGCCCCGTAGGCAGCTTCCAATTCACTGCTTAACAGCCCCAATCCTTCCTCTCTCTGCATGGCTCTGGATTTCACACGCATTGCCTTGGCTTTTTTAACATTCACTTTTTTCACATTCTTCAGCACTTTTTTGCCGCTACAAACCATTGCATTTTGCAAGAAATAGCCTGGAAAGTAGCATTGCAGCTTGAAACACTATATACAAACACAAACAAGGCACAACTCAAATGTGCATGTCACAAAGTACAATCGGATAAAGTCAAGAGAGAAAGACAGGAAAGAACTGAAGTACATGAGCAATAGAAATGGAAAGGTAGGCAGAATTATTCAGCTACTGACAGAGTAACTCAATCAATCCAAACATGGGGGTTTCTCAATCATGTAGCAAATGCCTAGGAGTCCTCCAAATTGCCCATTTTCTATCAAATAACCTCAATCTCAACTCCCGACATCTGGGATCCCAAATAGGCAGGACTGCACAGTCAGATTGGTGAGACCGACATTGGCGATTGGTCGCAGCAGGAGGAAGGAGCTGCTCGTCCGGCCGCCATCTTGCCATAGGCCGGGCGGCAACTGATTAATATACACTTATTAGGATTTTTTGGACCAAAAACATGTAGCAGAGTACATTTTGGCCTAAATGTATAACTGACTTTGAGTTTACTATATATTTTTTTATCGCCGAAAGTAAAAAATATTGTTTTTCTTCAAAATTTGCGGTCTTTTTTTGTTTACAGCGCAAAAAATAAAAAGCGCACAGGTGATGAAATCCCACGGAAAGAAAGCTCTATCTGTGTGAAAAAAAGGGGGTAAATTTCTTTTGGGTACAGCCCTGCATGAGCGTGCAGTTATCCGTAGAATTAGTGCAGCACCGAGTAGCAGCAAGAGGCCTGGTCATCAAGGGGGGGGGGGGGGGTAAATGGTGTTTTGGGCAAGTGGTTAACCCAGAATGTGCAAAAAGAATGAAAAGAAAGCATAAAAGCGCAAGCTGCACAGTGTGTAAGTTGAATGGGAAGTAATGAGTTAATAAGAAAGCGCACTCCCTGTGTTGTGGAAGATAAGGCGCTTGTTTCCCCCATGCTCCCCTTGGAATGTTCTCCTGGGCCCATGAAAGGCTTTGCGAATAGGTAAATTGTGAGAAAAGGAATGTTAAAAGCGTGTGAAAAAAGTCTTGAAATGAATGGCGGGAAGGAAAAGAATAATTGAGCGAAATGTGAATGAAAAGTTTTGTTCGGGCAGAGGGGGGTCTGGAACCTGGGACGATGTGCTTCGCAGTCCTCCTCCCTAACCACTAGACCACAGGCCTCTGCCTAGGGCTCTGTGGGTGAAACTGACCTTTGTTTTTTCCTGTGGGCCACGGAGCGCTACATTCACGACATGAGACGATAACCGCCCACTGCGACTTGGCATGCGCCGCTCCGGGGACGGACTGCTCGGGCCTTAAAGCGGCACATGTGCACTTGCTTCAGGTCAATACATAGCTTGCCATTGCCGCGCTGCCTTCCCCCCGGAGAAGACGCGCGCAAAGCTTCCAGGCACACCTCTGTCACTTCACACTGCCGCCTGCTAGCGCTCAAGGCCCCATTCTGGAACGGCACGCTCAAGCCCCGTAGGCAGCTTTCAATTCACTGCTTAACAGCCCCAATCCTTCCTCTCTCTGCATGGCTCTGGATTTCACACGCATTGCCTTGGCTTTTTTAACATTCACTTTTTTCACATTCTTCAGCACTTTTTTGCCGCTACAAACCATTGCATTTTGCAAGAAATAGCCTGGAAAGTAGCATTGCAGCTTGAAACACTATATACAAACACAAACAAGGCACAACTCAAATGTGCATGTCACAAAGTACAATCGGATAAAGTCAAGAGAGAAAGACAGGAAAGAACGGAAGTACATGAGCAACAGAAATGGAAAGGTAGGCAGAATTATTCAGCTACTGACAGAGTAACTCAATCAATCCAAACATGGGGGTTTCTCAATCATGTAGCAAATGCCTAGGAGTCCTCCAAATTGCCCATTTTCTATCAAATAACCTCAATCTCAACTCCCGACATCTGGGATCCCAAATAGGCAGGACTGCACAGTCAGATTGGTGAGACCGACATTGGCGATTGGTCGCAGCAGGAGGAAGGAGCTGCTCGTCCGGCCGCCATCTTGCCATAGGCCGGGCGGCAACTGATTAATATACACTTATTAGGATTTTTTGGACCAAAAACATGTAGCAGAGTACATTTTGGCCTAAATGTATAACTGACTTTGAGTTTACTATATATTTTTTTATCGCCGAAAGTAAAAAATATTGTTTTTCTTCAAAATTTGCGGTCTTTTTTTGTTTACAGCGCAAAAAATAAAAAGCGCACAGGTGATGAAATCCCACGGAAAGAAAGCTCTATCTGTGTGAAAAAAAGGGGGTAAATTTCTTTTGGGTACAGCCCTGCATGAGCGTGCAGTTATCCGTAGAATTAGTGCAGCACCGAGTAGCAGCAAGAGGCCTGGTCATCAAGGGGGGGGAGGGGGGGGGTAAATGGTGTTTTGGGCAAGTGGTTAACCCAGAATGTGCAAAAAGAATGAAAAGAAAGCATAAAAGCGCAAGCTGCACAGTGTGTAAGTTGAATGGGAAGTAATGAGTTAATAAGAAAGCGCACTCCCTGTGTTGTGGAAGATAAGGCGCTTGTTTCCCCCATGCTCCCCTTGGAATGTTCTCCTGGGCCCATGAAAGGCTTTGCGAATAGGTAAATTGTGAGAAAAGGAATGTTAAAAGCGTGTGAAAAAAGTCTTGAAATGAATGGCGGGAAGGAAAAGAATAATTGAGCGAAATGTGAATGAAAAGCTTTGTTCGGGCAGAGGGGGGTCTGGAACCTGCGACGATGTGCTTCGCAGTCCTCCTCCCTAACCACTAGACCACAGGCCTCTGCCTAGGGCTCTGTGGGTGAAACTGACCTTTGTTTTTTCCTGTGGGCCACGGAGCGCTACATTCACGACATGAGACGATAACCGCCCACTGCGACTTGGCATGCGCCGCTCCGGGGACGGACTGCTCGGGCCTTAAAGCGGCACATGTGCACTTGCTTCAGGTCAATACATAGCTTGCCATTGCCGCGCTGCCTTCCCCCCGGAGAAGACGCGCGCAAAGCTTCCAGGCACACCTCTGTCACTTCACACTGCCGCCTGCTAGCGCTCAAGGCCCCATTCTGGAACGGCACGCTCAAGCCCCGTAGGCAGCTTTCAATTCACTGCTTAACAGCCCCAATCCTTCCTCTCTCTGCATGGCTCTGGATTTCACACGCATTGCCTTGGCTTTTTTAACATTCACTTTTTTCACATTCTTCAGCACTTTTTTGCCGCTACAAACCATTGCATTTTGCAAGAAATAGCCTGGAAAGTAGCATTGCAGCTTGAAACACTATATACAAACACAAACAAGGCACAACTCAAATGTGCATGTCACAAAGTACAATCGGATAAAGTCAAGAGAGAAAGACAGGAAAGAACTGAAGTACATGAGCAACAGAAATGGAAAGGTAGGCAGAATTATTCAGCTACTGACAGAGTAACTCAATCAATCCAAACATGGGGGTTTCTCAATCATGTAGCAAATGCCTAGGAGTCCTCCAAATTGCCCATTTTCTATCAAATAACCTCAATCTCAACTCCCGACATCTGGGATCCCAAATAGGCAGGACTGCACAGTCAGATTGGTGAGACCGACATTGGCGATTGGTCGCAGCAGGAGGAAGGAGCTGCTCGTCCGGCCGCCATCTTGCCATAGGCCGGGCGGCAACTGATTAATATACACTTATTAGGATTTTTTGGACCAAAAACATGTAGCAGAGTACATTTTGGCCTAAATGTATAACTGACTTTGAGTTTACTATATATTTTTTTATCGCCGAAAGTAAAAAATATTGTTTTTCTTCAAAATTTGCAGTCTTTTTTTGTTTACAGCGCAAAAAATAAAAAGCGCACAGGTGATGAAATCCCACGGAAAGAAAGCTCTATCTGTGTGAAAAAAAGGGGGTAAATTTCTTTTGGGTACAGCCCTGCATGAGCGTGCAGTTATCCGTAGAATTAGTGCAGCACCGAGTAGCAGCAAGAGGCCTGGTCATCAAGGGGGGGGAGGGGGGGGTAAATGGTGTTTTGGGCAAGTGGTTAACCCAGAATGTGCAAAAAGAATGAAAAGAAAGCATAAAAGCGCAAGCTGCACAGTGTGTAAGTTGAATGGGAAGTAATGAGTTAATAAGAAAGCGCACTCCCTGTGTTGTGGAAGATAAGGCGCTTGTTTCCCCCATGCTCCCCTTGGAATGTTCTCCTGGGCCCATGAAAGGCTTTGCGAATAGGTAAATTGTGAGAAAAGGAATGTTAAAAGCGTGTGAAAAAAGTCTTGAAATGAATGGCGGGAAGGAAAAGAATAATTGAGCGAAATGTGAATGAAAAGCTTTGTTCGGGCAGAGGGGGGTCTGGAACCTGCGACGATGTGCTTCGCAGTCCTCCTCCCTAACCACTAGACCACAGGCCTCTGCCTAGGGCTCTGTGGGTGAAACTGACCTTTGTTTTTTCCTGTGGGCCACGGAGCGCTACATTCACGACATGAGACGATAACCGCCCACTGCGACTTGGCATGCGCCGCTCCGGGGACGGACTGCTCGGGCCTTAAAGCGGCACATGTGCACTTGCTTCAGGTCAATACATAGCTTGCCATTGCCGCGCTGCCTTCCCCCCGGAGAAGACGCGCGCAAAGCTTCCAGGCACACCTCTGTCACTTCACACTGCCGCCTGCTAGCGCTCAAGGCCCCATTCTGGAACGGCACGCTCAAGCCCCGTAGGCAGCTTTCAATTCACTGCTTAACAGCCCCAATCCTTCCTCTCTCTGCATGGCTCTGGATTTCACACGCATTGCCTTGGCTTTTTTAACATTCACTTTTTTCACATTCTTCAGCACTTTTTTGCCGCTACAAACCATTGCATTTTGCAAGAAATAGCCTGGAAAGTAGCATTGCAGCTTGAAACACTATATACAAACACAAACAAGGCACAACTCAAATGTGCATGTCACAAAGTACAATCGGATAAAGTCAAGAGAGAAAGACAGGAAAGAACTGAAGTACATGAGCAATAGAAATGGAAAGGTAGGCAGAATTATTCAGCTACTGACAGAGTAACTCAATCAATCCAAACATGGGGGTTTCTCAATCATGTAGCAAATGCCTAGGAGTCCTCCAAATTGCCCATTTTCTATCAAATAACCTCAATCTCAACTCCCGACATCTGGGATCCCAAATAGGCAGGACTGCACAGTCAGATTGGTGAGACCGACATTGGCGATTGGTCGCAGCAGGAGGAAGGAGCTGCTCGTCCGGCCGCCATCTTGCCATAGGCCGGGCGGCAACTGATTAATATACACTTATTAGGATTTTTTGGACCAAAAACATGTAGCAGAGTACATTTTGGCCTAAATGTATAACTGACTTTGAGTTTACTATATATTTTTTTATCGCCGAAAGTAAAAAATATTGTTTTTCTTCAAAATTTGCGGTCTTTTTTTGTTTACAGCGCAAAAAATAAAAAGCGCACAGGTGATGAAATCCCACGGAAAGAAAGCTCTATCTGTGTGAAAAAAAGGGGGTAAATTTCTTTTGGGTACAGCCCTGCATGAGCGTGCAGTTATCCGTAGAATTAGTGCAGCACCGAGTAGCAGCAAGAGGCCTGGTCATCAAGGGGGGGGAGGGGGGGGGTAAATGGTGTTTTGGGCAAGTGGTTAACCCAGAATGTGCAAAAAGAATGAAAAGAAAGCATAAAAGCGCAAGCTGCACAGTGTGTAAGTTGAATGGGAAGTAATGAGTTAATAAGAAAGCGCACTCCCTGTGTTGTGGAAGATAAGGCGCTTGTTTCCCCCATGCTCCCCTTGGAATGTTCTCCTGGGCCCATGAAAGGCTTTGCGAATAGGTAAATTGTGAGAAAAGGAATGTTAAAAGCGTGTGAAAAAAGTCTTGAAATGAATGGCGGGAAGGAAAAGAATAATTGAGCGAAATGTGAATGAAAAGTTTTGTTCCGGCAGAGGGGGGTCTGGAACCTGCGACGATGTGCTTCGCAGTCCTCCTCCCTAACCACTAGACCACAGGCCTCTGCCTAGGGCTCTGTGGGTGAAACTGACCTTTGTTTTTTCCTGTGGGCCACGGAGCGCTACATTCACGACATGAGACGATAACCGCCCACTGCGACTTGGCATGCGCCGCTCCGGGGACGGACTGCTCGGGCCTTAAAGCGGCACATGTGCACTTGCTTCAGGTCAATACATAGCTTGCCATTGCCGCGCTGCCTTCCCCCCGGAGAAGACGCGCGCAAAGCTTCCAGGCACACCTCTGTCACTTCACACTGCCGCCTGCTAGCGCTCAAGGCCCCATTCTGGAACGGCACGCTCAAGCCCCGTAGGCAGCTTTCAATTCACTGCTTAACAGCCCCAATCCTTCCTCTCTCTGCATGGCTCTGGATTTCACACGCATTGCCTTGGCTTTTTTAACATTCACTTTTTTCACATTCTTCAGCACTTTTTTGCCGCTACAAACCATTGCATTTTGCAAGAAATAGCCTGGAAAGTAGCATTGCAGCTTGAAACACTATATACAAACACAAACAAGGCACAACTCAAATGTGCATGTCACAAAGTACAATCGGATAAAGTCAAGAGAGAAAGACAGGAAAGAACTGAAGTACATGAGCAATAGAAATGGAAAGGTAGGCAGAATTATTCAGCTACTGACAGAGTAACTCAATCAATCCAAACATGGGGGTTTCTCAATCATGTAGCAAATGCCTAGGAGTCCTCCAAATTGCCCATTTTCTATCAAATAACCTCAATCTCAACTCCCGACATCTGGGATCCCAAATAGGCAGGACTGCACAGTCAGATTGGTGAGACCGACATTGGCGATTGGTCGCAGCAGGAGGAAGGAGCTGCTCGTCCGGCCGCCATCTTGCCATAGGCCGGGCGGCAACTGATTAATATACACTTATTAGGATTTTTTGGACCAAAAACATGTAGCAGAGTACATTTTGGCCTAAATGTATAACTGACTTTGAGTTTACTATATATTTTTTTATCGCCGAAAGTAAAAAATATTGTTTTTCTTCAAAATTTGCAGTCTTTTTTTGTTTACAGCGCAAAAAATAAAAAGCGCACAGGTGATGAAATCCCACGGAAAGAAAGCTCTATCTGTGTGAAAAAAAGGGGGTAAATTTCTTTTGGGTACAGCCCTGCATAAGCGTGCAGTTATCCGTAGAATTAGTGCAGCACCGAGTAGCAGCAAGAGGCCTGGTCATCAAGGGGGGGGAGGGGGGGGGTAAATGGTGTTTTGGGCAAGTGGTTAACCCAGAATGTGCAAAAAGAATGAAAAGAAAGCATAAAAGCGCAAGCTGCACAGTGTGTAAGTTGAATGGGAAGTGATGAGTTAATAAGAAAGCGCACTCCCTGTGTTGTGGAAGATAAGGCGCTTGTTTCCCCCATGCTCCCCTTGGAATGTTCTCCTGGGCCAATGAAAGGCTTTGCGAATAGGTAAATTGTGAGAAAAGGAATGTTAAAAGCGTGTGAAAAAAGTCTTGAAATGAATGGCGGGAAGGAAAAGAATAATTGAGCGAAATGTGAATGAAAAGTTTTGTTCGGGCAGAGGGGGGTCTGGAACCTGGGACGATGTGCTTCGCAGTCCTCCTCCCTAACCACTAGACCACAGGCCTCTGCCTAGGGCTCTGTGGGTGAAACTGACCTTTGTTTTTTCCTGTGGGCCACGGAGCGCTACATTCACGACATGAGACGATAACCGCCCACTGCGACTTGGCATGCGCCGCTCCGGGGACGGACTGCTCGGGCCTTAAAGCGGCACATGTGCACTTGCTTCAGGTCAATACATAGCTTGCCATTGCCGCGCTGCCTTCCCCCCGGAGAAGACGCGCGCAAAGCTTCCAGGCACACCTCTGTCACTTCACACTGCCGCCTGCTAGCGCTCAAGGCCCCATTCTGGAACGGCACGCTCAAGCCCCGTAGGCAGCTTCCAATTCACTGCTTAACAGCCCCAATCCTTCCTCTCTCTGCATGGCTCTGGATTTCACACGCATTGCCTTGGCTTTTTTAACATTCACTTTTTTCACATTCTTCAGCACTTTTTTGCCGCTACAAACCATTGCATTTTGCAAGAAATAGCCTGGAAAGTAGCATTGCAGCTTGAAACACTATATACAAACACAAACAAGGCACAACTCAAATGTGCATGTCACAAAGTACAATCGGATAAAGTCAAGAGAGAAAGACAGGAAAGAACTGAAGTACATGAGCAATAGAAATGGAAAGGTAGGCAGAATTATTCAGCTACTGACAGAGTAACTCAATCAATCCAAACATGGGGGTTTCTCAATCATGTAGCAAATGCCTAGGAGTCCTCCAAATTGCCCATTTTCTATCAAATAACCTCAATCTCAACTCCCGACATCTGGGATCCCAAATAGGCAGGACTGCACAGTCAGATTGGTGAGACCGACATTGGCGATTGGTCGCAGCAGGAGGAAGGAGCTGCTCGTCCGGCCGCCATCTTGCCATAGGCCGGGCGGCAACTGATTAATATACACTTATTAGGATTTTTTGGACCAAAAACATGTAGCAGAGTACATTTTGGCCTAAATGTATAACTGACTTTGAGTTTACTATATATTTTTTTATCGCCGAAAGTAAAAAATATTGTTTTTCTTCAAAATTTGCGGTCTTTTTTTGTTTACAGCGCAAAAAATAAAAAGCGCACAGGTGATGAAATCCCACGGAAAGAAAGCTCTATCTGTGTGAAAAAAAGGGGGTAAATTTCTTTTGGGTACAGCCCTGCATGAGCGTGCAGTTATCCGTAGAATTAGTGCAGCACCGAGTAGCAGCAAGAGGCCTGGTCATCAAGGGGGGGGGGGGGGGTAAATGGTGTTTTGGGCAAGTGGTTAACCCAGAATGTGCAAAAAGAATGAAAAGAAAGCATAAAAGCGCAAGCTGCACAGTGTGTAAGTTGAATGGGAAGTAATGAGTTAATAAGAAAGCGCACTCCCTGTGTTGTGGAAGATAAGGCGCTTGTTTCCCCCATGCTCCCCTTGGAATGTTCTCCTGGGCCCATGAAAGGCTTTGCGAATAGGTAAATTGTGAGAAAAGGAATGTTAAAAGCGTGTGAAAAAAGTCTTGAAATGAATGGCGGGAAGGAAAAGAATAATTGAGCGAAATGTGAATGAAAAGTTTTGTTCGGGCAGAGGGGGGTCTGGAACCTGGGACGATGTGCTTCGCAGTCCTCCTCCCTAACCACTAGACCACAGGCCTCTGCCTAGGGCTCTGTGGGTGAAACTGACCTTTGTTTTTTCCTGTGGGCCACGGAGCGCTACATTCACGACATGAGACGATAACCGCCCACTGCGACTTGGCATGCGCCGCTCCGGGGACGGACTGCTCGGGCCTTAAAGCGGCACATGTGCACTTGCTTCAGGTCAATACATAGCTTGCCATTGCCGCGCTGCCTTCCCCCCGGAGAAGACGCGCGCAAAGCTTCCAGGCACACCTCTGTCACTTCACACTGCCGCCTGCTAGCGCTCAAGGCCCCATTCTGGAACGGCACGCTCAAGCCCCGTAGGCAGCTTTCAATTCACTGCTTAACAGCCCCAATCCTTCCTCTCTCTGCATGGCTCTGGATTTCACACGCATTGCCTTGGCTTTTTTAACATTCACTTTTTTCACATTCTTCAGCACTTTTTTGCCGCTACAAACCATTGCATTTTGCAAGAAATAGCCTGGAAAGTAGCATTGCAGCTTGAAACACTATATACAAACACAAACAAGGCACAACTCAAATGTGCATGTCACAAAGTACAATCGGATAAAGTCAAGAGAGAAAGACAGGAAAGAACGGAAGTACATGAGCAACAGAAATGGAAAGGTAGGCAGAATTATTCAGCTACTGACAGAGTAACTCAATCAATCCAAACATGGGGGTTTCTCAATCATGTAGCAAATGCCTAGGAGTCCTCCAAATTGCCCATTTTCTATCAAATAACCTCAATCTCAACTCCCGACATCTGGGATCCCAAATAGGCAGGACTGCACAGTCAGATTGGTGAGACCGACATTGGCGATTGGTCGCAGCAGGAGGAAGGAGCTGCTCGTCCGGCCGCCATCTTGCCATAGGCCGGGCGGCAACTGATTAATATACACTTATTAGGATTTTTTGGACCAAAAACATGTAGCAGAGTACATTTTGGCCTAAATGTATAACTGACTTTGAGTTTACTATATATTTTTTTATCGCCGAAAGTAAAAAATATTGTTTTTCTTCAAAATTTGCGGTCTTTTTTTGTTTACAGCGCAAAAAATAAAAAGCGCACAGGTGATGAAATCCCACGGAAAGAAAGCTCTATCTGTGTGAAAAAAAGGGGGTAAATTTCTTTTGGGTACAGCCCTGCATGAGCGTGCAGTTATCCGTAGAATTAGTGCAGCACCGAGTAGCAGCAAGAGGCCTGGTCATCAAGGGGGGGGAGGGGGGGGGTAAATGGTGTTTTGGGCAAGTGGTTAACCCAGAATGTGCAAAAAGAATGAAAAGAAAGCATAAAAGCGCAAGCTGCACAGTGTGTAAGTTGAATGGGAAGTAATGAGTTAATAAGAAAGCGCACTCCCTGTGTTGTGGAAGATAAGGCGCTTGTTTCCCCCATGCTCCCCTTGGAATGTTCTCCTGGGCCCATGAAAGGCTTTGCGAATAGGTAAATTGTGAGAAAAGGAATGTTAAAAGCGTGTGAAAAAAGTCTTGAAATGAATGGCGGGAAGGAAAAGAATAATTGAGCGAAATGTGAATGAAAAGCTTTGTTCGGGCAGAGGGGGGTCTGGAACCTGCGACGATGTGCTTCGCAGTCCTCCTCCCTAACCACTAGACCACAGGCCTCTGCCTAGGGCTCTGTGGGTGAAACTGACCTTTGTTTTTTCCTGTGGGCCACGGAGCGCTACATTCACGACATGAGACGATAACCGCCCACTGCGACTTGGCATGCGCCGCTCCGGGGACGGACTGCTCGGGCCTTAAAGCGGCACATGTGCACTTGCTTCAGGTCAATACATAGCTTGCCATTGCCGCGCTGCCTTCCCCCCGGAGAAGACGCGCGCAAAGCTTCCAGGCACACCTCTGTCACTTCACACTGCCGCCTGCTAGCGCTCAAGGCCCCATTCTGGAACGGCACGCTCAAGCCCCGTAGGCAGCTTTCAATTCACTGCTTAACAGCCCCAATCCTTCCTCTCTCTGCATGGCTCTGGATTTCACACGCATTGCCTTGGCTTTTTTAACATTCACTTTTTTCACATTCTTCAGCACTTTTTTGCCGCTACAAACCATTGCATTTTGCAAGAAATAGCCTGGAAAGTAGCATTGCAGCTTGAAACACTATATACAAACACAAACAAGGCACAACTCAAATGTGCATGTCACAAAGTACAATCGGATAAAGTCAAGAGAGAAAGACAGGAAAGAACTGAAGTACATGAGCAACAGAAATGGAAAGGTAGGCAGAATTATTCAGCTACTGACAGAGTAACTCAATCAATCCAAACATGGGGGTTTCTCAATCATGTAGCAAATGCCTAGGAGTCCTCCAAATTGCCCATTTTCTATCAAATAACCTCAATCTCAACTCCCGACATCTGGGATCCCAAATAGGCAGGACTGCACAGTCAGATTGGTGAGACCGACATTGGCGATTGGTCGCAGCAGGAGGAAGGAGCTGCTCGTCCGGCCGCCATCTTGCCATAGGCCGGGCGGCAACTGATTAATATACACTTATTAGGATTTTTTGGACCAAAAACATGTAGCAGAGTACATTTTGGCCTAAATGTATAACTGACTTTGAGTTTACTATATATTTTTTTATCGCCGAAAGTAAAAAATATTGTTTTTCTTCAAAATTTGCAGTCTTTTTTTGTTTACAGCGCAAAAAATAAAAAGCGCACAGGTGATGAAATCCCACGGAAAGAAAGCTCTATCTGTGTGAAAAAAAGGGGGTAAATTTCTTTTGGGTACAGCCCTGCATGAGCGTGCAGTTATCCGTAGAATTAGTGCAGCACCGAGTAGCAGCAAGAGGCCTGGTCATCAAGGGGGGGGAGGGGGGGGTAAATGGTGTTTTGGGCAAGTGGTTAACCCAGAATGTGCAAAAAGAATGAAAAGAAAGCATAAAAGCGCAAGCTGCACAGTGTGTAAGTTGAATGGGAAGTAATGAGTTAATAAGAAAGCGCACTCCCTGTGTTGTGGAAGATAAGGCGCTTGTTTCCCCCATGCTCCCCTTGGAATGTTCTCCTGGGCCCATGAAAGGCTTTGCGAATAGGTAAATTGTGAGAAAAGGAATGTTAAAAGCGTGTGAAAAAAGTCTTGAAATGAATGGCGGGAAGGAAAAGAATAATTGAGCGAAATGTGAATGAAAAGCTTTGTTCGGGCAGAGGGGGGTCTGGAACCTGCGACGATGTGCTTCGCAGTCCTCCTCCCTAACCACTAGACCACAGGCCTCTGCCTAGGGCTCTGTGGGTGAAACTGACCTTTGTTTTTTCCTGTGGGCCACGGAGCGCTACATTCACGACATGAGACGATAACCGCCCACTGCGACTTGGCATGCGCCGCTCCGGGGACGGACTGCTCGGGCCTTAAAGCGGCACATGTGCACTTGCTTCAGGTCAATACATAGCTTGCCATTGCCGCGCTGCCTTCCCCCCGGAGAAGACGCGCGCAAAGCTTCCAGGCACACCTCTGTCACTTCACACTGCCGCCTGCTAGCGCTCAAGGCCCCATTCTGGAACGGCACGCTCAAGCCCCGTAGGCAGCTTTCAATTCACTGCTTAACAGCCCCAATCCTTCCTCTCTCTGCATGGCTCTGGATTTCACACGCATTGCCTTGGCTTTTTTAACATTCACTTTTTTCACATTCTTCAGCACTTTTTTGCCGCTACAAACCATTGCATTTTGCAAGAAATAGCCTGGAAAGTAGCATTGCAGCTTGAAACACTATATACAAACACAAACAAGGCACAACTCAAATGTGCATGTCACAAAGTACAATCGGATAAAGTCAAGAGAGAAAGACAGGAAAGAACTGAAGTACATGAGCAACAGAAATGGAAAGGTAGGCAGAATTATTCAGCTACTGACAGAGTAACTCAATCAATCCAAACATGGGGGTTTCTCAATCATGTAGCAAATGCCTAGGAGTCCTCCAAATTGCCCATTTTCTATCAAATAACCTCAATCTCAACTCCCGACATCTGGGATCCCAAATAGGCAGGACTGCACAGTCAGATTGGTGAGACCGACATTGGCGATTGGTCGCAGCAGGAGGAAGGAGCTGCTCGTCCGGCCGCCATCTTGCCATAGGCCGGGCGGCAACTGATTAATATACACTTATTAGGATTTTTTGGACCAAAAACATGTAGCAGAGTACATTTTGGCCTAAATGTATAACTGACTTTGAGTTTACTATATATTTTTTTATCGCCGAAAGTAAAAAATATTGTTTTTCTTCAAAATTTGCAGTCTTTTTTTGTTTACAGCGCAAAAAATAAAAAGCGCACAGGTGATGAAATCCCACGGAAAGAAAGCTCTATCTGTGTGAAAAAAAGGGGGTAAATTTCTTTTGGGTACAGCCCTGCATGAGCGTGCAGTTATCCGTAGAATTAGTGCAGCACCGAGTAGCAGCAAGAGGCCTGGTCATCAAGGGGGGGGAGGGGGGGGTAAATGGTGTTTTGGGCAAGTGGTTAACCCAGAATGTGCAAAAAGAATGAAAAGAAAGCATAAAAGCGCAAGCTGCACAGTGTGTAAGTTGAATGGGAAGTAATGAGTTAATAAGAAAGCGCACTCCCTGTGTTGTGGAAGATAAGGCGCTTGTTTCCCCCATGCTCCCCTTGGAATGTTCTCCTGGGCCCATGAAAGGCTTTGCGAATAGGTAAATTGTGAGAAAAGGAATGTTAAAAGCGTGTGAAAAAAGTCTTGAAATGAATGGCGGGAAGGAAAAGAATAATTGAGCGAAATGTGAATGAAAAGTTTTGTTCGGGCAGAGGGGGGTCTGGAACCTGGGACGATGTGCTTCGCAGTCCTCCTCCCTAACCACTAGACCACAGGCCTCTGCCTAGGGCTCTGTGGGTGAAACTGACCTTTGTTTTTTCCTGTGGGCCACGGAGCGCTACATTCACGACATGAGACGATAACCGCCCACTGCGACTTGGCATGCGCCGCTCCGGGGACGGACTGCTCGGGCCTTAAAGCGGCACATGTGCACTTGCTTCAGGTCAATACATAGCTTGCCATTGCCGCGCTGCCTTCCCCCCGGAGAAGACGCGCGCAAAGCTTCCAGGCACACCTCTGTCACTTCACACTGCCGCCTGCTAGCGCTCAAGGCCCCATTCTGGAACGGCACGCTCAAGCCCCGTAGGCAGCTTCCAATTCACTGCTTAACAGCCCCAATCCTTCCTCTCTCTGCATGGCTCTGGATTTCACACGCATTGCCTTGGCTTTTTTAACATTCACTTTTTTCACATTCTTCAGCACTTTTTTGCCGCTACAAACCATTGCATTTTGCAAGAAATAGCCTGGAAAGTAGCATTGCAGCTTGAAACACTATATACAAACACAAACAAGGCACAACTCAAATGTGCATGTCACAAAGTACAATCGGATAAAGTCAAGAGAGAAAGACAGGAAAGAACTGAAGTACATGAGCAATAGAAATGGAAAGGTAGGCAGAATTATTCAGCTACTGACAGAGTAACTCAATCAATCCAAACATGGGGGTTTCTCAATCATGTAGCAAATGCCTAGGAGTCCTCCAAATTGCCCATTTTCTATCAAATAACCTCAATCTCAACTCCCGACATCTGGGATCCCAAATAGGCAGGACTGCACAGTCAGATTGGTGAGACCGACATTGGCGATTGGTCGCAGCAGGAGGAAGGAGCTGCTCGTCCGGCCGCCATCTTGCCATAGGCCGGGCGGCAACTGATTAATATACACTTATTAGGATTTTTTGGACCAAAAACATGTAGCAGAGTACATTTTGGCCTAAATGTATAACTGACTTTGAGTTTACTATATATTTTTTTATCGCCGAAAGTAAAAAATATTGTTTTTCTTCAAAATTTGCGGTCTTTTTTTGTTTACAGCGCAAAAAATAAAAAGCGCACAGGTGATGAAATCCCACGGAAAGAAAGCTCTATCTGTGTGAAAAAAAGGGGGTAAATTTCTTTTGGGTACAGCCCTGCATGAGCGTGCAGTTATCCGTAGAATTAGTGCAGCACCGAGTAGCAGCAAGAGGCCTGGTCATCAAGGGGGGGGGGGGGGGTAAATGGTGTTTTGGGCAAGTGGTTAACCCAGAATGTGCAAAAAGAATGAAAAGAAAGCATAAAAGCGCAAGCTGCACAGTGTGTAAGTTGAATGGGAAGTAATGAGTTAATAAGAAAGCGCACTCCCTGTGTTGTGGAAGATAAGGCGCTTGTTTCCCCCATGCTCCCCTTGGAATGTTCTCCTGGGCCCATGAAAGGCTTTGCGAATAGGTAAATTGTGAGAAAAGGAATGTTAAAAGCGTGTGAAAAAAGTCTTGAAATGAATGGCGGGAAGGAAAAGAATAATTGAGCGAAATGTGAATGAAAAGTTTTGTTCCGGCAGAGGGGGGTCTGGAACCTGCGACGATGTGCTTCGCAGTCCTCCTCCCTAACCACTAGACCACAGGCCTCTGCCTAGGGCTCTGTGGGTGAAACTGACCTTTGTTTTTTCCTGTGGGCCACGGAGCGCTACATTCACGACATGAGACGATAACCGCCCACTGCGACTTGGCATGCGCCGCTCCGGGGACGGACTGCTCGGGCCTTAAAGCGGCACATGTGCACTTGCTTCAGGTCAATACATAGCTTGCCATTGCCGCGCTGCCTTCCCCCCGGAGAAGACGCGCGCAAAGCTTCCAGGCACACCTCTGTCACTTCACACTGCCGCCTGCTAGCGCTCAAGGCCCCATTCTGGAACGGCACGCTCAAGCCCCGTAGGCAGCTTTCAATTCACTGCTTAACAGCCCCAATCCTTCCTCTCTCTGCATGGCTCTGGATTTCACACGCATTGCCTTGGCTTTTTTAACATTCACTTTTTTCACATTCTTCAGCACTTTTTTGCCGCTACAAACCATTGCATTTTGCAAGAAATAGCCTGGAAAGTAGCATTGCAGCTTGAAACACTATATACAAACACAAACAAGGCACAACTCAAATGTGCATGTCACAAAGTACAATCGGATAAAGTCAAGAGAGAAAGACAGGAAAGAACTGAAGTACATGAGCAATAGAAATGGAAAGGTAGGCAGAATTATTCAGCTACTGACAGAGTAACTCAATCAATCCAAACATGGGGGTTTCTCAATCATGTAGCAAATGCCTAGGAGTCCTCCAAATTGCCCATTTTCTATCAAATAACCTCAATCTCAACTCCCGACATCTGGGATCCCAAATAGGCAGGACTGCACAGTCAGATTGGTGAGACCGACATTGGCGATTGGTCGCAGCAGGAGGAAGGAGCTGCTCGTCCGGCCGCCATCTTGCCATAGGCCGGGCGGCAACTGATTAATATACACTTATTAGGATTTTTTGGACCAAAAACATGTAGCAGAGTACATTTTGGCCTAAATGTATAACTGACTTTGAGTTTACTATATATTTTTTTATCGCCGAAAGTAAAAAATATTGTTTTTCTTCAAAATTTGCGGTCTTTTTTTGTTTACAGCGCAAAAAATAAAAAGCGCACAGGTGATGAAATCCCACGGAAAGAAAGCTCTATCTGTGTGAAAAAAAGGGGGTAAATTTCTTTTGGGTACAGCCCTGCATGAGCGTGCAGTTATCCGTAGAATTAGTGCAGCACCGAGTAGCAGCAAGAGGCCTGGTCATCAAGGGGGGGGAGGGGGGGGGTATATGGTGTTTTGGGCAAGTGGTTAACCCAGAATGTGCAAAAAGAATGAAAAGAAAGCATAAAAGCGCAAGCTGCACAGTGTGTAAGTTGAATGGGAAGTAATGAGTTAATAAGAAAGCGCACTCCCTGTGTTGTGGAAGATAAGGCGCTTGTTTCCCCCATGCTCCCCTTGGAATGTTCTCCTGGGCCCATGAAAGGCTTTGCGAATAGGTAAATTGTGAGAAAAGGAATGTTAAAAGCGTGTGAAAAAAGTCTTGAAATGAATGGCGGGAAGGAAAAGAATAATTGAGCGAAATGTGAATGAAAAGTTTTGTTCCGGCAGAGGGGGGTCTGGAACCTGCGACGATGTGCTTCGCAGTCCTCCTCCCTAACCACTAGACCACAGGCCTCTGCCTAGGGCTCTGTGGGTGAAACTGACCTTTGTTTTTTCCTGTGGGCCACGGAGCGCTACATTCACGACATGAGACGATAACCGCCCACTGCGACTTGGCATGCGCCGCTCCGGGGACGGACTGCTCGGGCCTTAAAGCGGCACATGTGCACTTGCTTCAGGTCAATACATAGCTTGCCATTGCCGCGCTGCCTTCCCCCCGGAGAAGACGCGCGCAAAGCTTCCAGGCACACCTCTGTCACTTCACACTGCCGCCTGCTAGCGCTCAAGGCCCCATTCTGGAACGGCACGCTCAAGCCCCGTAGGCAGCTTTCAATTCACTGCTTAACAGCCCCAATCCTTCCTCTCTCTGCATGGCTCTGGATTTCACACGCATTGCCTTGGCTTTTTTAACATTCACTTTTTTCACATTCTTCAGCACTTTTTTGCCGCTACAAACCATTGCATTTTGCAAGAAATAGCCTGGAAAGTAGCATTGCAGCTTGAAACACTATATACAAACACAAACAAGGCACAACTCAAATGTGCATGTCACAAAGTACAATCGGATAAAGTCAAGAGAGAAAGACAGGAAAGAACTGAAGTACATGAGCAATAGAAATGGAAAGGTAGGCAGAATTATTCAGCTACTGACAGAGTAACTCAATCAATCCAAACATGGGGGTTTCTCAATCATGTAGCAAATGCCTAGGAGTCCTCCAAATTGCCCATTTTCTATCAAATAACCTCAATCTCAACTCCCGACATCTGGGATCCCAAATAGGCAGGACTGCACAGTCAGATTGGTGAGACCGACATTGGCGATTGGTCGCAGCAGGAGGAAGGAGCTGCTCGTCCGGCCGCCATCTTGCCATAGGCCGGGCGGCAACTGATTAATATACACTTATTAGGATTTTTTGGACCAAAAACATGTAGCAGAGTACATTTTGGCCTAAATGTATAACTGACTTTGAGTTTACTATATATTTTTTTATCGCCGAAAGTAAAAAATATTGTTTTTCTTCAAAATTTGCGGTCTTTTTTTGTTTACAGCGCAAAAAATAAAAAGCGCACAGGTGATGAAATCCCACGGAAAGAAAGCTCTATCTGTGTGAAAAAAAGGGGGTAAATTTCTTTTGGGTACAGCCCTGCATGAGCGTGCAGTTATCCGTAGAATTAGTGCAGCACCGAGTAGCAGCAAGAGGCCTGGTCATCAAGGGGGGGGAGGGGGGGGGTATATGGTGTTTTGGGCAAGTGGTTAACCCAGAATGTGCAAAAAGAATGAAAAGAAAGCATAAAAGCGCAAGCTGCACAGTGTGTAAGTTGAATGGGAAGTAATGAGTTAATAAGAAAGCGCACTCCCTGTGTTGTGGAAGATAAGGCGCTTGTTTCCCCCATGCTCCCCTTGGAATGTTCTCCTGGGCCCATGAAAGGCTTTGCGAATAGGTAAATTGTGAGAAAAGGAATGTTAAAAGCGTGTGAAAAAAGTCTTGAAATGAATGGCGGGAAGGAAAAGAATAATTGAGCGAAATGTGAATGAAAAGTTTTGTTCCGGCAGAGGGGGGTCTGGAACCTGCGACGATGTGCTTCGCAGTCCTCCTCCCTAACCACTAGACCACAGGCCTCTGCCTAGGGCTCTGTGGGTGAAACTGACCTTTGTTTTTTCCTGTGGGCCACGGAGCGCTACATTCACGACATGAGACGATAACCGCCCACTGCGACTTGGCATGCGCCGCTCCGGGGACGGACTGCTCGGGCCTTAAAGCGGCACATGTGCACTTGCTTCAGGTCAATACATAGCTTGCCATTGCCGCGCTGCCTTCCCCCCGGAGAAGACGCGCGCAAAGCTTCCAGGCACACCTCTGTCACTTCACACTGCCGCCTGCTAGCGCTCAAGGCCCCATTCTGGAACGGCACGCTCAAGCCCCGTAGGCAGCTTTCAATTCACTGCTTAACAGCCCCAATCCTTCCTCTCTCTGCATGGCTCTGGATTTCACACGCATTGCCTTGGCTTTTTTAACATTCACTTTTTTCACATTCTTCAGCACTTTTTTGCCGCTACAAACCATTGCATTTTGCAAGAAATAGCCTGGAAAGTAGCATTGCAGCTTGAAACACTATATACAAACACAAACAAGGCACAACTCAAATGTGCATGTCACAAAGTACAATCGGATAAAGTCAAGAGAGAAAGACAGGAAAGAACTGAAGTACATGAGCAACAGAAATGGAAAGGTAGGCAGAATTATTCAGCTACTGACAGAGTAACTCAATCAATCCAAACATGGGGGTTTCTCAATCATGTAGCAAATGCCTAGGAGTCCTCCAAATTGCCCATTTTCTATCAAATAACCTCAATCTCAACTCCCGACATCTGGGATCCCAAATAGGCAGGACTGCACAGTCAGATTGGTGAGACCGACATTGGCGATTGGTCGCAGCAGGAGGAAGGAGCTGCTCGTCCGGCCGCCATCTTGCCATAGGCCGGGCGGCAACTGATTAATATACACTTATTAGGATTTTTTGGACCAAAAACATGTAGCAGAGTACATTTTGGCCTAAATGTATAACTGACTTTGAGTTTACTATATATTTTTTTATCGCCGAAAGTAAAAAATATTGTTTTTCTTCAAAATTTGCAGTCTTTTTTTGTTTACAGCGCAAAAAATAAAAAGCGCACAGGTGATGAAATCCCACGGAAAGAAAGCTCTATCTGTGTGAAAAAAAGGGGGTAAATTTCTTTTGGGTACAGCCCTGCATGAGCGTGCAGTTATCCGTAGAATTAGTGCAGCACCGAGTAGCAGCAAGAGGCCTGGTCATCAAGGGGGGGGAGGGGGGGGGTAAATGGTGTTTTGGGCAAGTGGTTAACCCAGAATGTGCAAAAAGAATGAAAAGAAAGCATAAAAGCGCAAGCTGCACAGTGTGTAAGTTGAATGGGAAGTAATGAGTTAATAAGAAAGCGCACTCCCTGTGTTGTGGAAGATAAGGCGCTTGTTTCCCCCATGCTCCCCTTGGAATGTTCTCCTGGGCCCATGAAAGGCTTTGCGAATAGGTAAATTGTGAGAAAAGGAATGTTAAAAGCGTGTGAAAAAAGTCTTGAAATGAATGGCGGGAAGGAAAAGAATAATTGAGCGAAATGTGAATGAAAAGTTTTGTTCCGGCAGAGGGGGGTCTGGAACCTGCGACGATGTGCTTCGCAGTCCTCCTCCCTAACCACTAGACCACAGGCCTCTGCCTAGGGCTCTGTGGGTGAAACTGACCTTTGTTTTTTCCTGTGGGCCACGGAGCGCTACATTCACGACATGAGACGATAACCGCCCACTGCGACTTGGCATGCGCCGCTCCGGGGACGGACTGCTCGGGCCTTAAAGCGGCACATGTGCACTTGCTTCAGGTCAATACATAGCTTGCCATTGCCGCGCTGCCTTCCCCCCGGAGAAGACGCGCGCAAAGCTTCCAGGCACACCTCTGTCACTTCACACTGCCGCCTGCTAGCGCTCAAGGCCCCATTCTGGAACGGCACGCTCAAGCCCCGTAGGCAGCTTCCAATTCACTGCTTAACAGCCCCAATCCTTCCTCTCTCTGCATGGCTCTGGATTTCACACGCATTGCCTTGGCTTTTTTAACATTCACTTTTTTCACATTCTTCAGCACTTTTTTGCCGCTACAAACCATTGCATTTTGCAAGAAATAGCCTGGAAAGTAGCATTGCAGCTTGAAACACTATATACAAACACAAACAAGGCACAACTCAAATGTGCATGTCACAAAGTACAATCGGATAAAGTCAAGAGAGAAAGACAGGAAAGAACTGAAGTACATGAGCAATAGAAATGGAAAGGTAGGCAGAATTATTCAGCTACTGACAGAGTAACTCAATCAATCCAAACATGGGGGTTTCTCAATCATGTAGCAAATGCCTAGGAGTCCTCCAAATTGCCCATTTTCTATCAAATAACCTCAATCTCAACTCCCGACATCTGGGATCCCAAATAGGCAGGACTGCACAGTCAGATTGGTGAGACCGACATTGGCGATTGGTCGCAGCAGGAGGAAGGAGCTGCTCGTCCGGCCGCCATCTTGCCATAGGCCGGGCGGCAACTGATTAATATACACTTATTAGGATTTTTTGGACCAAAAACATGTAGCAGAGTACATTTTGGCCTAAATGTATAACTGACTTTGAGTTTACTATATATTTTTTTATCGCCGAAAGTAAAAAATATTGTTTTTCTTCAAAATTTGCGGTCTTTTTTTGTTTACAGCGCAAAAAATAAAAAGCGCACAGGTGATGAAATCCCACGGAAAGAAAGCTCTATCTGTGTGAAAAAAAGGGGGTAAATTTCTTTTGGGTACAGCCCTGCATGAGCGTGCAGTTATCCGTAGAATTAGTGCAGCACCGAGTAGCAGCAAGAGGCCTGGTCATCAAGGGGGGGGAGGGGGGGGGGTAAATGGTGTTTTGGGCAAGTGGTTAACCCAGAATGTGCAAAAAGAATGAAAAGAAAGCATAAAAGCGCAAGCTGCACAGTGTGTAAGTTGAATGGGAAGTAATGAGTTAATAAGAAAGCGCACTCCCTGTGTTGTGGAAGATAAGGCGCTTGTTTCCCCCATGCTCCCCTTGGAATGTTCTCCTGGGCCCATGAAAGGCTTTGCGAATAGGTAAATTGTGAGAAAAGGAATGTTAAAAGCGTGTGAAAAAAGTCTTGAAATGAATGGCGGGAAGGAAAAGAATAATTGAGCGAAATGTGAATGAAAAGTTTTGTTCCGGCAGAGGGGGGTCTGGAACCTGCGACGATGTGCTTCGCAGTCCTCCTCCCTAACCACTAGACCACAGGCCTCTGCCTAGGGCTCTGTGGGTGAAACTGACCTTTGTTTTTTCCTGTGGGCCACGGAGCGCTACATTCACGACATGAGACGATAACCGCCCACTGCGACTTGGCATGCGCCGCTCCGGGGACGGACTGCTCGGGCCTTAAAGCGGCACATGTGCACTTGCTTCAGGTCAATACATAGCTTGCCATTGCCGCGCTGCCTTCCCCCCGGAGAAGACGCGCGCAAAGCTTCCAGGCACACCTCTGTCACTTCACACTGCCGCCTGCTAGCGCTCAAGGCCCCATTCTGGAACGGCACGCTCAAGCCCCGTAGGCAGCTTTCAATTCACTGCTTAACAGCCCCAATCCTTCCTCTCTCTGCATGGCTCTGGATTTCACACGCATTGCCTTGGCTTTTTTAACATTCACTTTTTTCACATTCTTCAGCACTTTTTTGCCGCTACAAACCATTGCATTTTGCAAGAAATAGCCTGGAAAGTAGCATTGCAGCTTGAAACACTATATACAAACACAAACAAGGCACAACTCAAATGTGCATGTCACAAAGTACAATCGGATAAAGTCAAGAGAGAAAGACAGGAAAGAACTGAAGTACATGAGCAATAGAAATGGAAAGGTAGGCAGAATTATTCAGCTACTGACAGAGTAACTCAATCAATCCAAACATGGGGGTTTCTCAATCATGTAGCAAATGCCTAGGAGTCCTCCAAATTGCCCATTTTCTATCAAATAACCTCAATCTCAACTCCCGACATCTGGGATCCCAAATAGGCAGGACTGCACAGTCAGATTGGTGAGACCGACATTGGCGATTGGTCGCAGCAGGAGGAAGGAGCTGCTCGTCCGGCCGCCATCTTGCCATAGGCCGGGCGGCAACTGATTAATATACACTTATTAGGATTTTTTGGACCAAAAACATGTAGCAGAGTACATTTTGGCCTAAATGTATAACTGACTTTGAGTTTACTATATATTTTTTTATCGCCGAAAGTAAAAAATATTGTTTTTCTTCAAAATTTGCGGTCTTTTTTTGTTTACAGCGCAAAAAATAAAAAGCGCACAGGTGATGAAATCCCACGGAAAGAAAGCTCTATCTGTGTGAAAAAAAGGGGGTAAATTTCTTTTGGGTACAGCCCTGCATGAGCGTGCAGTTATCCGTAGAATTAGTGCAGCACCGAGTAGCAGCAAGAGGCCTGGTCATCAAGGGGGGGGAGGGGGGGGGGTAAATGGTGTTTTGGGCAAGTGGTTAACCCAGAATGTGCAAAAAGAATGAAAAGAAAGCATAAAAGCGCAAGCTGCACAGTGTGTAAGTTGAATGGGAAGTAATGAGTTAATAAGAAAGCGCACTCCCTGTGTTGTGGAAGATAAGGCGCTTGTTTCCCCCATGCTCCCCTTGGAATGTTCTCCTGGGCCCATGAAAGGCTTTGCGAATAGGTAAATTGTGAGAAAAGGAATGTTAAAAGCGTGTGAAAAAAGTCTTGAAATGAATGGCGGGAAGGAAAAGAATAATTGAGCGAAATGTGAATGAAAAGTTTTGTTCCGGCAGAGGGGGGTCTGGAACCTGGGACGATGTGCTTCGCAGTCCTCCTCCCTAACCACTAGACCACAGGCCTCTGCCTAGGGCTCTGTGGGTGAAACTGACCTTTGTTTTTTCCTGTGGGCCACGGAGCGCTACATTCACGACATGAGACGATAACCGCCCACTGCGACTTGGCATGCGCCGCTCCGGGGACGGACTGCTCGGGCCTTAAAGCGGCACATGTGCACTTGCTTCAGGTCAATACATAGCTTGCCATTGCCGCGCTGCCTTCCCCCCGGAGAAGACGTGCGCAAAGCTTCCAGGCACACCTCTGTCACTTCACACTGCCGCCTGCTAGCGCTCAAGGCCCCATTCTGGAACGGCACGCTCAAGCCCCGTAGGCAGCTTTCAATTCACTGCTTAACAGCCCCAATCCTTCCTCTCTCTGCATGGCTCTGGATTTCACACGCATTGCCTTGGCTTTTTTAACATTCACTTTTTTCACATTCTTCAGCACTTTTTTGCCGCTACAAACCATTGCATTTTGCAAGAAATAGCCTGGAAAGTAGCATTGCAGCTTGAAACACTATATACAAACACAAACAAGGCACAACTCAAATGTGCATGTCACAAAGTACAATCGGATAAAGTCAAGAGAGAAAGACAGGAAAGAACTGAAGTACATGAGCAACAGAAATGGAAAGGTAGGCAGAATTATTCAGCTACTGACAGAGTAACTCAATCAATCCAAACATGGGGGTTTCTCAATCATGTAGCAAATGCCTAGGAGTCCTCCAAATTGCCCATTTTCTATCAAATAACCTCAATCTCAACTCCCGACATCTGGGATCCCAAATAGGCAGGACTGCACAGTCAGATTGGTGAGACCGACATTGGCGATTGGTCGCAGCAGGAGGAAGGAGCTGCTCGTCCGGCCGCCATCTTGCCATAGGCCGGGCGGCAACTGATTAATATACACTTATTAGGATTTTTTGGACCAAAAACATGTAGCAGAGTACATTTTGGCCTAAATGTATAACTGACTTTGAGTTTACTATATATTTTTTTATCGCCGAAAGTAAAAAATATTGTTTTTCTTCAAAATTTGCGGTCTTTTTTTGTTTACAGCGCAAAAAATAAAAAGCGCACAGGTGATGAAATCCCACGGAAAGAAAGCTCTATCTGTGTGAAAAAAAGGGGGTAAATTTCTTTTGGGTACAGCCCTGCATGAGCGTGCAGTTATCCGTAGAATTAGTGCAGCACCGAGTAGCAGCAAGAGGCCTGGTCATCAAGGGGGGGGGGGGTAAATGGTGTTTTGGGCAAGTGGTTAACCCAGAATGTGCAAAAAGAATGAAAAGAAAGCATAAAAGCGCAAGCTGCACAGTGTGTAAGTTGAATGGGAAGTGATGAGTTAATAAGAAAGCGCACTCCCTGTGTTGTGGAAGATAAGGCGCTTGTTTCCCCCATGCTCCCCTTGGAATGTTCTCCTGGGCCAATGAAAGGCTTTGCGAATAGGTAAATTGTGAGAAAAGGAATGTTAAAAGCGTGTGAAAAAAGTCTTGAAATGAATGGCGGGAAGGAAAAGAATAATTGAGCGAAATGTGAATGAAAAGTTTTGTTCGGGCAGAGGGGGGTCTGGAACCTGGGACGATGTGCTTCGCAGTCCTCCTCCCTAACCACTAGACCACAGGCCTCTGCCTAGGGCTCTGTGGGTGAAACTGACCTTTGTTTTTTCCTGTGGGCCACGGAGCGCTACATTCACGACATGAGACGATAACCGCCCACTGCGACTTGGCATGCGCCGCTCCGGGGACGGACTGCTCGGGCCTTAAAGCGGCACATGTGCACTTGCTTCAGGTCAATACATAGCTTGCCATTGCCGCGCTGCCTTCCCCCCGGAGAAGACGCGCGCAAAGCTTCCAGGCACACCTCTGTCACTTCACACTGCCGCCTGCTAGCGCTCAAGGCCCCATTCTGGAACGGCACGCTCAAGCCCCGTAGGCAGCTTTCAATTCACTGCTTAACAGCCCCAATCCTTCCTCTCTCTGCATGGCTCTGGATTTCACACGCATTGCCTTGGCTTTTTTAACATTCACTTTTTTCACATTCTTCAGCACTTTTTTGCCGCTACAAACCATTGCATTTTGCAAGAAATAGCCTGGAAAGTAGCATTGCAGCTTGAAACACTATATACAAACACAAACAAGGCACAACTCAAATGTGCATGTCACAAAGTACAATCGGATAAAGTCAAGAGAGAAAGACAGGAAAGAACTGAAGTACATGAGCAATAGAAATGGAAAGGTAGGCAGAATTATTCAGCTACTGACAGAGTAACTCAATCAATCCAAACATGGGGGTTTCTCAATCATGTAGCAAATGCCTAGGAGTCCTCCAAATTGCCCATTTTCTATCAAATAACCTCAATCTCAACTCCCGACATCTGGGATCCCAAATAGGCAGGACTGCACAGTCAGATTGGTGAGACCGACATTGGCGATTGGTCGCAGCAGGAGGAAGGAGCTGCTCGTCCGGCCGCCATCTTGCCATAGGCCGGGCGGCAACTGATTAATATACACTTATTAGGATTTTTTGGACCAAAAACATGTAGCAGAGTACATTTTGGCCTAAATGTATAACTGACTTTGAGTTTACTATATATTTTTTTATCGCCGAAAGTAAAAAATATTGTTTTTCTTCAAAATTTGCGGTCTTTTTTTGTTTACAGCGCAAAAAATAAAAAGCGCACAGGTGATGAAATCCCACGGAAAGAAAGCTCTATCTGTGTGAAAAAAAGGGGGTAAATTTCTTTTGGGTACAGCCCTGCATGAGCGTGCAGTTATCCGTAGAATTAGTGCAGCACCGAGTAGCAGCAAGAGGCCTGGTCATCAAGGGGGGGGAGGGGGGGGGTAAATGGTGTTTTGGGCAAGTGGTTAACCCAGAATGTGCAAAATGAATGAAAAGAAAGCATAAAAGCGCAAGCTGCACAGTGTGTAAGTTGAATGGGAAGTGATGAGTTAATAAGAAAGCGCACTCCCTGTGTTGTGGAAGATAAGGCGCTTGTTTCCCCCATGCTCCCCTTGGAATGTTCTCCTGGGCCCATGAAAGGCTTTGCGAATAGGTAAATTGTGAGAAAAGGAATGTTAAAAGCGTGTGAAAAAAGTCTTGAAATGAATGGCGGGAAGGAAAAGAATAATTGAGCGAAATGTGAATGAAAAGTTTTGTTCCGGCAGAGGGGGGTCTGGAACCTGCGACGATGTGCTTCGCAGTCCTCCTCCCTAACCACTAGACCACAGGCCTCTGCCTAGGGCTCTGTGGGTGAAACTGACCTTTGTTTTTTCCTGTGGGCCACGGAGCGCTACATTCACGACATGAGACGATAACCGCCCACTGCGACTTGGCATGCGCCGCTCCGGGGACGGACTGCTCGGGCCTTAAAGCGGCACATGTGCACTTGCTTCAGGTCAATACATAGCTTGCCATTGCCGCGCTGCCTTCCCCCCGGAGAAGACGCGCGCAAAGCTTCCAGGCACACCTCTGTCACTTCACACTGCCGCCTGCTAGCGCTCAAGGCCCCATTCTGGAACGGCACGCTCAAGCCCCGTAGGCAGCTTCCAATTCACTGCTTAACAGCCCCAATCCTTCCTCTCTCTGCATGGCTCTGGATTTCACACGCATTGCCTTGGCTTTTTTAACATTCACTTTTTTCACATTCTTCAGCACTTTTTTGCCGCTACAAACCATTGCATTTTGCAAGAAATAGCCTGGAAAGTAGCATTGCAGCTTGAAACACTATATACAAAACACAAACAAGGCACAACTCAAATGTGCATGTCACAAAGTACAATCGGATAAAGTCAAGAGAGAAAGACAGGAAAGAACTGAAGTACATGAGCAATAGAAATGGAAAGGTAGGCAGAATTATTCAGCTACTGACAGAGTAACTCAATCAATCCAAACATGGGGGTTTCTCAATCATGTAGCAAATGCCTAGGAGTCCTCCAAATTGCCCATTTTCTATCAAATAACCTCAATCTCAACTCCCGACATCTGGGATCCCAAATAGGCAGGACTGCACAGTCAGATTGGTGAGACCGACATTGGCGATTGGTCGCAGCAGGAGGAAGGAGCTGCTCGTCCGGCCGCCATCTTGCCATAGGCCGGGCGGCAACTGATTAATATACACTTATTAGGATTTTTTGGACCAAAAACATGTAGCAGAGTACATTTTGGCCTAAATGTATAACTGACTTTGAGTTTACTATATATTTTTTTATCGCCGAAAGTAAAAAATATTGTTTTTCTTCAAAATTTGCGGTCTTTTTTTGTTTACAGCGCAAAAAATAAAAAGCGCACAGGTGATGAAATCCCACGGAAAGAAAGCTCTATCTGTGTGAAAAAAAGGGGGTAAATTTCTTTTGGGTACAGCCCTGCATGAGCGTGCAGTTATCCGTAGAATTAGTGCAGCACCGAGTAGCAGCAAGAGGCCTGGTCATCAAGGGGGGGAGGGGGGGGGTAAATGGTGTTTTGGGCAAGTGGTTAACCCAGAATGTGCAAAAAGAATGAAAAGAAAGCATAAAAGCGCAAGCTGCACAGTGTGTAAGTTGAATGGGAAGTAATGAGTTAATAAGAAAGCGCACTCCCTGTGTTGTGGAAGATAAGGCGCTTGTTTCCCCCATGCTCCCCTTGGAATGTTCTCCTGGGCCCATGAAAGGCTTTGCGAATAGGTAAATTGTGAGAAAAGGAATGTTAAAAGCGTGTGAAAAAAGTCTTGAAATGAATGGCGGGAAGGAAAAGAATAATTGAGCGAAATGTGAATGAAAAGTTTTGTTCCGGCAGAGGGGGGTCTGGAACCTGCGACGATGTGCTTCGCAGTCCTCCTCCCTAACCACTAGACCACAGGCCTCTGCCTAGGGCTCTGTGGGTGAAACTGACCTTTGTTTTTTCCTGTGGGCCACGGAGCGCTACATTCACGACATGAGACGATAACCGCCCACTGCGACTTGGCATGCGCCGCTCCGGGGACGGACTGCTCGGGCCTTAAAGCGGCACATGTGCACTTGCTTCAGGTCAATACATAGCTTGCCATTGCCGCGCTGCCTTCCCCCCGGAGAAGACGCGCGCAAAGCTTCCAGGCACACCTCTGTCACTTCACACTGCCGCCTGCTAGCGCTCAAGGCCCCATTCTGGAACGGCACGCTCAAGCCCCGTAGGCAGCTTTCAATTCACTGCTTAACAGCCCCAATCCTTCCTCTCTCTGCATGGCTCTGGATTTCACACGCATTGCCTTGGCTTTTTTAACATTCACTTTTTTCACATTCTTCAGCACTTTTTTGCCGCTACAAACCATTGCATTTTGCAAGAAATAGCCTGGAAAGTAGCATTGCAGCTTGAAACACTATATACAAACACAAACAAGGCACAACTCAAATGTGCATGTCACAAAGTACAATCGGATAAAGTCAAGAGAGAAAGACAGGAAAGAACTGAAGTACATGAGCAACAGAAATGGAAAGGTAGGCAGAATTATTCAGCTACTGACAGAGTAACTCAATCAATCCAAACATGGGGGTTTCTCAATCATGTAGCAAATGCCTAGGAGTCCTCCAAATTGCCCATTTTCTATCAAATAACCTCAATCTCAACTCCCGACATCTGGGATCCCAAATAGGCAGGACTGCACAGTCAGATTGGTGAGACCGACATTGGCGATTGGTCGCAGCAGGAGGAAGGAGCTGCTCGTCCGGCCGCCATCTTGCCATAGGCCGGGCGGCAACTGATTAATATACACTTATTAGGATTTTTTGGACCAAAAACATGTAGCAGAGTACATTTTGGCCTAAATGTATAACTGACTTTGAGTTTACTATATATTTTTTTATCGCCGAAAGTAAAAAATATTGTTTTTCTTCAAAATTTGCGGTCTTTTTTTGTTTACAGCGCAAAAAATAAAAAGCGCACAGGTGATGAAATCCCACGGAAAGAAAGCTCTATCTGTGTGAAAAAAAGGGGGTAAATTTCTTTTGGGTACAGCCCTGCATGAGCGTGCAGTTATCCGTAGAATTAGTGCAGCACCGAGTAGCAGCAAGAGGCCTGGTCATCAAGGGGGGGGAGGGGGGGGGTAAATGGTGTTTTGGGCAAGTGGTTAACCCAGAATGTGCAAAAAGAATGAAAAGAAAGCATAAAAGCGCAAGCTGCACAGTGTGTAAGTTGAATGGGAAGTAATGAGTTAATAAGAAAGCGCACTCCCTGTGTTGTGGAAGATAAGGCGCTTGTTTCCCCCATGCTCCCCTTGGAATGTTCTCCTGGGCCCATGAAAGGCTTTGCGAATAGGTAAATTGTGAGAAAAGGAATGTTAAAAGCGTGTGAAAAAAGTCTTGAAATGAATGGCGGGAAGGAAAAGAATAATTGAGCGAAATGTGAATGAAAAGTTTTGTTCCGGCAGAGGGGGGTCTGGAACCTGCGACGATGTGCTTCGCAGTCCTCCTCCCTAACCACTAGACCACAGGCCTCTGCCTAGGGCTCTGTGGGTGAAACTGACCTTTGTTTTTTCCTGTGGGCCACGGAGCGCTACATTCACGACATGAGACGATAACCGCCCACTGCGACTTGGCATGCGCCGCTCCGGGGACGGACTGCTCGGGCCTTAAAGCGGCACATGTGCACTTGCTTCAGGTCAATACATAGCTTGCCATTGCCGCGCTGCCTTCCCCCCGGAGAAGACGCGCGCAAAGCTTCCAGGCACACCTCTGTCACTTCACACTGCCGCCTGCTAGCGCTCAAGGCCCCATTCTGGAACGGCACGCTCAAGCCCCGTAGGCAGCTTTCAATTCACTGCTTAACAGCCCCAATCCTTCCTCTCTCTGCATGGCTCTGGATTTCACACGCATTGCCTTGGCTTTTTTAACATTCACTTTTTTCACATTCTTCAGCACTTTTTTGCCGCTACAAACCATTGCATTTTGCAAGAAATAGCCTGGAAAGTAGCATTGCAGCTTGAAACACTATATACAAACACAAACAAGGCACAACTCAAATGTGCATGTCACAAAGTACAATCGGATAAAGTCAAGAGAGAAAGACAGGAAAGAACTGAAGTACATGAGCAACAGAAATGGAAAGGTAGGCAGAATTATTCAGCTACTGACAGAGTAACTCAATCAATCCAAACATGGGGGTTTCTCAATCATGTAGCAAATGCCTAGGAGTCCTCCAAATTGCCCATTTTCTATCAAATAACCTCAATCTCAACTCCCGACATCTGGGATCCCAAATAGGCAGGACTGCACAGTCAGATTGGTGAGACCGACATTGGCGATTGGTCGCAGCAGGAGGAAGGAGCTGCTCGTCCGGCCGCCATCTTGCCATAGGCCGGGCGGCAACTGATTAATATACACTTATTAGGATTTTTTGGACCAAAAACATGTAGCAGAGTACATTTTGGCCTAAATGTATAACTGACTTTGAGTTTACTATATATTTTTTTATCGCCGAAAGTAAAAAATATTGTTTTTCTTCAAAATTTGCAGTCTTTTTTTGTTTACAGCGCAAAAAATAAAAAGCGCACAGGTGATGAAATCCCACGGAAAGAAAGCTCTATCTGTGTGAAAAAAAGGGGGTAAATTTCTTTTGGGTACAGCCCTGCATGAGCGTGCAGTTATCCGTAGAATTAGTGCAGCACCGAGTAGCAGCAAGAGGCCTGGTCATCAAGGGGGGGGAGGGGGGGGTAAATGGTGTTTTGGGCAAGTGGTTAACCCAGAATGTGCAAAAAGAATGAAAAGAAAGCATAAAAGCGCAAGCTGCACAGTGTGTAAGTTGAATGGGAAGTAATGAGTTAATAAGAAAGCGCACTCCCTGTGTTGTGGAAGATAAGGCGCTTGTTTCCCCCATGCTCCCCTTGGAATGTTCTCCTGGGCCCATGAAAGGCTTTGCGAATAGGTAAATTGTGAGAAAAGGAATGTTAAAAGCGTGTGAAAAAAGTCTTGAAATGAATGGCGGGAAGGAAAAGAATAATTGAGCGAAATGTGAATGAAAAGTTTTGTTCGGGCAGAGGGGGGTCTGGAACCTGGGACGATGTGCTTCGCAGTCCTCCTCCCTAACCACTAGACCACAGGCCTCTGCCTAGGGCTCTGTGGGTGAAACTGACCTTTGTTTTTTCCTGTGGGCCACGGAGCGCTACATTCACGACATGAGACGATAACCGCCCACTGCGACTTGGCATGCGCCGCTCCGGGGACGGACTGCTCGGGCCTTAAAGCGGCACATGTGCACTTGCTTCAGGTCAATACATAGCTTGCCATTGCCGCGCTGCCTTCCCCCCGGAGAAGACGCGCGCAAAGCTTCCAGGCACACCTCTGTCACTTCACACTGCCGCCTGCTAGCGCTCAAGGCCCCATTCTGGAACGGCACGCTCAAGCCCCGTAGGCAGCTTCCAATTCACTGCTTAACAGCCCCAATCCTTCCTCTCTCTGCATGGCTCTGGATTTCACACGCATTGCCTTGGCTTTTTTAACATTCACTTTTTTCACATTCTTCAGCACTTTTTTGCCGCTACAAACCATTGCATTTTGCAAGAAATAGCCTGGAAAGTAGCATTGCAGCTTGAAACACTATATACAAACACAAACAAGGCACAACTCAAATGTGCATGTCACAAAGTACAATCGGATAAAGTCAAGAGAGAAAGACAGGAAAGAACTGAAGTACATGAGCAATAGAAATGGAAAGGTAGGCAGAATTATTCAGCTACTGACAGAGTAACTCAATCAATCCAAACATGGGGGTTTCTCAATCATGTAGCAAATGCCTAGGAGTCCTCCAAATTGCCCATTTTCTATCAAATAACCTCAATCTCAACTCCCGACATCTGGGATCCCAAATAGGCAGGACTGCACAGTCAGATTGGTGAGACCGACATTGGCGATTGGTCGCAGCAGGAGGAAGGAGCTGCTCGTCCGGCCGCCATCTTGCCATAGGCCGGGCGGCAACTGATTAATATACACTTATTAGGATTTTTTGGACCAAAAACATGTAGCAGAGTACATTTTGGCCTAAATGTATAACTGACTTTGAGTTTACTATATATTTTTTTATCGCCGAAAGTAAAAAATATTGTTTTTCTTCAAAATTTGCGGTCTTTTTTTGTTTACAGCGCAAAAAATAAAAAGCGCACAGGTGATGAAATCCCACGGAAAGAAAGCTCTATCTGTGTGAAAAAAAGGGGGTAAATTTCTTTTGGGTACAGCCCTGCATGAGCGTGCAGTTATCCGTAGAATTAGTGCAGCACCGAGTAGCAGCAAGAGGCCTGGTCATCAAGGGGGGGGGGGGGGTAAATGGTGTTTTGGGCAAGTGGTTAACCCAGAATGTGCAAAAAGAATGAAAAGAAAGCATAAAAGCGCAAGCTGCACAGTGTGTAAGTTGAATGGGAAGTAATGAGTTAATAAGAAAGCGCACTCCCTGTGTTGTGGAAGATAAGGCGCTTGTTTCCCCCATGCTCCCCTTGGAATGTTCTCCTGGGCCCATGAAAGGCTTTGCGAATAGGTAAATTGTGAGAAAAGGAATGTTAAAAGCGTGTGAAAAAAGTCTTGAAATGAATGGCGGGAAGGAAAAGAATAATTGAGCGAAATGTGAATGAAAAGTTTTGTTCCGGCAGAGGGGGGTCTGGAACCTGCGACGATGTGCTTCGCAGTCCTCCTCCCTAACCACTAGACCACAGGCCTCTGCCTAGGGCTCTGTGGGTGAAACTGACCTTTGTTTTTTCCTGTGGGCCACGGAGCGCTACATTCACGACATGAGACGATAACCGCCCACTGCGACTTGGCATGCGCCGCTCCGGGGACGGACTGCTCGGGCCTTAAAGCGGCACATGTGCACTTGCTTCAGGTCAATACATAGCTTGCCATTGCCGCGCTGCCTTCCCCCCGGAGAAGACGCGCGCAAAGCTTCCAGGCACACCTCTGTCACTTCACACTGCCGCCTGCTAGCGCTCAAGGCCCCATTCTGGAACGGCACGCTCAAGCCCCGTAGGCAGCTTTCAATTCACTGCTTAACAGCCCCAATCCTTCCTCTCTCTGCATGGCTCTGGATTTCACACGCATTGCCTTGGCTTTTTTAACATTCACTTTTTTCACATTCTTCAGCACTTTTTTGCCGCTACAAACCATTGCATTTTGCAAGAAATAGCCTGGAAAGTAGCATTGCAGCTTGAAACACTATATACAAACACAAACAAGGCACAACTCAAATGTGCATGTCACAAAGTACAATCGGATAAAGTCAAGAGAGAAAGACAGGAAAGAACTGAAGTACATGAGCAATAGAAATGGAAAGGTAGGCAGAATTATTCAGCTACTGACAGAGTAACTCAATCAATCCAAACATGGGGGTTTCTCAATCATGTAGCAAATGCCTAGGAGTCCTCCAAATTGCCCATTTTCTATCAAATAACCTCAATCTCAACTCCCGACATCTGGGATCCCAAATAGGCAGGACTGCACAGTCAGATTGGTGAGACCGACATTGGCGATTGGTCGCAGCAGGAGGAAGGAGCTGCTCGTCCGGCCGCCATCTTGCCATAGGCCGGGCGGCAACTGATTAATATACACTTATTAGGATTTTTTGGACCAAAAACATGTAGCAGAGTACATTTTGGCCTAAATGTATAACTGACTTTGAGTTTACTATATATTTTTTTATCGCCGAAAGTAAAAAATATTGTTTTTCTTCAAAATTTGCGGTCTTTTTTTGTTTACAGCGCAAAAAATAAAAAGCGCACAGGTGATGAAATCCCACGGAAAGAAAGCTCTATCTGTGTGAAAAAAAGGGGGTAAATTTCTTTTGGGTACAGCCCTGCATGAGCGTGCAGTTATCCGTAGAATTAGTGCAGCACCGAGTAGCAGCAAGAGGCCTGGTCATCAAGGGGGGGGAGGGGGGGGGTATATGGTGTTTTGGGCAAGTGGTTAACCCAGAATGTGCAAAAAGAATGAAAAGAAAGCATAAAAGCGCAAGCTGCACAGTGTGTAAGTTGAATGGGAAGTAATGAGTTAATAAGAAAGCGCACTCCCTGTGTTGTGGAAGATAAGGCGCTTGTTTCCCCCATGCTCCCCTTGGAATGTTCTCCTGGGCCCATGAAAGGCTTTGCGAATAGGTAAATTGTGAGAAAAGGAATGTTAAAAGCGTGTGAAAAAAGTCTTGAAATGAATGGCGGGAAGGAAAAGAATAATTGAGCGAAATGTGAATGAAAAGTTTTGTTCCGGCAGAGGGGGGTCTGGAACCTGCGACGATGTGCTTCGCAGTCCTCCTCCCTAACCACTAGACCACAGGCCTCTGCCTAGGGCTCTGTGGGTGAAACTGACCTTTGTTTTTTCCTGTGGGCCACGGAGCGCTACATTCACGACATGAGACGATAACCGCCCACTGCGACTTGGCATGCGCCGCTCCGGGGACGGACTGCTCGGGCCTTAAAGCGGCACATGTGCACTTGCTTCAGGTCAATACATAGCTTGCCATTGCCGCGCTGCCTTCCCCCCGGAGAAGACGCGCGCAAAGCTTCCAGGCACACCTCTGTCACTTCACACTGCCGCCTGCTAGCGCTCAAGGCCCCATTCTGGAACGGCACGCTCAAGCCCCGTAGGCAGCTTTCAATTCACTGCTTAACAGCCCCAATCCTTCCTCTCTCTGCATGGCTCTGGATTTCACACGCATTGCCTTGGCTTTTTTAACATTCACTTTTTTCACATTCTTCAGCACTTTTTTGCCGCTACAAACCATTGCATTTTGCAAGAAATAGCCTGGAAAGTAGCATTGCAGCTTGAAACACTATATACAAACACAAACAAGGCACAACTCAAATGTGCATGTCACAAAGTACAATCGGATAAAGTCAAGAGAGAAAGACAGGAAAGAACTGAAGTACATGAGCAACAGAAATGGAAAGGTAGGCAGAATTATTCAGCTACTGACAGAGTAACTCAATCAATCCAAACATGGGGGTTTCTCAATCATGTAGCAAATGCCTAGGAGTCCTCCAAATTGCCCATTTTCTATCAAATAACCTCAATCTCAACTCCCGACATCTGGGATCCCAAATAGGCAGGACTGCACAGTCAGATTGGTGAGACCGACATTGGCGATTGGTCGCAGCAGGAGGAAGGAGCTGCTCGTCCGGCCGCCATCTTGCCATAGGCCGGGCGGCAACTGATTAATATACACTTATTAGGATTTTTTGGACCAAAAACATGTAGCAGAGTACATTTTGGCCTAAATGTATAACTGACTTTGAGTTTACTATATATTTTTTTATCGCCGAAAGTAAAAAATATTGTTTTTCTTCAAAATTTGCAGTCTTTTTTTGTTTACAGCGCAAAAAATAAAAAGCGCACAGGTGATGAAATCCCACGGAAAGAAAGCTCTATCTGTGTGAAAAAAAGGGGGTAAATTTCTTTTGGGTACAGCCCTGCATGAGCGTGCAGTTATCCGTAGAATTAGTGCAGCACCGAGTAGCAGCAAGAGGCCTGGTCATCAAGGGGGGGGGGGGGTAAATGGTGTTTTGGGCAAGTGGTTAACCCAGAATGTGCAAAAAGAATGAAAAGAAAGCATAAAAGCGCAAGCTGCACAGTGTGTAAGTTGAATGGGAAGTAATGAGTTAATAAGAAAGCGCACTCCCTGTGTTGTGGAAGATAAGGCGCTTGTTTCCCCCATGCTCCCCTTGGAATGTTCTCCTGGGCCCATGAAAGGCTTTGCGAATAGGTAAATTGTGAGAAAAGGAATGTTAAAAGCGTGTGAAAAAAGTCTTGAAATGAATGGCGGGAAGGAAAAGAATAATTGAGCGAAATGTGAATGAAAAGTTTTGTTCGGGCAGAGGGGGGTCTGGAACCTGGGACGATGTGCTTCGCAGTCCTCCTCCCTAACCACTAGACCACAGGCCTCTGCCTAGGGCTCTGTGGGTGAAACTGACCTTTGTTTTTTCCTGTGGGCCACGGAGCGCTACATTCACGACATGAGACGATAACCGCCCACTGCGACTTGGCATGCGCCGCTCCGGGGACGGACTGCTCGGGCCTTAAAGCGGCACATGTGCACTTGCTTCAGGTCAATACATAGCTTGCCATTGCCGCGCTGCCTTCCCCCCGGAGAAGACGCGCGCAAAGCTTCCAGGCACACCTCTGTCACTTCACACTGCCGCCTGCTAGCGCTCAAGGCCCCATTCTGGAACGGCACGCTCAAGCCCCGTAGGCAGCTTCCAATTCACTGCTTAACAGCCCCAATCCTTCCTCTCTCTGCATGGCTCTGGATTTCACACGCATTGCCTTGGCTTTTTTAACATTCACTTTTTTCACATTCTTCAGCACTTTTTTGCCGCTACAAACCATTGCATTTTGCAAGAAATAGCCTGGAAAGTAGCATTGCAGCTTGAAACACTATATACAAACACAAACAAGGCACAACTCAAATGTGCATGTCACAAAGTACAATCGGATAAAGTCAAGAGAGAAAGACAGGAAAGAACTGAAGTACATGAGCAATAGAAATGGAAAGGTAGGCAGAATTATTCAGCTACTGACAGAGTAACTCAATCAATCCAAACATGGGGGTTTCTCAATCATGTAGCAAATGCCTAGGAGTCCTCCAAATTGCCCATTTTCTATCAAATAACCTCAATCTCAACTCCCGACATCTGGGATCCCAAATAGGCAGGACTGCACAGTCAGATTGGTGAGACCGACATTGGCGATTGGTCGCAGCAGGAGGAAGGAGCTGCTCGTCCGGCCGCCATCTTGCCATAGGCCGGGCGGCAACTGATTAATATACACTTATTAGGATTTTTTGGACCAAAAACATGTAGCAGAGTACATTTTGGCCTAAATGTATAACTGACTTTGAGTTTACTATATATTTTTTTATCGCCGAAAGTAAAAAATATTGTTTTTCTTCAAAATTTGCGGTCTTTTTTTGTTTACAGCGCAAAAAATAAAAAGCGCACAGGTGATGAAATCCCACGGAAAGAAAGCTCTATCTGTGTGAAAAAAAGGGGGTAAATTTCTTTTGGGTACAGCCCTGCATGAGCGTGCAGTTATCCGTAGAATTAGTGCAGCACCGAGTAGCAGCAAGAGGCCTGGTCATCAAGGGGGGGGAGGGGGGGGGGTAAATGGTGTTTTGGGCAAGTGGTTAACCCAGAATGTGCAAAAAGAATGAAAAGAAAGCATAAAAGCGCAAGCTGCACAGTGTGTAAGTTGAATGGGAAGTAATGAGTTAATAAGAAAGCGCACTCCCTGTGTTGTGGAAGATAAGGCGCTTGTTTCCCCCATGCTCCCCTTGGAATGTTCTCCTGGGCCCATGAAAGGCTTTGCGAATAGGTAAATTGTGAGAAAAGGAATGTTAAAAGCGTGTGAAAAAAGTCTTGAAATGAATGGCGGGAAGGAAAAGAATAATTGAGCGAAATGTGAATGAAAAGTTTTGTTCCGGCAGAGGGGGGTCTGGAACCTGCGACGATGTGCTTCGCAGTCCTCCTCCCTAACCACTAGACCACAGGCCTCTGCCTAGGGCTCTGTGGGTGAAACTGACCTTTGTTTTTTCCTGTGGGCCACGGAGCGCTACATTCACGACATGAGACGATAACCGCCCACTGCGACTTGGCATGCGCCGCTCCGGGGACGAACTGCTCGGGCCTTAAAGCGGCACATGTGCACTTGCTTCAGGTCAATACATAGCTTGCCATTGCCGCGCTGCCTTCCCCCCGGAGAAGACGCGCGCAAAGCTTCCAGGCACACCTCTGTCACTTCACACTGCCGCCTGCTAGCGCTCAAGGCCCCATTCTGGAACGGCACGCTCAAGCCCCGTAGGCAGCTTTCAATTCACTGCTTAACAGCCCCAATCCTTCCTCTCTCTGCATGGCTCTGGATTTCACACGCATTGCCTTGGCTTTTTTAACATTCACTTTTTTCACATTCTTCAGCACTTTTTTGCCGCTACAAACCATTGCATTTTGCAAGAAATAGCCTGGAAAGTAGCATTGCAGCTTGAAACACTATATACAAACACAAACAAGGCACAACTCAAATGTGCATGTCACAAAGTACAATCGGATAAAGTCAAGAGAGAAAGACAGGAAAGAACTGAAGTACATGAGCAATAGAAATGGAAAGGTAGGCAGAATTATTCAGCTACTGACAGAGTAACTCAATCAATCCAAACATGGGGGTTTCTCAATCATGTAGCAAATGCCTAGGAGTCCTCCAAATTGCCCATTTTCTATCAAATAACCTCAATCTCAACTCCCGACATCTGGGATCCCAAATAGGCAGGACTGCACAGTCAGATTGGTGAGACCGACATTGACGATTGGTCGCAGCAGGAGGAAGGAGCTGCTCGTCCGGCCGCCATCTTGCCATAGGCCGGGCGGCAACTGATTAATATACACTTATTAGGATTTTTTGGACCAAAAACATGTAGCAGAGTACATTTTGGCCTAAATGTATAACTGACTTTGAGTTTACTATATATTTTTTTATCGCCGAAAGTAAAAAATATTGTTTTTCTTCAAAATTTGCGGTCTTTTTTTGTTTACAGCGCAAAAAATAAAAAGCGCACAGGTGATGAAATCCCACGGAAAGAAAGCTCTATCTGTGTGAAAAAAAGGGGGTAAATTTCTTTTGGGTACAGCCCTGCATGAGCGTGCAGTTATCCGTAGAATTAGTGCAGCACCGAGTAGCAGCAAGAGGCCTGGTCATCAAGGGGGGGGAGGGGGGGGGGTAAATGGTGTTTTGGGCAAGTGGTTAACCCAGAATGTGCAAAAAGAATGAAAAGAAAGCATAAAAGCGCAAGCTGCACAGTGTGTAAGTTGAATGGGAAGTAATGAGTTAATAAGAAAGCGCACTCCCTGTGTTGTGGAAGATAAGGCGCTTGTTTCCCCCATGCTCCCCTTGGAATGTTCTCCTGGGCCCATGAAAGGCTTTGCGAATAGGTAAATTGTGAGAAAAGGAATGTTAAAAGCGTGTGAAAAAAGTCTTGAAATGAATGGCGGGAAGGAAAAGAATAATTGAGCGAAATGTGAATGAAAAGTTTTGTTCGGGCAGAGGGGGGTCTGGAACCTGGGACGATGTGCTTCGCAGTCCTCCTCCCTAACCACTAGACCACAGGCCTCTGCCTAGGGCTCTGTGGGTGAAACTGACCTTTGTTTTTTCCTGTGGGCCACGGAGCGCTACATTCACGACATGAGACGATAACCGCCCACTGCGACTTGGCATGCGCCGCTCCGGGGACGGACTGCTCGGGCCTTAAAGCGGCACATGTGCACTTGCTTCAGGTCAATACATAGCTTGCCATTGCCGCGCTGCCTTCCCCCCGGAGAAGACGTGCGCAAAGCTTCCAGGCACACCTCTGTCACTTCACACTGCCGCCTGCTAGCGCTCAAGGCCCCATTCTGGAACGGCACGCTCAAGCCCCGTAGGCAGCTTTCAATTCACTGCTTAACAGCCCCAATCCTTCCTCTCTCTGCATGGCTCTGGATTTCACACGCATTGCCTTGGCTTTTTTAACATTCACTTTTTTCACATTCTTCAGCACTTTTTTGCCGCTACAAACCATTGCATTTTGCAAGAAATAGCCTGGAAAGTAGCATTGCAGCTTGAAACACTATATACAAACACAAACAAGGCACAACTCAAATGTGCATGTCACAAAGTACAATCGGATAAAGTCAAGAGAGAAAGACAGGAAAGAACTGAAGTACATGAGCAACAGAAATGGAAAGGTAGGCAGAATTATTCAGCTACTGACAGAGTAACTCAATCAATCCAAACATGGGGGTTTCTCAATCATGTAGCAAATGCCTAGGAGTCCTCCAAATTGCCCATTTTCTATCAAATAACCTCAATCTCAACTCCCGACATCTGGGATCCCAAATAGGCAGGACTGCACAGTCAGATTGGTGAGACCGACATTGGCGATTGGTCGCAGCAGGAGGAAGGAGCTGCTCGTCCGGCCGCCATCTTGCCATAGGCCGGGCGGCAACTGATTAATATACACTTATTAGGATTTTTTGGACCAAAAACATGTAGCAGAGTACATTTTGGCCTAAATGTATAACTGACTTTGAGTTTACTATATATTTTTTTATCGCCGAAAGTAAAAAATATTGTTTTTCTTCAAAATTTGCGGTCTTTTTTTGTTTACAGCGCAAAAAATAAAAAGCGCACAGGTGATGAAATCCCACGGAAAGAAAGCTCTATCTGTGTGAAAAAAAGGGGGTAAATTTCTTTTGGGTACAGCCCTGCATGAGCGTGCAGTTATCCGTAGAATTAGTGCAGCACCGAGTAGCAGCAAGAGGCCTGGTCATCAAGGGGGGGGGGGGGTAAATGGTGTTTTGGGCAAGTGGTTAACCCAGAATGTGCAAAAAGAATGAAAAGAAAGCATAAAAGCGCAAGCTGCACAGTGTGTAAGTTGAATGGGAAGTGATGAGTTAATAAGAAAGCGCACTCCCTGTGTTGTGGAAGATAAGGCGCTTGTTTCCCCCATGCTCCCCTTGGAATGTTCTCCTGGGCCAATGAAAGGCTTTGCGAATAGGTAAATTGTGAGAAAAGGAATGTTAAAAGCGTGTGAAAAAAGTCTTGAAATGAATGGCGGGAAGGAAAAGAATAATTGAGCGAAATGTGAATGAAAAGTTTTGTTCGGGCAGAGGGGGGTCTGGAACCTGGGACGATGTGCTTCGCAGTCCTCCTCCCTAACCACTAGACCACAGGCCTCTGCCTAGGGCTCTGTGGGTGAAACTGACCTTTGTTTTTTCCTGTGGGCCACGGAGCGCTACATTCACGACATGAGACGATAACCGCCCACTGCGACTTGGCATGCGCCGCTCCGGGGACGGACTGCTCGGGCCTTAAAGCGGCACATGTGCACTTGCTTCAGGTCAATACATAGCTTGCCATTGCCGCGCTGCCTTCCCCCCGGAGAAGACGCGCGCAAAGCTTCCAGGCACACCTCTGTCACTTCACACTGCCGCCTGCTAGCGCTCAAGGCCCCATTCTGGAACGGCACGCTCAAGCCCCGTAGGCAGCTTTCAATTCACTGCTTAACAGCCCCAATCCTTCCTCTCTCTGCATGGCTCTGGATTTCACACGCATTGCCTTGGCTTTTTTAACATTCACTTTTTTCACATTCTTCAGCACTTTTTTGCCGCTACAAACCATTGCATTTTGCAAGAAATAGCCTGGAAAGTAGCATTGCAGCTTGAAACACTATATACAAACACAAACAAGGCACAACTCAAATGTGCATGTCACAAAGTACAATCGGATAAAGTCAAGAGAGAAAGACAGGAAAGAACTGAAGTACATGAGCAATAGAAATGGAAAGGTAGGCAGAATTATTCAGCTACTGACAGAGTAACTCAATCAATCCAAACATGGGGGTTTCTCAATCATGTAGCAAATGCCTAGGAGTCCTCCAAATTGCCCATTTTCTATCAAATAACCTCAATCTCAACTCCCGACATCTGGGATCCCAAATAGGCAGGACTGCACAGTCAGATTGGTGAGACCGACATTGGCGATTGGTCGCAGCAGGAGGAAGGAGCTGCTCGTCCGGCCGCCATCTTGCCATAGGCCGGGCGGCAACTGATTAATATACACTTATTAGGATTTTTTGGACCAAAAACATGTAGCAGAGTACATTTTGGCCTAAATGTATAACTGACTTTGAGTTTACTATATATTTTTTTATCGCCGAAAGTAAAAAATATTGTTTTTCTTCAAAATTTGCGGTCTTTTTTTGTTTACAGCGCAAAAAATAAAAAGCGCACAGGTGATGAAATCCCACGGAAAGAAAGCTCTATCTGTGTGAAAAAAAGGGGGTAAATTTCTTTTGGGTACAGCCCTGCATGAGCGTGCAGTTATCCGTAGAATTAGTGCAGCACCGAGTAGCAGCAAGAGGCCTGGTCATCAAGGGGGGGGAGGGGGGGGGTAAATGGTGTTTTGGGCAAGTGGTTAACCCAGAATGTGCAAAAAGAATGAAAAGAAAGCATAAAAGCGCAAGCTGCACAGTATGTAAGTTGAATGGGAAGTGATGAGTTAATAAGAAAGCGCACTCCCTGTGTTGTGGAAGATAAGGCGCTTGTTTCCCCCATGCTCCCCTTGGAATGTTCTCCTGGGCCCATGAAAGGCTTTGCGAATAGGTAAATTGTGAGAAAAGGAATGTTAAAAGCGTGTGAAAAAAGTCTTGAAATGAATGGCGGGAAGGAAAAGAATAATTGAGCGAAATGTGAATGAAAAGTTTTGTTCCGGCAGAGGGGGGTCTGGAACCTGCGACGATGTGCTTCGCAGTCCTCCTCCCTAACCAATAGACCACAGGCCTCTGCCTAGGGCTCTGTGGGTGAAACTGACCTTTGTTTTTTCCTGTGGGCCACGGAGCGCTACATTCACGACATGAGACGATAACCGCCCACTGCGACTTGGCATGCGCCGCTCCGGGGACGGACTGCTCGGGCCTTAAAGCGGCACATGTGCACTTGCTTCAGGTCAATACATAGCTTGCCATTGCCGCGCTGCCTTCCCCCCGGAGAAGACGCGCGCAAAGCTTCCAGGCACACCTCTGTCACTTCACACTGCCGCCTGCTAGCGCTCAAGGCCCCATTCTGGAACGGCACGCTCAAGCCCCGTAGGCAGCTTCCAATTCACTGCTTAACAGCCCCAATCCTTCCTCTCTCTGCATGGCTCTGGATTTCACACGCATTGCCTTGGCTTTTTTAACATTCACTTTTTTCACATTCTTCAGCACTTTTTTGCCGCTACAAACCATTGCATTTTGCAAGAAATAGCCTGGAAAGTAGCATTGCAGCTTGAAACACTATATACAAACACAAACAAGGCACAACTCAAATGTGCATGTCACAAAGTACAATCGGATAAAGTCAAGAGAGAAAGACAGGAAAGAACTGAAGTACATGAGCAATAGAAATGGAAAGGTAGGCAGAATTATTCAGCTACTGACAGAGTAACTCAATCAATCCAAACATGGGGGTTTCTCAATCATGTAGCAAATGCCTAGGAGTCCTCCAAATTGCCCATTTTCTATCAAATAACCTCAATCTCAACTCCCGACATCTGGGATCCCAAATAGGCAGGACTGCACAGTCAGATTGGTGAGACCGACATTGGCGATTGGTCGCAGCAGGAGGAAGGAGCTGCTCGTCCGGCCGCCATCTTGCCATAGGCCGGGCGGCAACTGATTAATATACACTTATTAGGATTTTTTGGACCAAAAACATGTAGCAGAGTACATTTTGGCCTAAATGTATAACTGACTTTGAGTTTACTATATATTTTTTTATCGCCGAAAGTAAAAAATATTGTTTTTCTTCAAAATTTGCGGTCTTTTTTTGTTTACAGCGCAAAAAATAAAAAGCGCACAGGTGATGAAATCCCACGGAAAGAAAGCTCTATCTGTGTGAAAAAAAGGGGGTAAATTTCTTTTGGGTACAGCCCTGCATGAGCGTGCAGTTATCCGTAGAATTAGTGCAGCACCGAGTAGCAGCAAGAGGCCTGGTCATCAAGGGGGGGGAGGGGGGGGGTAAATGGTGTTTTGGGCAAGTGGTTAACCCAGAATGTGCAAAAAGAATGAAAAGAAAGCATAAAAGCGCAAGCTGCACAGTGTGTAAGTTGAATGGGAAGTAATGAGTTAATAAGAAAGCGCACTCCCTGTGTTGTGGAAGATAAGGCGCTTGTTTCCCCCATGCTCCCCTTGGAATGTTCTCCTGGGCCCATGAAAGGCTTTGCGAATAGGTAAATTGTGAGAAAAGGAATGTTAAAAGCGTGTGAAAAAAGTCTTGAAATGAATGGCGGGAAGGAAAAGAATAATTGAGCGAAATGTGAATGAAAAGTTTTGTTCCGGCAGAGGGGGGTCTGGAACCTGCGACGATGTGCTTCGCAGTCCTCCTCCCTAACCACTAGACCACAGGCCTCTGCCTAGGGCTCTGTGGGTGAAACTGACCTTTGTTTTTTCCTGTGGGCCACGGAGCGCTACATTCACGACATGAGACGATAACCGCCCACTGCGACTTGGCATGCGCCGCTCCGGGGACGGACTGCTCGGGCCTTAAAGCGGCACATGTGCACTTGCTTCAGGTCAATACATAGCTTGCCATTGCCGCGCTGCCTTCCCCCCGGAGAAGACGCGCGCAAAGCTTCCAGGCACACCTCTGTCACTTCACACTGCCGCCTGCTAGCGCTCAAGGCCCCATTCTGGAACGGCACGCTCAAGCCCCGTAGGCAGCTTTCAATTCACTGCTTAACAGCCCCAATCCTTCCTCTCTCTGCATGGCTCTGGATTTCACACGCATTGCCTTGGCTTTTTTAACATTCACTTTTTTCACATTCTTCAGCACTTTTTTGCCGCTACAAACCATTGCATTTTGCAAGAAATAGCCTGGAAAGTAGCATTGCAGCTTGAAACACTATATACAAACACAAACAAGGCACAACTCAAATGTGCATGTCACAAAGTACAATCGGATAAAGTCAAGAGAGAAAGACAGGAAAGAACTGAAGTACATGAGCAACAGAAATGGAAAGGTAGGCAGAATTATTCAGCTACTGACAGAGTAACTCAATCAATCCAAACATGGGGGTTTCTCAATCATGTAGCAAATGCCTAGGAGTCCTCCAAATTGCCCATTTTCTATCAAATAACCTCAATCTCAACTCCCGACATCTGGGATCCCAAATAGGCAGGACTGCACAGTCAGATTGGTGAGACCGACATTGGCGATTGGTCGCAGCAGGAGGAAGGAGCTGCTCGTCCGGCCGCCATCTTGCCATAGGCCGGGCGGCAACTGATTAATATACACTTATTAGGATTTTTTGGACCAAAAACATGTAGCAGAGTACATTTTGGCCTAAATGTATAACTGACTTTGAGTTTACTATATATTTTTTTATCGCCGAAAGTAAAAAATATTGTTTTTCTTCAAAATTTGCGGTCTTTTTTTGTTTACAGCGCAAAAAATAAAAAGCGCACAGGTGATGAAATCCCACGGAAAGAAAGCTCTATCTGTGTGAAAAAAAGGGGGTAAATTTCTTTTGGGTACAGCCCTGCATGAGCGTGCAGTTATCCGTAGAATTAGTGCAGCACCGAGTAGCAGCAAGAGGCCTGGTCATCAAGGGGGGGGAGGGGGGGGGTAAATGGTGTTTTGGGCAAGTGGTTAACCCAGAATGTGCAAAAAGAATGAAAAGAAAGCATAAAAGCGCAAGCTGCACAGTGTGTAAGTTGAATGGGAAGTAATGAGTTAATAAGAAAGCGCACTCCCTGTGTTGTGGAAGATAAGGCGCTTGTTTCCCCCATGCTCCCCTTGGAATGTTCTCCTGGGCCCATGAAAGGCTTTGCGAATAGGTAAATTGTGAGAAAAGGAATGTTAAAAGCGTGTGAAAAAAGTCTTGAAATGAATGGCGGGAAGGAAAAGAATAATTGAGCGAAATGTGAATGAAAAGTTTTGTTCCGGCAGAGGGGGGTCTGGAACCTGCGACGATGTGCTTCGCAGTCCTCCTCCCTAACCACTAGACCACAGGCCTCTGCCTAGGGCTCTGTGGGTGAAACTGACCTTTGTTTTTTCCTGTGGGCCACGGAGCGCTACATTCACGACATGAGACGATAACCGCCCACTGCGACTTGGCATGCGCCGCTCCGGGGACGGACTGCTCGGGCCTTAAAGCGGCACATGTGCACTTGCTTCAGGTCAATACATAGCTTGCCATTGCCGCGCTGCCTTCCCCCCGGAGAAGACGCGCGCAAAGCTTCCAGGCACACCTCTGTCACTTCACACTGCCGCCTGCTAGCGCTCAAGGCCCCATTCTGGAACGGCACGCTCAAGCCCCGTAGGCAGCTTTCAATTCACTGCTTAACAGCCCCAATCCTTCCTCTCTCTGCATGGCTCTGGATTTCACACGCATTGCCTTGGCTTTTTTAACATTCACTTTTTTCACATTCTTCAGCACTTTTTTGCCGCTACAAACCATTGCATTTTGCAAGAAATAGCCTGGAAAGTAGCATTGCAGCTTGAAACACTATATACAAACACAAACAAGGCACAACTCAAATGTGCATGTCACAAAGTACAATCGGATAAAGTCAAGAGAGAAAGACAGGAAAGAACTGAAGTACATGAGCAACAGAAATGGAAAGGTAGGCAGAATTATTCAGCTACTGACAGAGTAACTCAATCAATCCAAACATGGGGGTTTCTCAATCATGTAGCAAATGCCTAGGAGTCCTCCAAATTGCCCATTTTCTATCAAATAACCTCAATCTCAACTCCCGACATCTGGGATCCCAAATAGGCAGGACTGCACAGTCAGATTGGTGAGACCGACATTGGCGATTGGTCGCAGCAGGAGGAAGGAGCTGCTCGTCCGGCCGCCATCTTGCCATAGGCCGGGCGGCAACTGATTAATATACACTTATTAGGATTTTTTGGACCAAAAACATGTAGCAGAGTACATTTTGGCCTAAATGTATAACTGACTTTGAGTTTACTATATATTTTTTTATCGCCGAAAGTAAAAAATATTGTTTTTCTTCAAAATTTGCGGTCTTTTTTTGTTTACACCGCAAAAAATAAAAAGCGCACAGGTGATGAAATCCCACGGAAAGAAAGCTCTATCTGTGTGAAAAAAAGGGGGTAAATTTCTTTTGGGTACAGCCCTGCATGAGCGTGCAGTTATCCGTAGAATTAGTGCAGCACCGAGTAGCAGCAAGAGGCCTGGTCATCAAGGGGGGGGAGGGGGGGGGTAAATGGTGTTTTGGGCAAGTGGTTAACCCAGAATGTGCAAAAAGAATGAAAAGAAAGCATAAAAGCGCAAGCTGCACAGTGTGTAAGTTGAATGGGAAGTAATGAGTTAATAAGAAAGCGCACTCCCTGTGTTGTGGAAGATAAGGCGCTTGTTTCCCCCATGCTCCCCTTGGAATGTTCTCCTGGGCCCATGAAAGGCTTTGCGAATAGGTAAATTGTGAGAAAAGGAATGTTAAAAGCGTGTGAAAAAAGTCTTGAAATGAATGGCGGGAAGGAAAAGAATAATTGAGCGAAATGTGAATGAAAAGTTTTGTTCCGGCAGAGGGGGGTCTGGAACCTGCGACGATGTGCTTCGCAGTCCTCCTCCCTAACCACTAGACCACAGGCCTCTGCCTAGGGCTCTGTGGGTGAAACTGACCTTTGTTTTTTCCTGTGGGCCACGGAGCGCTACATTCACGACATGAGACGATAACCGCCCACTGCGACTTGGCATGCGCCGCTCCGGGGACGGACTGCTCGGGCCTTAAAGCGGCACATGTGCACTTGCTTCAGGTCAATACATAGCTTGCCATTGCCGCGCTGCCTTCCCCCCGGAGAAGACGCGCGCAAAGCTTCCAGGCACACCTCTGTCACTTCACACTGCCGCCTGCTAGCGCTCAAGGCCCCATTCTGGAACGGCACGCTCAAGCCCCGTAGGCAGCTTTCAATTCACTGCTTAACAGCCCCAATCCTTCCTCTCTCTGCATGGCTCTGGATTTCACACGCATTGCCTTGGCTTTTTTAACATTCACTTTTTTCACATTCTTCAGCACTTTTTTGCCGCTACAAACCATTGCATTTTGCAAGAAATAGCCTGGAAAGTAGCATTGCAGCTTGAAACACTATATACAAACACAAACAAGGCACAACTCAAATGTGCATGTCACAAAGTACAATCGGATAAAGTCAAGAGAGAAAGACAGGAAAGAACTGAAGTACATGAGCAATAGAAATGGAAAGGTAGGCAGAATTATTCAGCTACTGACAGAGTAACTCAATCAATCCAAACATGGGGGTTTCTCAATCATGTAGCAAATGCCTAGGAGTCCTCCAAATTGCCCATTTTCTATCAAATAACCTCAATCTCAACTCCCGACATCTGGGATCCCAAATAGGCAGGACTGCACAGTCAGATTGGTGAGACCGACATTGGCGATTGGTCGCAGCAGGAGGAAGGAGCTGCTCGTCCGGCCGCCATCTTGCCATAGGCCGGGCGGCAACTGATTAATATACACTTATTAGGATTTTTTGGACCAAAAACATGTAGCAGAGTACATTTTGGCCTAAATGTATAACTGACTTTGAGTTTACTATATATTTTTTTATCGCCGAAAGTAAAAAATATTGTTTTTCTTCAAAATTTGCGGTCTTTTTTTGTTTACAGCGCAAAAAATAAAAAGCGCACAGGTGATGAAATCCCACGGAAAGAAAGCTCTATCTGTGTGAAAAAAAGGGGGTAAATTTCTTTTGGGTACAGCCCTGCATGAGCGTGCAGTTATCCGTAGAATTAGTGCAGCACCGAGTAGCAGCAAGAGGCCTGGTCATCAAGGGGGGGGAGGGGGGGGTAAATGGTGTTTTGGGCAAGTGGTTAACCCAGAATGTGCAAAAAGAATGAAAAGAAAGCATAAAAGCGCAAGCTGCACAGTGTGTAAGTTGAATGGGAAGTGATGAGTTAATAAGAAAGCGCACTCCCTGTGTTGTGGAAGATAAGGCGCTTGTTTCCCCCATGCTCCCCTTGGAATGTTCTCCTGGGCCCATGAAAGGCTTTGCGAATAGGTAAATTGTGAGAAAAGGAATGTTAAAAGCGTGTGAAAAAAGTCTTGAAATGAATGGCGGGAAGGAAAAGAATAATTGAGCGAAATGTGAATGAAAAGTTTTGTTCCGGCAGAGGGGGGTCTGGAACCTGCGACGATGTGCTTCGCAGTCCTCCTCCCTAACCACTAGACCACAGGCCTCTGCCTAGGGCTCTGTGGGTGAAACTGACCTTTGTTTTTTCCTGTGGGCCACGGAGCGCTACATTCACGACATGAGACGATAACCGCCCACTGCGACTTGGCATGCGCCGCTCCGGGGACGGACTGCTCGGGCCTTAAAGCGGCACATGTGCACTTGCTTCAGGTCAATACATAGCTTGCCATTGCCGCGCTGCCTTCCCCCCGGAGAAGACGCGCGCAAAGCTTCCAGGCACACCTCTGTCACTTCACACTGCCGCCTGCTAGCGCTCAAGGCCCCATTCTGGAACGGCACGCTCAAGCCCCGTAGGCAGCTTCCAATTCACTGCTTAACAGCCCCAATCCTTCCTCTCTCTGCATGGCTCTGGATTTCACACGCATTGCCTTGGCTTTTTTAACATTCACTTTTTTCACATTCTTCAGCACTTTTTTGCCGCTACAAACCATTGCATTTTGCAAGAAATAGCCTGGAAAGTAGCATTGCAGCTTGAAACACTATATACAAACACAAACAAGGCACAACTCAAATGTGCATGTCACAAAGTACAATCGGATAAAGTCAAGAGAGAAAGACAGGAAAGAACTGAAGTACATGAGCAATAGAAATGGAAAGGTAGGCAGAATTATTCAGCTACTGACAGAGTAACTCAATCAATCCAAACATGGGGGTTTCTCAATCATGTAGCAAATGCCTAGGAGTCCTCCAAATTGCCCATTTTCTATCAAATAACCTCAATCTCAACTCCCGACATCTGGGATCCCAAATAGGCAGGACTGCACAGTCAGATTGGTGAGACCGACATTGGCGATTGGTCGCAGCAGGAGGAAGGAGCTGCTCGTCCGGCCGCCATCTTGCCATAGGCCGGGCGGCAACTGATTAATATACACTTATTAGGATTTTTTGGACCAAAAACATGTAGCAGAGTACATTTTGGCCTAAATGTATAACTGACTTTGAGTTTACTATATATTTTTTTATCGCCGAAAGTAAAAAATATTGTTTTTCTTCAAAATTTGCAGTCTTTTTTTGTTTACAGCGCAAAAAATAAAAAGCGCACAGGTGATGAAATCCCACGGAAAGAAAGCTCTATCTGTGTGAAAAAAAGGGGGTAAATTTCTTTTGGGTACAGCCCTGCATGAGCGTGCAGTTATCCGTAGAATTAGTGCAGCACCGAGTAGCAGCAAGAGGCCTGGTCATCAAGGGGGGGGAGGGGGGGGGTAAATGGTGTTTTGGGCAAGTGGTTAACCCAGAATGTGCAAAAAGAATGAAAAGAAAGCATAAAAGCGCAAGCTGCACAGTGTGTAAGTTGAATGGGAAGTGATGAGTTAATAAGAAAGCGCACTCCCTGTGTTGTGGAAGATAAGGCGCTTGTTTCCCCCATGCTCCCCTTGGAATGTTCTCCTGGGCCAATGAAAGGCTTTGCGAATAGGTAAATTGTGAGAAAAGGAATGTTAAAAGCGTGTGAAAAAAGTCTTGAAATGAATGGCGGGAAGGAAAAGAATAATTGAGCGAAATGTGAATGAAAAGTTTTGTTCGGGCAGAGGGGGGTCTGGAACCTGGGACGATGTGCTTCGCAGTCCTCCTCCCTAACCACTAGACCACAGGCCTCTGCCTAGGGCTCTGTGGGTGAAACTGACCTTTGTTTTTTCCTGTGGGCCACGGAGCGCTACATTCACGACATGAGACGATAACCGCCCACTGCGACTTGGCATGCGCCGCTCCGGGGACGGACTGCTCGGGCCTTAAAGCGGCACATGTGCACTTGCTTCAGGTCAATACATAGCTTGCCATTGCCGCGCTGCCTTCCCCCCGGAGAAGACGCGCGCAAAGCTTCCAGGCACACCTCTGTCACTTCACACTGCCGCCTGCTAGCGCTCAAGGCCCCATTCTGGAACGGCACGCTCAAGCCCCGTAGGCAGCTTCCAATTCACTGCTTAACAGCCCCAATCCTTCCTCTCTCTGCATGGCTCTGGATTTCACACGCATTGCCTTGGCTTTTTTAACATTCACTTTTTTCACATTCTTCAGCACTTTTTTGCCGCTACAAACCATTGCATTTTGCAAGAAATAGCCTGGAAAGTAGCATTGCAGCTTGAAACACTATATACAAACACAAACAAGGCACAACTCAAATGTGCATGTCACAAAGTACAATCGGATAAAGTCAAGAGAGAAAGACAGGAAAGAACTGAAGTACATGAGCAATAGAAATGGAAAGGTAGGCAGAATTATTCAGCTACTGACAGAGTAACTCAATCAATCCAAACATGGGGGTTTCTCAATCATGTAGCAAATGCCTAGGAGTCCTCCAAATTGCCCATTTTCTATCAAATAACCTCAATCTCAACTCCCGACATCTGGGATCCCAAATAGGCAGGACTGCACAGTCAGATTGGTGAGACCGACATTGGCGATTGGTCGCAGCAGGAGGAAGGAGCTGCTCGTCCGGCCGCCATCTTGCCATAGGCCGGGCGGCAACTGATTAATATACACTTATTAGGATTTTTTGGACCAAAAACATGTAGCAGAGTACATTTTGGCCTAAATGTATAACTGACTTTGAGTTTACTATATATTTTTTTATCGCCGAAAGTAAAAAATATTGTTTTTCTTCAAAATTTGCGGTCTTTTTTTGTTTACAGCGCAAAAAATAAAAAGCGCACAGGTGATGAAATCCCACGGAAAGAAAGCTCTATCTGTGTGAAAAAAAGGGGGTAAATTTCTTTTGGGTACAGCCCTGCATGAGCGTGCAGTTATCCGTAGAATTAGTGCAGCACCGAGTAGCAGCAAGAGGCCTGGTCATCAAGGGGGGGGAGGGGGGGGGTAAATGGTGTTTTGGGCAAGTGGTTAACCCAGAATGTGCAAAAAGAATGAAAAGAAAGCATAAAAGCGCAAGCTGCACAGTGTGTAAGTTGAATGGGAAGTAATGAGTTAATAAGAAAGCGCACTCCCTGTGTTGTGGAAGATAAGGCGCTTGTTTCCCCCATGCTCCCCTTGGAATGTTCTCCTGGGCCCATGAAAGGCTTTGCGAATAGGTAAATTGTGAGAAAAGGAATGTTAAAAGCGTGTGAAAAAAGTCTTGAAATGAATGGCGGGAAGGAAAAGAATAATTGAGCGAAATGTGAATGAAAAGTTTTGTTCCGGCAGAGGGGGGTCTGGAACCTGCGACGATGTGCTTCGCAGTCCTCCTCCCTAACCACTAGACCACAGGCCTCTGCCTAGGGCTCTGTGGGTGAAACTGACCTTTGTTTTTTCCTGTGGGCCACGGAGCGCTACATTCACGACATGAGACGATAACCGCCCACTGCGACTTGGCATGCGCCGCTCCGGGGACGGACTGCTCGGGCCTTAAAGCGGCACATGTGCACTTGCTTCAGGTCAATACATAGCTTGCCATTGCCGCGCTGCCTTCCCCCCGGAGAAGACGCGCGCAAAGCTTCCAGGCACACCTCTGTCACTTCACACTGCCGCCTGCTAGCGCTCAAGGCCCCATTCTGGAACGGCACGCTCAAGCCCCGTAGGCAGCTTTCAATTCACTGCTTAACAGCCCCAATCCTTCCTCTCTCTGCATGGCTCTGGATTTCACACGCATTGCCTTGGCTTTTTTAACATTCACTTTTTTCACATTCTTCAGCACTTTTTTGCCGCTACAAACCATTGCATTTTGCAAGAAATAGCCTGGAAAGTAGCATTGCAGCTTGAAACACTATATACAAACACAAACAAGGCACAACTCAAATGTGCATGTCACAAAGTACAATCGGATAAAGTCAAGAGAGAAAGACAGGAAAGAACTGAAGTACATGAGCAACAGAAATGGAAAGGTAGGCAGAATTATTCAGCTACTGACAGAGTAACTCAATCAATCCAAACATGGGGGTTTCTCAATCATGTAGCAAATGCCTAGGAGTCCTCCAAATTGCCCATTTTCTATCAAATAACCTCAATCTCAACTCCCGACATCTGGGATCCCAAATAGGCAGGACTGCACAGTCAGATTGGTGAGACCGACATTGGCGATTGGTCGCAGCAGGAGGAAGGAGCTGCTCGTCCGGCCGCCATCTTGCCATAGGCCGGGCGGCAACTGATTAATATACACTTATTAGGATTTTTTGGACCAAAAACATGTAGCAGAGTACATTTTGGCCTAAATGTATAACTGACTTTGAGTTTACTATATATTTTTTTATCGCCGAAAGTAAAAAATATTGTTTTTCTTCAAAATTTGCGGTCTTTTTTTGTTTACAGCGCAAAAAATAAAAAGCGCACAGGTGATGAAATCCCACGGAAAGAAAGCTCTATCTGTGTGAAAAAAAGGGGGTAAATTTCTTTTGGGTACAGCCCTGCATGAGCGTGCAGTTATCCGTAGAATTAGTGCAGCACCGAGTAGCAGCAAGAGGCCTGGTCATCAAGGGGGGGGAGGGGGGGGGTAAATGGTGTTTTGGGCAAGTGGTTAACCCAGAATGTGCAAAAAGAATGAAAAGAAAGCATAAAAGCGCAAGCTGCACAGTGTGTAAGTTGAATGGGAAGTAATGAGTTAATAAGAAAGCGCACTCCCTGTGTTGTGGAAGATAAGGCGCTTGTTTCCCCCATGCTCCCCTTGGAATGTTCTCCTGGGCCCATGAAAGGCTTTGCGAATAGGTAAATTGTGAGAAAAGGAATGTTAAAAGCGTGTGAAAAAAGTCTTGAAATGAATGGCGGGAAGGAAAAGAATAATTGAGCGAAATGTGAATGAAAAGTTTTGTTCCGGCAGAGGGGGGTCTGGAACCTGCGACGATGTGCTTCGCAGTCCTCCTCCCTAACCACTAGACCACAGGCCTCTGCCTAGGGCTCTGTGGGTGAAACTGACCTTTGTTTTTTCCTGTGGGCCACGGAGCGCTACATTCACGACATGAGACGATAACCGCCCACTGCGACTTGGCATGCGCCGCTCCGGGGACGGACTGCTCGGGCCTTAAAGCGGCACATGTGCACTTGCTTCAGGTCAATACATAGCTTGCCATTGCCGCGCTGCCTTCCCCCCGGAGAAGACGCGCGCAAAGCTTCCAGGCACACCTCTGTCACTTCACACTGCCGCCTGCTAGCGCTCAAGGCCCCATTCTGGAACGGCACGCTCAAGCCCCGTAGGCAGCTTTCAATTCACTGCTTAACAGCCCCAATCCTTCCTCTCTCTGCATGGCTCTGGATTTCACACGCATTGCCTTGGCTTTTTTAACATTCACTTTTTTCACATTCTTCAGCACTTTTTTGCCGCTACAAACCATTGCATTTTGCAAGAAATAGCCTGGAAAGTAGCATTGCAGCTTGAAACACTATATACAAACACAAACAAGGCACAACTCAAATGTGCATGTCACAAAGTACAATCGGATAAAGTCAAGAGAGAAAGACAGGAAAGAACTGAAGTACATGAGCAACAGAAATGGAAAGGTAGGCAGAATTATTCAGCTACTGACAGAGTAACTCAATCAATCCAAACATGGGGGTTTCTCAATCATGTAGCAAATGCCTAGGAGTCCTCCAAATTGCCCATTTTCTATCAAATAACCTCAATCTCAACTCCCGACATCTGGGATCCCAAATAGGCAGGACTGCACAGTCAGATTGGTGAGACCGACATTGGCGATTGGTCGCAGCAGGAGGAAGGAGCTGCTCGTCCGGCCGCCATCTTGCCATAGGCCGGGCGGCAACTGATTAATATACACTTATTAGGATTTTTTGGACCAAAAACATGTAGCAGAGTACATTTTGGCCTAAATGTATAACTGACTTTGAGTTTACTATATATTTTTTTATCGCCGAAAGTAAAAAATATTGTTTTTCTTCAAAATTTGCGGTCTTTTTTTGTTTACAGCGCAAAAAATAAAAAGCGCACAGGTGATGAAATCCCACGGAAAGAAAGCTCTATCTGTGTGAAAAAAAGGGGGTAAATTTCTTTTGGGTACAGCCCTGCATGAGCGTGCAGTTATCCGTAGAATTAGTGCAGCACCGAGTAGCAGCAAGAGGCCTGGTCATCAAGGGGGGGGAGGGGGGGGGTAAATGGTGTTTTGGGCAAGTGGTTAACCCAGAATGTGCAAAAAGAATGAAAAGAAAGCATAAAAGCGCAAGCTGCACAGTGTGTAAGTTGAATGGGAAGTAATGAGTTAATAAGAAAGCGCACTCCCTGTGTTGTGGAAGATAAGGCGCTTGTTTCCCCCATGCTCCCCTTGGAATGTTCTCCTGGGCCCATGAAAGGCTTTGCGAATAGGTAAATTGTGAGAAAAGGAATGTTAAAAGCGTGTGAAAAAAGTCTTGAAATGAATGGCGGGAAGGAAAAGAATAATTGAGCGAAATGTGAATGAAAAGTTTTGTTCCGGCAGAGGGGGGTCTGGAACCTGCGACGATGTGCTTCGCAGTCCTCCTCCCTAACCACTAGACCACAGGCCTCTGCCTAGGGCTCTGTGGGTGAAACTGACCTTTGTTTTTTCCTGTGGGCCACGGAGCGCTACATTCACGACATGAGACGATAACCGCCCACTGCGACTTGGCATGCGCCGCTCCGGGGACGGACTGCTCGGGCCTTAAAGCGGCACATGTGCACTTGCTTCAGGTCAATACATAGCTTGCCATTGCCGCGCTGCCTTCCCCCCGGAGAAGACGCGCGCAAAGCTTCCAGGCACACCTCTGTCACTTCACACTGCCGCCTGCTAGCGCTCAAGGCCCCATTCTGGAACGGCACGCTCAAGCCCCGTAGGCAGCTTTCAATTCACTGCTTAACAGCCCCAATCCTTCCTCTCTCTGCATGGCTCTGGATTTCACACGCATTGCCTTGGCTTTTTTAACATTCACTTTTTTCACATTCTTCAGCACTTTTTTGCCGCTACAAACCATTGCATTTTGCAAGAAATAGCCTGGAAAGTAGCATTGCAGCTTGAAACACTATATACAAACACAAACAAGGCACAACTCAAATGTGCATGTCACAAAGTACAATCGGATAAAGTCAAGAGAGAAAGACAGGAAAGAACTGAAGTACATGAGCAATAGAAATGGAAAGGTAGGCAGAATTATTCAGCTACTGACAGAGTAACTCAATCAATCCAAACATGGGGGTTTCTCAATCATGTAGCAAATGCCTAGGAGTCCTCCAAATTGCCCATTTTCTATCAAATAACCTCAATCTCAACTCCCGACATCTGGGATCCCAAATAGGCAGGACTGCACAGTCAGATTGGTGAGACCGACATTGGCGATTGGTCGCAGCAGGAGGAAGGAGCTGCTCGTCCGGCCGCCATCTTGCCATAGGCCGGGCGGCAACTGATTAATATACACTTATTAGGATTTTTTGGACCAAAAACATGTAGCAGAGTACATTTTGGCCTAAATGTATAACTGACTTTGAGTTTACTATATATTTTTTTATCGCCGAAAGTAAAAAATATTGTTTTTCTTCAAAATTTGCGGTCTTTTTTTGTTTACAGCGCAAAAAATAAAAAGCGCACAGGTGATGAAATCCCACGGAAAGAAAGCTCTATCTGTGTGAAAAAAAGGGGGTAAATTTCTTTTGGGTACAGCCCTGCATGAGCGTGCAGTTATCCGTAGAATTAGTGCAGCACCGAGTAGCAGCAAGAGGCCTGGTCATCAAGGGGGGGGAGGGGGGGGTAAATGGTGTTTTGGGCAAGTGGTTAACCCAGAATGTGCAAAAAGAATGAAAAGAAAGCATAAAAGCGCAAGCTGCACAGTGTGTAAGTTGAATGGGAAGTGATGAGTTAATAAGAAAGCGCACTCCCTGTGTTGTGGAAGATAAGGCGCTTGTTTCCCCCATGCTCCCCTTGGAATGTTCTCCTGGGCCCATGAAAGGCTTTGCGAATAGGTAAATTGTGAGAAAAGGAATGTTAAAAGCGTGTGAAAAAAGTCTTGAAATGAATGGCGGGAAGGAAAAGAATAATTGAGCGAAATGTGAATGAAAAGTTTTGTTCCGGCAGAGGGGGGTCTGGAACCTGCGACGATGTGCTTCGCAGTCCTCCTCCCTAACCACTAGACCACAGGCCTCTGCCTAGGGCTCTGTGGGTGAAACTGACCTTTGTTTTTTCCTGTGGGCCACGGAGCGCTACATTCACGACATGAGACGATAACCGCCCACTGCGACTTGGCATGCGCCGCTCCGGGGACGGACTGCTCGGGCCTTAAAGCGGCACATGTGCACTTGCTTCAGGTCAATACATAGCTTGCCATTGCCGCGCTGCCTTCCCCCCGGAGAAGACGCGCGCAAAGCTTCCAGGCACACCTCTGTCACTTCACACTGCCGCCTGCTAGCGCTCAAGGCCCCATTCTGGAACGGCACGCTCAAGCCCCGTAGGCAGCTTCCAATTCACTGCTTAACAGCCCCAATCCTTCCTCTCTCTGCATGGCTCTGGATTTCACACGCATTGCCTTGGCTTTTTTAACATTCACTTTTTTCACATTCTTCAGCACTTTTTTGCCGCTACAAACCATTGCATTTTGCAAGAAATAGCCTGGAAAGTAGCATTGCAGCTTGAAACACTATATACAAACACAAACAAGGCACAACTCAAATGTGCATGTCACAAAGTACAATCGGATAAAGTCAAGAGAGAAAGACAGGAAAGAACTGAAGTACATGAGCAATAGAAATGGAAAGGTAGGCAGAATTATTCAGCTACTGACAGAGTAACTCAATCAATCCAAACATGGGGGTTTCTCAATCATGTAGCAAATGCCTAGGAGTCCTCCAAATTGCCCATTTTCTATCAAATAACCTCAATCTCAACTCCCGACATCTGGGATCCCAAATAGGCAGGACTGCACAGTCAGATTGGTGAGACCGACATTGGCGATTGGTCGCAGCAGGAGGAAGGAGCTGCTCGTCCGGCCGCCATCTTGCCATAGGCCGGGCGGCAACTGATTAATATACACTTATTAGGATTTTTTGGACCAAAAACATGTAGCAGAGTACATTTTGGCCTAAATGTATAACTGACTTTGAGTTTACTATATATTTTTTTATCGCCGAAAGTAAAAAATATTGTTTTTCTTCAAAATTTGCAGTCTTTTTTTGTTTACAGCGCAAAAAATAAAAAGCGCACAGGTGATGAAATCCCACGGAAAGAAAGCTCTATCTGTGTGAAAAAAAGGGGGTAAATTTCTTTTGGGTACAGCCCTGCATGAGCGTGCAGTTATCCGTAGAATTAGTGCAGCACCGAGTAGCAGCAAGAGGCCTGGTCATCAAGGGGGGGGAGGGGGGGGGGTAAATGGTGTTTTGGGCAAGTGGTTAACCCAGAATGTGCAAAAAGAATGAAAAGAAAGCATAAAAGCGCAAGCTGCACAGTGTGTAAGTTGAATGGGAAGTGATGAGTTAATAAGAAAGCGCACTCCCTGTGTTGTGGAAGATAAGGCGCTTGTTTCCCCCATGCTCCCCTTGGAATGTTCTCCTGGGCCAATGAAAGGCTTTGCGAATAGGTAAATTGTGAGAAAAGGAATGTTAAAAGCGTGTGAAAAAAGTCTTGAAATGAATGGCGGGAAGGAAAAGAATAATTGAGCGAAATGTGAATGAAAAGTTTTGTTCGGGCAGAGGGGGGTCTGGAACCTGGGACGATGTGCTTCGCAGTCCTCCTCCCTAACCACTAGACCACAGGCCTCTGCCTAGGGCTCTGTGGGTGAAACTGACCTTTGTTTTTTCCTGTGGGCCACGGAGCGCTACATTCACGACATGAGACGATAACCGCCCACTGCGACTTGGCATGCGCCGCTCCGGGGACGGACTGCTCGGGCCTTAAAGCGGCACATGTGCACTTGCTTCAGGTCAATACATAGCTTGCCATTGCCGCGCTGCCTTCCCCCCGGAGAAGACGCGCGCAAAGCTTCCAGGCACACCTCTGTCACTTCACACTGCCGCCTGCTAGCGCTCAAGGCCCCATTCTGGAACGGCACGCTCAAGCCCCGTAGGCAGCTTCCAATTCACTGCTTAACAGCCCCAATCCTTCCTCTCTCTGCATGGCTCTGGATTTCACACGCATTGCCTTGGCTTTTTTAACATTCACTTTTTTCACATTCTTCAGCACTTTTTTGCCGCTACAAACCATTGCATTTTGCAAGAAATAGCCTGGAAAGTAGCATTGCAGCTTGAAACACTATATACAAACACAAACAAGGCACAACTCAAATGTGCATGTCACAAAGTACAATCGGATAAAGTCAAGAGAGAAAGACAGGAAAGAACTGAAGTACATGAGCAATAGAAATGGAAAGGTAGGCAGAATTATTCAGCTACTGACAGAGTAACTCAATCAATCCAAACATGGGGGTTTCTCAATCATGTAGCAAATGCCTAGGAGTCCTCCAAATTGCCCATTTTCTATCAAATAACCTCAATCTCAACTCCCGACATCTGGGATCCCAAATAGGCAGGACTGCACAGTCAGATTGGTGAGACCGACATTGGCGATTGGTCGCAGCAGGAGGAAGGAGCTGCTCGTCCGGCCGCCATCTTGCCATAGGCCGGGCGGCAACTGATTAATATACACTTATTAGGATTTTTTGGACCAAAAACATGTAGCAGAGTACATTTTGGCCTAAATGTATAACTGACTTTGAGTTTACTATATATTTTTTTATCGCCGAAAGTAAAAAATATTGTTTTTCTTCAAAATTTGCGGTCTTTTTTTGTTTACAGCGCAAAAAATAAAAAGCGCACAGGTGATGAAATCCCACGGAAAGAAAGCTCTATCTGTGTGAAAAAAAGGGGGTAAATTTCTTTTGGGTACAGCCCTGCATGAGCGTGCAGTTATCCGTAGAATTAGTGCAGCACCGAGTAGCAGCAAGAGGCCTGGTCATCAAGGGGGGGGGGGGGGTAAATGGTGTTTTGGGCAAGTGGTTAACCCAGAATGTGCAAAAAGAATGAAAAGAAAGCATAAAAGCGCAAGCTGCACAGTGTGTAAGTTGAATGGGAAGTAATGAGTTAATAAGAAAGCGCACTCCCTGTGTTGTGGAAGATAAGGCGCTTGTTTCCCCCATGCTCCCCTTGGAATGTTCTCCTGGGCCCATGAAAGGCTTTGCGAATAGGTAAATTGTGAGAAAAGGAATGTTAAAAGCGTGTGAAAAAAGTCTTGAAATGAATGGCGGGAAGGAAAAGAATAATTGAGCGAAATGTGAATGAAAAGTTTTGTTCGGGCAGAGGGGGGTCTGGAACCTGGGACGATGTGCTTCGCAGTCCTCCTCCCTAACCACTAGACCACAGGCCTCTGCCTAGGGCTCTGTGGGTGAAACTGACCTTTGTTTTTTCCTGTGGGCCACGGAGCGCTACATTCACGACATGAGACGATAACCGCCCACTGCGACTTGGCATGCGCCGCTCCGGGGACGGACTGCTCGGGCCTTAAAGCGGCACATGTGCACTTGCTTCAGGTCAATACATAGCTTGCCATTGCCGCGCTGCCTTCCCCCCGGAGAAGACGCGCGCAAAGCTTCCAGGCACACCTCTGTCACTTCACACTGCCGCCTGCTAGCGCTCAAGGCCCCATTCTGGAACGGCACGCTCAAGCCCCGTAGGCAGCTTTCAATTCACTGCTTAACAGCCCCAATCCTTCCTCTCTCTGCATGGCTCTGGATTTCACACGCATTGCCTTGGCTTTTTTAACATTCACTTTTTTCACATTCTTCAGCACTTTTTTGCCGCTACAAACCATTGCATTTTGCAAGAAATAGCCTGGAAAGTAGCATTGCAGCTTGAAACACTATATACAAACACAAACAAGGCACAACTCAAATGTGCATGTCACAAAGTACAATCGGATAAAGTCAAGAGAGAAAGACAGGAAAGAACTGAAGTACATGAGCAACAGAAATGGAAAGGTAGGCAGAATTATTCAGCTACTGACAGAGTAACTCAATCAATCCAAACATGGGGGTTTCTCAATCATGTAGCAAATGCCTAGGAGTCCTCCAAATTGCCCATTTTCTATCAAATAACCTCAATCTCAACTCCCGACATCTGGGATCCCAAATAGGCAGGACTGCACAGTCAGATTGGTGAGACCGACATTGGCGATTGGTCGCAGCAGGAGGAAGGAGCTGCTCGTCCGGCCGCCATCTTGCCATAGGCCGGGCGGCAACTGATTAATATACACTTATTAGGATTTTTTGGACCAAAAACATGTAGCAGAGTACATTTTGGCCTAAATGTATAACTGACTTTGAGTTTACTATATATTTTTTTATCGCCGAAAGTAAAAAATATTGTTTTTCTTCAAAATTTGCGGTCTTTTTTTGTTTACAGCGCAAAAAATAAAAAGCGCACAGGTGATGAAATCCCACGGAAAGAAAGCTCTATCTGTGTGAAAAAAAGGGGGTAAATTTCTTTTGGGTACAGCCCTGCATGAGCGTGCAGTTATCCGTAGAATTAGTGCAGCACCGAGTAGCAGCAAGAGGCCTGGTCATCAAGGGGGGGGAGGGGGGGGGGTAAATGGTGTTTTGGGCAAGTGGTTAACCCAGAATGTGCAAAAAGAATGAAAAGAAAGCATAAAAGCGCAAGCTGCACAGTGTGTAAGTTGAATGGGAAGTAATGAGTTAATAAGAAAGCGCACTCCCTGTGTTGTGGAAGATAAGGCGCTTGTTTCCCCCATGCTCCCCTTGGAATGTTCTCCTGGGCCCATGAAAGGCTTTGCGAATAGGTAAATTGTGAGAAAAGGAATGTTAAAAGCGTGTGAAAAAAGTCTTGAAATGAATGGCGGGAAGGAAAAGAATAATTGAGCGAAATGTGAATGAAAAGTTTTGTTCCGGCAGAGGGGGGTCTGGAACCTGCGACGATGTGCTTCGCAGTCCTCCTCCCTAACCACTAGACCACAGGCCTCTGCCTAGGGCTCTGTGGGTGAAACTGACCTTTGTTTTTTCCTGTGGGCCACGGAGCGCTACATTCACGACATGAGACGATAACCGCCCACTGCGACTTGGCATGCGCCGCTCCGGGGACGGACTGCTCGGGCCTTAAAGCGGCACATGTGCACTTGCTTCAGGTCAATACATAGCTTGCCATTGCCGCGCTGCCTTCCCCCCGGAGAAGACGCGCGCAAAGCTTCCAGGCACACCTCTGTCACTTCACACTGCCGCCTGCTAGCGCTCAAGGCCCCATTCTGGAACGGCACGCTCAAGCCCCGTAGGCAGCTTCCAATTCACTGCTTAACAGCCCCAATCCTTCCTCTCTCTGCATGGCTCTGGATTTCACACGCATTGCCTTGGCTTTTTTAACATTCACTTTTTTCACATTCTTCAGCACTTTTTTGCCGCTACAAACCATTGCATTTTGCAAGAAATAGCCTGGAAAGTAGCATTGCAGCTTGAAACACTATATACAAACACAAACAAGGCACAACTCAAATGTGCATGTCACAAAGTACAATCGGATAAAGTCAAGAGAGAAAGACAGGAAAGAACTGAAGTACATGAGCAATAGAAATGGAAAGGTAGGCAGAATTATTCAGCTACTGACAGAGTAACTCAATCAATCCAAACATGGGGGTTTCTCAATCATGTAGCAAATGCCTAGGAGTCCTCCAAATTGCCCATTTTCTATCAAATAACCTCAATCTCAACTCCCGACATCTGGGATCCCAAATAGGCAGGACTGCACAGTCAGATTGGTGAGACCGACATTGGCGATTGGTCGCAGCAGGAGGAAGGAGCTGCTCGTCCGGCCGCCATCTTGCCATAGGCCGGGCGGCAACTGATTAATATACACTTATTAGGATTTTTTGGACCAAAAACATGTAGCAGAGTACATTTTGGCCTAAATGTATAACTGACTTTGAGTTTACTATATATTTTTTTATCGCCGAAAGTAAAAAATATTGTTTTTCTTCAAAATTTGCGGTCTTTTTTTGTTTACAGCGCAAAAAATAAAAAGCGCACAGGTGATGAAATCCCACGGAAAGAAAGCTCTATCTGTGTGAAAAAAAGGGGGTAAATTTCTTTTGGGTACAGCCCTGCATGAGCGTGCAGTTATCCGTAGAATTAGTGCAGCACCGAGTAGCAGCAAGAGGCCTGGTCATCAAGGGGGGGGAGGGGGGGGGGTAAATGGTGTTTTGGGCAAGTGGTTAACCCAGAATGTGCAAAAAGAATGAAAAGAAAGCATAAAAGCGCAAGCTGCACAGTGTGTAAGTTGAATGGGAAGTAATGAGTTAATAAGAAAGCGCACTCCCTGTGTTGTGGAAGATAAGGCGCTTGTTTCCCCCATGCTCCCCTTGGAATGTTCTCCTGGGCCCATGAAAGGCTTTGCGAATAGGTAAATTGTGAGAAAAGGAATGTTAAAAGCGTGTGAAAAAAGTCTTGAAATGAATGGCGGGAAGGAAAAGAATAATTGAGCGAAATGTGAATGAAAAGTTTTGTTCCGGCAGAGGGGGGTCTGGAACCTGCGACGATGTGCTTCGCAGTCCTCCTCCCTAACCACTAGACCACAGGCCTCTGCCTAGGGCTCTGTGGGTGAAACTGACCTTTGTTTTTTCCTGTGGGCCACGGAGCGCTACATTCACGACATGAGACGATAACCGCCCACTGCGACTTGGCATGCGCCGCTCCGGGGACGGACTGCTCGGGCCTTAAAGCGGCACATGTGCACTTGCTTCAGGTCAATACATAGCTTGCCATTGCCGCGCTGCCTTCCCCCCGGAGAAGACGCGCGCAAAGCTTCCAGGCACACCTCTGTCACTTCACACTGCCGCCTGCTAGCGCTCAAGGCCCCATTCTGGAACGGCACGCTCAAGCCCCGTAGGCAGCTTTCAATTCACTGCTTAACAGCCCCAATCCTTCCTCTCTCTGCATGGCTCTGGATTTCACACGCATTGCCTTGGCTTTTTTAACATTCACTTTTTTCACATTCTTCAGCACTTTTTTGCCGCTACAAACCATTGCATTTTGCAAGAAATAGCCTGGAAAGTAGCATTGCAGCTTGAAACACTATATACAAACACAAACAAGGCACAACTCAAATGTGCATGTCACAAAGTACAATCGGATAAAGTCAAGAGAGAAAGACAGGAAAGAACTGAAGTACATGAGCAATAGAAATGGAAAGGTAGGCAGAATTATTCAGCTACTGACAGAGTAACTCAATCAATCCAAACATGGGGGTTTCTCAATCATGTAGCAAATGCCTAGGAGTCCTCCAAATTGCCCATTTTCTATCAAATAACCTCAATCTCAACTCCCGACATCTGGGATCCCAAATAGGCAGGACTGCACAGTCAGATTGGTGAGACCGACATTGGCGATTGGTCGCAGCAGGAGGAAGGAGCTGCTCGTCCGGCCGCCATCTTGCCATAGGCCGGGCGGCAACTGATTAATATACACTTATTAGGATTTTTTGGACCAAAAACATGTAGCAGAGTACATTTTGGCCTAAATGTATAACTGACTTTGAGTTTACTATATATTTTTTTATCGCCGAAAGTAAAAAATATTGTTTTTCTTCAAAATTTGCGGTCTTTTTTTGTTTACAGCGCAAAAAATAAAAAGCGCACAGGTGATGAAATCCCACGGAAAGAAAGCTCTATCTGTGTGAAAAAAAGGGGGTAAATTTCTTTTGGGTACAGCCCTGCATGAGCGTGCAGTTATCCGTAGAATTAGTGCAGCACCGAGTAGCAGCAAGAGGCCTGGTCATCAAGGGGGGGGAGGGGGGGGGTAAATGGTGTTTTGGGCAAGTGGTTAACCCAGAATGTGCAAAAAGAATGAAAAGAAAGCATAAAAGCGCAAGCTGCACAGTGTGTAAGTTGAATGGGAAGTAATGAGTTAATAAGAAAGCGCACTCCCTGTGTTGTGGAAGATAAGGCGCTTGTTTCCCCCATGCTCCCCTTGGAATGTTCTCCTGGGCCCATGAAAGGCTTTGCGAATAGGTAAATTGTGAGAAAAGGAATGTTAAAAGCGTGTGAAAAAAGTCTTGAAATGAATGGCGGGAAGGAAAAGAATAATTGAGCGAAATGTGAATGAAAAGTTTTGTTCCGGCAGAGGGGGGTCTGGAACCTGCGACGATGTGCTTCGCAGTCCTCCTCCCTAACCACTAGACCACAGGCCTCTGCCTAGGGCTCTGTGGGTGAAACTGACCTTTGTTTTTTCCTGTGGGCCACGGAGCGCTACATTCACGACATGAGACGATAACCGCCCACTGCGACTTGGCATGCGCCGCTCCGGGGACGGACTGCTCGGGCCTTAAAGCGGCACATGTGCACTTGCTTCAGGTCAATACATAGCTTGCCATTGCCGCGCTGCCTTCCCCCCGGAGAAGACGCGCGCAAAGCTTCCAGGCACACCTCTGTCACTTCACACTGCCGCCTGCTAGCGCTCAAGGCCCCATTCTGGAACGGCACGCTCAAGCCCCGTAGGCAGCTTTCAATTCACTGCTTAACAGCCCCAATCCTTCCTCTCTCTGCATGGCTCTGGATTTCACACGCATTGCCTTGGCTTTTTTAACATTCACTTTTTTCACATTCTTCAGCACTTTTTTGCCGCTACAAACCATTGCATTTTGCAAGAAATAGCCTGGAAAGTAGCATTGCAGCTTGAAACACTATATACAAACACAAACAAGGCACAACTCAAATGTGCATGTCACAAAGTACAATCGGATAAAGTCAAGAGAGAAAGACAGGAAAGAACTGAAGTACATGAGCAACAGAAATGGAAAGGTAGGCAGAATTATTCAGCTACTGACAGAGTAACTCAATCAATCCAAACATGGGGGTTTCTCAATCATGTAGCAAATGCCTAGGAGTCCTCCAAATTGCCCATTTTCTATCAAATAACCTCAATCTCAACTCCCGACATCTGGGATCCCAAATAGGCAGGACTGCACAGTCAGATTGGTGAGACCGACATTGGCGATTGGTCGCAGCAGGAGGAAGGAGCTGCTCGTCCGGCCGCCATCTTGCCATAGGCCGGGCGGCAACTGATTAATATACACTTATTAGGATTTTTTGGACCAAAAACATGTAGCAGAGTACATTTTGGCCTAAATGTATAACTGACTTTGAGTTTACTATATATTTTTTTATCGCCGAAAGTAAAAAATATTGTTTTTCTTCAAAATTTGCAGTCTTTTTTTGTTTACAGCGCAAAAAATAAAAAGCGCACAGGTGATGAAATCCCACGGAAAGAAAGCTCTATCTGTGTGAAAAAAAGGGGGTAAATTTCTTTTGGGTACAGCCCTGCATGAGCGTGCAGTTATCCGTAGAATTAGTGCAGCACCGAGTAGCAGCAAGAGGCCTGGTCATCAAGGGGGGGGGGGGGGTAAATGGTGTTTTGGGCAAGTGGTTAACCCAGAATGTGCAAAAAGAATGAAAAGAAAGCATAAAAGCGCAAGCTGCACAGTGTGTAAGTTGAATGGGAAGTAATGAGTTAATAAGAAAGCGCACTCCCTGTGTTGTGGAAGATAAGGCGCTTGTTTCCCCCATGCTCCCCTTGGAATGTTCTCCTGGGCCCATGAAAGGCTTTGCGAATAGGTAAATTGTGAGAAAAGGAATGTTAAAAGCGTGTGAAAAAAGTCTTGAAATGAATGGCGGGAAGGAAAAGAATAATTGAGCGAAATGTGAATGAAAAGTTTTGTTCCGGCAGAGGGGGGTCTGTAACCTGGGACGATGTGCTTCGCAGTCCTCCTCCCTAACCACTAGACCACAGGCCTCTGCCTAGGGCTCTGTGGGTGAAACTGACCTTTGTTTTTTCCTGTGGGCCACGGAGCGCTACATTCACGACATGAGACGATAACCGCCCACTGCGACTTGGCATGCGCCGCTCCGGGGACGGACTGCTCGGGCCTTAAAGCGGCACATGTGCACTTGCTTCAGGTCAATACATAGCTTGCCATTGCCGCGCTGCCTTCCCCCCGGAGAAGACGCGCGCAAAGCTTCCAGGCACACCTCTGTCACTTCACACTGCCGCCTGCTAGCGCTCAAGGCCCCATTCTGGAACGGCACGCTCAAGCCCCGTAGGCAGCTTCCAATTCACTGCTTAACAGCCCCAATCCTTCCTCTCTCTGCATGGCTCTGGATTTCACACGCATTGCCTTGGCTTTTTTAACATTCACTTTTTTCACATTCTTCAGCACTTTTTTGCCGCTACAAACCATTGCATTTTGCAAGAAATAGCCTGGAAAGTAGCATTGCAGCTTGAAACACTATATACAAACACAAACAAGGCACAACTCAAATGTGCATGTCACAAAGTACAATCGGATAAAGTCAAGAGAGAAAGACAGGAAAGAACTGAAGTACATGAGCAATAGAAATGGAAAGGTAGGCAGAATTATTCAGCTACTGACAGAGTAACTCAATCAATCCAAACATGGGGGTTTCTCAATCATGTAGCAAATGCCTAGGAGTCCTCCAAATTGCCCATTTTCTATCAAATAACCTCAATCTCAACTCCCGACATCTGGGATCCCAAATAGGCAGGACTGCACAGTCAGATTGGTGAGACCGACATTGGCGATTGGTCGCAGCAGGAGGAAGGAGCTGCTCGTCCGGCCGCCATCTTGCCATAGGCCGGGCGGCAACTGATTAATATACACTTATTAGGATTTTTTGGACCAAAAACATGTAGCAGAGTACATTTTGGCCTAAATGTATAACTGACTTTGAGTTTACTATATATTTTTTTATCGCCGAAAGTAAAAAATATTGTTTTTCTTCAAAATTTGCGGTCTTTTTTTGTTTACAGCGCAAAAAATAAAAAGCGCACAGGTGATGAAATCCCACGGAAAGAAAGCTCTATCTGTGTGAAAAAAAGGGGGTAAATTTCTTTTGGGTACAGCCCTGCATGAGCGTGCAGTTATCCGTAGAATTAGTGCAGCACCGAGTAGCAGCAAGAGGCCTGGTCATCAAGGGGGGGGAGGGGGGGGGTAAATGGTGTTTTGGGCAAGTGGTTAACCCAGAATGTGCAAAAAGAATGAAAAGAAAGCATAAAAGCGCAAGCTGCACAGTGTGTAAGTTGAATGGGAAGTAATGAGTTAATAAGAAAGCGCACTCCCTGTGTTGTGGAAGATAAGGCGCTTGTTTCCCCCATGCTCCCCTTGGAATGTTCTCCTGGGCCCATGAAAGGCTTTGCGAATAGGTAAATTGTGAGAAAAGGAATGTTAAAAGCGTGTGAAAAAAGTCTTGAAATGAATGGCGGGAAGGAAAAGAATAATTGAGCGAAATGTGAATGAAAAGTTTTGTTCCGGCAGAGGGGGGTCTGGAACCTGCGACGATGTGCTTCGCAGTCCTCCTCCCTAACCACTAGACCACAGGCCTCTGCCTAGGGCTCTGTGGGTGAAACTGACCTTTGTTTTTTCCTGTGGGCCACGGAGCGCTACATTCACGACATGAGACGATAACCGCCCACTGCGACTTGGCATGCGCCGCTCCGGGGACGGACTGCTCGGGCCTTAAAGCGGCACATGTGCACTTGCTTCAGGTCAATACATAGCTTGCCATTGCCGCGCTGCCTTCCCCCCGGAGAAGACGCGCGCAAAGCTTCCAGGCACACCTCTGTCACTTCACACTGCCGCCTGCTAGCGCTCAAGGCCCCATTCTGGAACGGCACGCTCAAGCCCCGTAGGCAGCTTTCAATTCACTGCTTAACAGCCCCAATCCTTCCTCTCTCTGCATGGCTCTGGATTTCACACGCATTGCCTTGGCTTTTTTAACATTCACTTTTTTCACATTCTTCAGCACTTTTTTGCCGCTACAAACCATTGCATTTTGCAAGAAATAGCCTGGAAAGTAGCATTGCAGCTTGAAACACTATATACAAACACAAACAAGGCACAACTCAAATGTGCATGTCACAAAGTACAATCGGATAAAGTCAAGAGAGAAAGACAGGAAAGAACTGAAGTACATGAGCAATAGAAATGGAAAGGTAGGCAGAATTATTCAGCTACTGACAGAGTAACTCAATCAATCCAAACATGGGGGTTTCTCAATCATGTAGCAAATGCCTAGGAGTCCTCCAAATTGCCCATTTTCTATCAAATAACCTCAATCTCAACTCCCGACATCTGGGATCCCAAATAGGCAGGACTGCACAGTCAGATTGGTGAGACCGACATTGGCGATTGGTCGCAGCAGGAGGAAGGAGCTGCTCGTCCGGCCGCCATCTTGCCATAGGCCGGGCGGCAACTGATTAATATACACTTATTAGGATTTTTTGGACCAAAAACATGTAGCAGAGTACATTTTGGCCTAAATGTATAACTGACTTTGAGTTTACTATATATTTTTTTATCGCCGAAAGTAAAAAATATTGTTTTTCTTCAAAATTTGCGGTCTTTTTTTGTTTACAGCGCAAAAAATAAAAAGCGCACAGGTGATGAAATCCCACGGAAAGAAAGCTCTATCTGTGTGAAAAAAAGGGGGTAAATTTCTTTTGGGTACAGCCCTGCATGAGCGTGCAGTTATCCGTAGAATTAGTGCAGCACCGAGTAGCAGCAAGAGGCCTGGTCATCAAGGGGGGGGAGGGGGGGGGTAAATGGTGTTTTGGGCAAGTGGTTAACCCAGAATGTGCAAAAAGAATGAAAAGAAAGCATAAAAGCGCAAGCTGCACAGTGTGTAAGTTGAATGGGAAGTAATGAGTTAATAAGAAAGCGCACTCCCTGTGTTGTGGAAGATAAGGCGCTTGTTTCCCCCATGCTCCCCTTGGAATGTTCTCCTGGGCCCATGAAAGGCTTTGCGAATAGGTAAATTGTGAGAAAAGGAATGTTAAAAGCGTGTGAAAAAAGTCTTGAAATGAATGGCGGGAAGGAAAAGAATAATTGAGCGAAATGTGAATGAAAAGTTTTGTTCGGGCAGAGGGGGGTCTGGAACCTGCGACGATGTGCTTCGCAGTCCTCCTCCCTAACCACTAGACCACAGGCCTCTGCCTAGGGCTCTGTGGGTGAAACTGACCTTTGTTTTTTCCTGTGGGCCACGGAGCGCTACATTCACGACATGAGACGATAACCGCCCACTGCGACTTGGCATGCGCCGCTCCGGGGACGGACTGCTCGGGCCTTAAAGCGGCACATGTGCACTTGCTTCAGGTCAATACATAGCTTGCCATTGCCGCGCTGCCTTCCCCCCGGAGAAGACGCGCGCAAAGCTTCCAGGCACACCTCTGTCACTTCACACTGCCGCCTGCTAGCGCTCAAGGCCCCATTCTGGAACGGCACGCTCAAGCCCCGTAGGCAGCTTTCAATTCACTGCTTAACAGCCCCAATCCTTCCTCTCTCTGCATGGCTCTGGATTTCACACGCATTGCCTTGGCTTTTTTAACATTCACTTTTTTCACATTCTTCAGCACTTTTTTGCCGCTACAAACCATTGCATTTTGCAAGAAATAGCCTGGAAAGTAGCATTGCAGCTTGAAACACTATATACAAACACAAACAAGGCACAACTCAAATGTGCATGTCACAAAGTACAATCGGATAAAGTCAAGAGAGAAAGACAGGAAAGAACTGAAGTACATGAGCAACAGAAATGGAAAGGTAGGCAGAATTATTCAGCTACTGACAGAGTAACTCAATCAATCCAAACATGGGGGTTTCTCAATCATGTAGCAAATGCCTAGGAGTCCTCCAAATTGCCCATTTTCTATCAAATAACCTCAATCTCAACTCCCGACATCTGGGATCCCAAATAGGCAGGACTGCACAGTCAGATTGGTGAGACCGACATTGGCGATTGGTCGCAGCAGGAGGAAGGAGCTGCTCGTCCGGCCGCCATCTTGCCATAGGCCGGGCGGCAACTGATTAATATACACTTATTAGGATTTTTTGGACCAAAAACATGTAGCAGAGTACATTTTGGCCTAAATGTATAACTGACTTTGAGTTTACTATATATTTTTTTATCGCCGAAAGTAAAAAATATTGTTTTTCTTCAAAATTTGCAGTCTTTTTTTGTTTACAGCGCAAAAAATAAAAAGCGCACAGGTGATGAAATCCCACGGAAAGAAAGCTCTATCTGTGTGAAAAAAAGGGGGTAAATTTCTTTTGGGTACAGCCCTGCATGAGCGTGCAGTTATCCGTAGAATTAGTGCAGCACCGAGTAGCAGCAAGAGGCCTGGTCATCAAGGGGGGGGGGGGGGGTAAATGGTGTTTTGGGCAAGTGGTTAACCCAGAATGTGCAAAAAGAATGAAAAGAAAGCATAAAAGCGCAAGCTGCACAGTGTGTAAGTTGAATGGGAAGTAATGAGTTAATAAGAAAGCGCACTCCCTGTGTTGTGGAAGATAAGGCGCTTGTTTCCCCCATGCTCCCCTTGGAATGTTCTCCTGGGCCCATGAAAGGCTTTGCGAATAGGTAAATTGTGAGAAAAGGAATGTTAAAAGCGTGTGAAAAAAGTCTTGAAATGAATGGCGGGAAGGAAAAGAATAATTGAGCGAAATGTGAATGAAAAGTTTTGTTCGGGCAGAGGGGGGTCTGGAACCTGGGACGATGTGCTTCGCAGTCCTCCTCCCTAACCACTAGACCACAGGCCTCTGCCTAGGGCTCTGTGGGTGAAACTGACCTTTGTTTTTTCCTGTGGGCCACGGAGCGCTACATTCACGACATGAGACGATAACCGCCCACTGCGACTTGGCATGCGCCGCTCCGGGGACGGACTGCTCGGGCCTTAAAGCGGCACATGTGCACTTGCTTCAGGTCAATACATAGCTTGCCATTGCCGCGCTGCCTTCCCCCCGGAGAAGACGCGCGCAAAGCTTCCAGGCACACCTCTGTCACTTCACACTGCCGCCTGCTAGCGCTCAAGGCCCCATTCTGGAACGGCACGCTCAAGCCCCGTAGGCAGCTTCCAATTCACTGCTTAACAGCCCCAATCCTTCCTCTCTCTGCATGGCTCTGGATTTCACACGCATTGCCTTGGCTTTTTTAACATTCACTTTTTTCACATTCTTCAGCACTTTTTTGCCGCTACAAACCATTGCATTTTGCAAGAAATAGCCTGGAAAGTAGCATTGCAGCTTGAAACACTATATACAAACACAAACAAGGCACAACTCAAATGTGCATGTCACAAAGTACAATCGGATAAAGTCAAGAGAGAAAGACAGGAAAGAACTGAAGTACATGAGCAATAGAAATGGAAAGGTAGGCAGAATTATTCAGCTACTGACAGAGTAACTCAATCAATCCAAACATGGGGGTTTCTCAATCATGTAGCAAATGCCTAGGAGTCCTCCAAATTGCCCATTTTCTATCAAATAACCTCAATCTCAACTCCCGACATCTGGGATCCCAAATAGGCAGGACTGCACAGTCAGATTGGTGAGACCGACATTGGCGATTGGTCGCAGCAGGAGGAAGGAGCTGCTCGTCCGGCCGCCATCTTGCCATAGGCCGGGCGGCAACTGATTAATATACACTTATTAGGATTTTTTGGACCAAAAACATGTAGCAGAGTACATTTTGGCCTAAATGTATAACTGACTTTGAGTTTACTATATATTTTTTTATCGCCGAAAGTAAAAAATATTGTTTTTCTTCAAAATTTGCGGTCTTTTTTTGTTTACAGCGCAAAAAATAAAAAGCGCACAGGTGATGAAATCCCACGGAAAGAAAGCTCTATCTGTGTGAAAAAAAGGGGGTAAATTTCTTTTGGGTACAGCCCTGCATGAGCGTGCAGTTATCCGTAGAATTAGTGCAGCACCGAGTAGCAGCAAGAGGCCTGGTCATCAAGGGGGGGGGGGGGGGTAAATGGTGTTTTGGGCAAGTGGTTAACCCAGAATGTGCAAAAAGAATGAAAAGAAAGCATAAAAGCGCAAGCTGCACAGTGTGTAAGTTGAATGGGAAGTAATGAGTTAATAAGAAAGCGCACTCCCTGTGTTGTGGAAGATAAGGCGCTTGTTTCCCCCATGCTCCCCTTGGAATGTTCTCCTGGGCCCATGAAAGGCTTTGCGAATAGGTAAATTGTGAGAAAAGGAATGTTAAAAGCGTGTGAAAAAAGTCTTGAAATGAATGGCGGGAAGGAAAAGAATAATTGAGCGAAATGTGAATGAAAAGTTTTGTTCCGGCAGAGGGGGGTCTGGAACCTGCGACGATGTGCTTCGCAGTCCTCCTCCCTAACCACTAGACCACAGGCCTCTGCCTAGGGCTCTGTGGGTGAAACTGACCTTTGTTTTTTCCTGTGGGCCACGGAGCGCTACATTCACGACATGAGACGATAACCGCCCACTGCGACTTGGCATGCGCCGCTCCGGGGACGGACTGCTCGGGCCTTAAAGCGGCACATGTGCACTTGCTTCAGGTCAATACATAGCTTGCCATTGCCGCGCTGCCTTCCCCCCGGAGAAGACGCGCGCAAAGCTTCCAGGCACACCTCTGTCACTTCACACTGCCGCCTGCTAGCGCTCAAGGCCCCATTCTGGAACGGCACGCTCAAGCCCCGTAGGCAGCTTTCAATTCACTGCTTAACAGCCCCAATCCTTCCTCTCTCTGCATGGCTCTGGATTTCACACGCATTGCCTTGGCTTTTTTAACATTCACTTTTTTCACATTCTTCAGCACTTTTTTGCCGCTACAAACCATTGCATTTTGCAAGAAATAGCCTGGAAAGTAGCATTGCAGCTTGAAACACTATATACAAACACAAACAAGGCACAACTCAAATGTGCATGTCACAAAGTACAATCGGATAAAGTCAAGAGAGAAAGACAGGAAAGAACTGAAGTACATGAGCAATAGAAATGGAAAGGTAGGCAGAATTATTCAGCTACTGACAGAGTAACTCAATCAATCCAAACATGGGGGTTTCTCAATCATGTAGCAAATGCCTAGGAGTCCTCCAAATTGCCCATTTTCTATCAAATAACCTCAATCTCAACTCCCGACATCTGGGATCCCAAATAGGCAGGACTGCACAGTCAGATTGGTGAGACCGACATTGGCGATTGGTCGCAGCAGGAGGAAGGAGCTGCTCGTCCGGCCGCCATCTTGCCATAGGCCGGGCGGCAACTGATTAATATACACTTATTAGGATTTTTTGGACCAAAAACATGTAGCAGAGTACATTTTGGCCTAAATGTATAACTGACTTTGAGTTTACTATATATTTTTTTATCGCCGAAAGTAAAAAATATTGTTTTTCTTCAAAATTTGCGGTCTTTTTTTGTTTACAGCGCAAAAAATAAAAAGCGCACAGGTGATGAAATCCCACGGAAAGAAAGCTCTATCTGTGTGAAAAAAAGGGGGTAAATTTCTTTTGGGTACAGCCCTGCATGAGCGTGCAGTTATCCGTAGAATTAGTGCAGCACCGAGTAGCAGCAAGAGGCCTGGTCATCAAGGGGGGGGAGGGGGGGGGGTAAATGGTGTTTTGGGCAAGTGGTTAACCCAGAATGTGCAAAAAGAATGAAAAGAAAGCATAAAAGCGCAAGCTGCACAGTGTGTAAGTTGAATGGGAAGTAATGAGTTAATAAGAAAGCGCACTCCCTGTGTTGTGGAAGATAAGGCGCTTGTTTCCCCCATGCTCCCCTTGGAATGTTCTCCTGGGCCCATGAAAGGCTTTGCGAATAGGTAAATTGTGAGAAAAGGAATGTTAAAAGCGTGTGAAAAAAGTCTTGAAATGAATGGCGGGAAGGAAAAGAATAATTGAGCGAAATGTGAATGAAAAGTTTTGTTCGGGCAGAGGGGGGTCTGGAACCTGGGACGATGTGCTTCGCAGTCCTCCTCCCTAACCACTAGACCACAGGCCTCTGCCTAGGGCTCTGTGGGTGAAACTGACCTTTGTTTTTTCCTGTGGGCCACGGAGCGCTACATTCACGACATGAGACGATAACCGCCCACTGCGACTTGGCATGCGCCGCTCCGGGGACGGACTGCTCGGGCCTTAAAGCGGCACATGTGCACTTGCTTCAGGTCAATACATAGCTTGCCATTGCCGCGCTGCCTTCCCCCCGGAGAAGACGCGCGCAAAGCTTCCAGGCACACCTCTGTCACTTCACACTGCCGCCTGCTAGCGCTCAAGGCCCCATTCTGGAACGGCACGCTCAAGCCCCGTAGGCAGCTTTCAATTCACTGCTTAACAGCCCCAATCCTTCCTCTCTCTGCATGGCTCTGGATTTCACACGCATTGCCTTGGCTTTTTTAACATTCACTTTTTTCACATTCTTCAGCACTTTTTTGCCGCTACAAACCATTGCATTTTGCAAGAAATAGCCTGGAAAGTAGCATTGCAGCTTGAAACACTATATACAAACACAAACAAGGCACAACTCAAATGTGCATGTCACAAAGTACAATCGGATAAAGTCAAGAGAGAAAGACAGGAAAGAACTGAAGTACATGAGCAATAGAAATGGAAAGGTAGGCAGAATTATTCAGCTACTGACAGAGTAACTCAATCAATCCAAACATGGGGGTTTCTCAATCATGTAGCAAATGCCTAGGAGTCCTCCAAATTGCCCATTTTCTATCAAATAACCTCAATCTCAACTCCCGACATCTGGGATCCCAAATAGGCAGGACTGCACAGTCAGATTGGTGAGACCGACATTGGCGATTGGTCGCAGCAGGAGGAAGGAGCTGCTCGTCCGGCCGCCATCTTGCCATAGGCCGGGCGGCAACTGATTAATATACACTTATTAGGATTTTTTGGACCAAAAACATGTAGCAGAGTACATTTTGGCCTAAATGTATAACTGACTTTGAGTTTACTATATATTTTTTTATCGCCGAAAGTAAAAAATATTGTTTTTCTTCAAAATTTGCAGTCTTTTTTTGTTTACAGCGCAAAAAATAAAAAGCGCACAGGTGATGAAATCCCACGGAAAGAAAGCTCTATCTGTGTGAAAAAAAGGGGGTAAATTTCTTTTGGGTACAGCCCTGCATGAGCGTGCAGTTATCCGTAGAATTAGTGCAGCACCGAGTAGCAGCAAGAGGCCTGGTCATCAAGGGGGGGGAGGGGGGGGGTAAATGGTGTTTTGGGCAAGTGGTTAACCCAGAATGTGCAAAAAGAATGAAAAGAAAGCATAAAAGCGCAAGCTGCACAGTGTGTAAGTTGAATGGGAAGTAATGAGTTAATAAGAAAGCGCACTCCCTGTGTTGTGGAAGATAAGGCGCTTGTTTCCCCCATGCTCCCCTTGGAATGTTCTCCTGGGCCCATGAAAGGCTTTGCGAATAGGTAAATTGTGAGAAAAGGAATGTTAAAAGCGTGTGAAAAAAGTCTTGAAATGAATGGCGGGAAGGAAAAGAATAATTGAGCGAAATGTGAATGAAAAGTTTTGTTCCGGCAGAGGGGGGTCTGGAACCTGCGACGATGTGCTTCGCAGTCCTCCTCCCTAACCACTAGACCACAGGCCTCTGCCTAGGGCTCTGTGGGTGAAACTGACCTTTGTTTTTTTCTGTGGGCCACGGAGCGCTACATTCACGACATGAGACGATAACCGCCCACTGCGACTTGGCATGCGCCGCTCCGGGGACGGACTGCTCGGGCCTTAAAGCGGCACATGTGCACTTGCTTCAGGTCAATACATAGCTTGCCATTGCCGCGCTGCCTTCCCCCCGGAGAAGACGCGCGCAAAGCTTCCAGGCACACCTCTGTCACTTCACACTGCCGCCTGCTAGCGCTCAAGGCCCCATTCTGGAACGGCACGCTCAAGCCCCGTAGGCAGCTTTCAATTCACTGCTTAACAGCCCCAATCCTTCCTCTCTCTGCATGGCTCTGGATTTCACACGCATTGCCTTGGCTTTTTTAACATTCACTTTTTTCACATTCTTCAGCACTTTTTTGCCGCTACAAACCATTGCATTTTGCAAGAAATAGCCTGGAAAGTAGCATTGCAGCTTGAAACACTATATACAAACACAAACAAGGCACAACTCAAATGTGCATGTCACAAAGTACAATCGGATAAAGTCAAGAGAGAAAGACAGGAAAGAACTGAAGTACATGAGCAACAGAAATGGAAAGGTAGGCAGAATTATTCAGCTACTGACAGAGTAACTCAATCAATCCAAACATGGGGGTTTCTCAATCATGTAGCAAATGCCTAGGAGTCCTCCAAATTGCCCATTTTCTATCAAATAACCTCAATCTCAACTCCCGACATCTGGGATCCCAAATAGGCAGGACTGCACAGTCAGATTGGTGAGACCGACATTGGCGATTGGTCGCAGCAGGAGGAAGGAGCTGCTCGTCCGGCCGCCATCTTGCCATAGGCCGGGCGGCAACTGATTAATATACACTTATTAGGATTTTTTGGACCAAAAACATGTAGCAGAGTACATTTTGGCCTAAATGTATAACTGACTTTGAGTTTACTATATATTTTTTTATCGCCGAAAGTAAAAAATATTGTTTTTCTTCAAAATTTGCGGTCTTTTTTTGTTTACAGCGCAAAAAATAAAAAGCGCACAGGTGATGAAATCCCACGGAAAGAAAGCTCTATCTGTGTGAAAAAAAGGGGGTAAATTTCTTTTGGGTACAGCCCTGCATGAGCGTGCAGTTATCCGTAGAATTAGTGCAGCACCGAGTAGCAGCAAGAGGCCTGGTCATCAAGGGGGGGGAGGGGGGGGGTAAATGGTGTTTTGGGCAAGTGGTTAACCCAGAATGTGCAAAAAGAATGAAAAGAAAGCATAAAAGCGCAAGCTGCACAGTGTGTAAGTTGAATGGGAAGTAATGAGTTAATAAGAAAGCGCACTCCCTGTGTTGTGGAAGATAAGGCGCTTGTTTCCCCCATGCTCCCCTTGGAATGTTCTCCTGGGCCCATGAAAGGCTTTGCGAATAGGTAAATTGTGAGAAAAGGAATGTTAAAAGCGTGTGAAAAAAGTCTTGAAATGAATGGCGGGAAGGAAAAGAATAATTGAGCGAAATGTGAATGAAAAGTTTTGTTCCGGCAGAGGGGGGTCTGGAACCTGCGACGATGTGCTTCGCAGTCCTCCTCCCTAACCACTAGACCACAGGCCTCTGCCTAGGGCTCTGTGGGTGAAACTGACCTTTGTTTTTTCCTGTGGGCCACGGAGCGCTACATTCACGACATGAGACGATAACCGCCCACTGCGACTTGGCATGCGCCGCTCCGGGGACGGACTGCTCGGGCCTTAAAGCGGCACATGTGCACTTGCTTCAGGTCAATACATAGCTTGCCATTGCCGCGCTGCCTTCCCCCCGGAGAAGACGCGCGCAAAGCTTCCAGGCACACCTCTGTCACTTCACACTGCCGCCTGCTAGCGCTCAAGGCCCCATTCTGGAACGGCACGCTCAAGCCCCGTAGGCAGCTTCCAATTCACTGCTTAACAGCCCCAATCCTTCCTCTCTCTGCATGGCTCTGGATTTCACACGCATTGCCTTGGCTTTTTTAACATTCACTTTTTTCACATTCTTCAGCACTTTTTTGCCGCTACAAACCATTGCATTTTGCAAGAAATAGCCTGGAAAGTAGCATTGCAGCTTGAAACACTATATACAAACACAAACAAGGCACAACTCAAATGTGCATGTCACAAAGTACAATCGGATAAAGTCAAGAGAGAAAGACAGGAAAGAACTGAAGTACATGAGCAATAGAAATGGAAAGGTAGGCAGAATTATTCAGCTACTGACAGAGTAACTCAATCAATCCAAACATGGGGGTTTCTCAATCATGTAGCAAATGCCTAGGAGTCCTCCAAATTGCCCATTTTCTATCAAATAACCTCAATCTCAACTCCCGACATCTGGGATCCCAAATAGGCAGGACTGCACAGTCAGATTGGTGAGACCGACATTGGCGATTGGTCGCAGCAGGAGGAAGGAGCTGCTCGTCCGGCCGCCATCTTGCCATAGGCCGGGCGGCAACTGATTAATATACACTTATTAGGATTTTTTGGACCAAAAACATGTAGCAGAGTACATTTTGGCCTAAATGTATAACTGACTTTGAGTTTACTATATATTTTTTTATCGCCGAAAGTAAAAAATATTGTTTTTCTTCAAAATTTGCGGTCTTTTTTTGTTTACAGCGCAAAAAATAAAAAGCGCACAGGTGATGAAATCCCACGGAAAGAAAGCTCTATCTGTGTGAAAAAAAGGGGGTAAATTTCTTTTGGGTACAGCCCTGCATGAGCGTGCAGTTATCCGTAGAATTAGTGCAGCACCGAGTAGCAGCAAGAGGCCTGGTCATCAAGGGGGGGGAGGGGGGGGGGTAAATGGTGTTTTGGGCAAGTGGTTAACCCAGAATGTGCAAAAAGAATGAAAAGAAAGCATAAAAGCGCAAGCTGCACAGTGTGTAAGTTGAATGGGAAGTAATGAGTTAATAAGAAAGCGCACTCCCTGTGTTGTGGAAGATAAGGCGCTTGTTTCCCCCATGCTCCCCTTGGAATGTTCTCCTGGGCCCATGAAAGGCTTTGCGAATAGGTAAATTGTGAGAAAAGGAATGTTAAAAGCGTGTGAAAAAAGTCTTGAAATGAATGGCGGGAAGGAAAAGAATAATTGAGCGAAATGTGAATGAAAAGTTTTGTTCCGGCAGAGGGGGGTCTGGAACCTGCGACGATGTGCTTCGCAGTCCTCCTCCCTAACCACTAGACCACAGGCCTCTGCCTAGGGCTCTGTGGGTGAAACTGACCTTTGTTTTTTCCTGTGGGCCACGGAGCGCTACATTCACGACATGAGACGATAACCGCCCACTGCGACTTGGCATGCGCCGCTCCGGGGACGGACTGCTCGGGCCTTAAAGCGGCACATGTGCACTTGCTTCAGGTCAATACATAGCTTGCCATTGCCGCGCTGCCTTCCCCCCGGAGAAGACGCGCGCAAAGCTTCCAGGCACACCTCTGTCACTTCACACTGCCGCCTGCTAGCGCTCAAGGCCCCATTCTGGAACGGCACGCTCAAGCCCCGTAGGCAGCTTTCAATTCACTGCTTAACAGCCCCAATCCTTCCTCTCTCTGCATGGCTCTGGATTTCACACGCATTGCCTTGGCTTTTTTAACATTCACTTTTTTCACATTCTTCAGCACTTTTTTGCCGCTACAAACCATTGCATTTTGCAAGAAATAGCCTGGAAAGTAGCATTGCAGCTTGAAACACTATATACAAACACAAACAAGGCACAACTCAAATGTGCATGTCACAAAGTACAATCGGATAAAGTCAAGAGAGAAAGACAGGAAAGAACTGAAGTACATGAGCAACAGAAATGGAAAGGTAGGCAGAATTATTCAGCTACTGACAGAGTAACTCAATCAATCCAAACATGGGGGTTTCTCAATCATGTAGCAAATGCCTAGGAGTCCTCCAAATTGCCCATTTTCTATCAAATAACCTCAATCTCAACTCCCGACATCTGGGATCCCAAATAGGCAGGACTGCACAGTCAGATTGGTGAGACCGACATTGGCGATTGGTCGCAGCAGGAGGAAGGAGCTGCTCGTCCGGCCGCCATCTTGCCATAGGCCGGGCGGCAACTGATTAATATACACTTATTAGGATTTTTTGGACCAAAAACATGTAGCAGAGTACATTTTGGCCTAAATGTATAACTGACTTTGAGTTTACTATATATTTTTTTATCGCCGAAAGTAAAAAATATTGTTTTTCTTCAAAATTTGCGGTCTTTTTTTGTTTACAGCGCAAAAAATAAAAAGCGCACAGGTGATGAAATCCCACGGAAAGAAAGCTCTATCTGTGTGAAAAAAAGGGGGTAAATTTCTTTTGGGTACAGCCCTGCATGAGCGTGCAGTTATCCGTAGAATTAGTGCAGCACCGAGTAGCAGCAAGAGGCCTGGTCATCAAGGGGGGGGAGGGGGGGGGTAAATGGTGTTTTGGGCAAGTGGTTAACCCAGAATGTGCAAAAAGAATGAAAAGAAAGCATAAAAGCGCAAGCTGCACAGTGTGTAAGTTGAATGGGAAGTAATGAGTTAATAAGAAAGCGCACTCCCTGTGTTGTGGAAGATAAGGCGCTTGTTTCCCCCATGCTCCCCTTGGAATGTTCTCCTGGGCCCATGAAAGGCTTTGCGAATAGGTAAATTGTGAGAAAAGGAATGTTAAAAGCGTGTGAAAAAAGTCTTGAAATGAATGGCGGGAAGGAAAAGAATAATTGAGCGAAATGTGAATGAAAAGTTTTGTTCCGGCAGAGGGGGGTCTGGAACCTGCGACGATGTGCTTCGCAGTCCTCCTCCCTAACCACTAGACCACAGGCCTCTGCCTAGGGCTCTGTGGGTGAAACTGACCTTTGTTTTTTCCTGTGGGCCACGGAGCGCTACATTCACGACATGAGACGATAACCGCCCACTGCGACTTGGCATGCGCCGCTCCGGGGACGGACTGCTCGGGCCTTAAAGCGGCACATGTGCACTTGCTTCAGGTCAATACATAGCTTGCCATTGCCGCGCTGCCTTCCCCCCGGAGAAGACGCGCGCAAAGCTTCCAGGCACACCTCTGTCACTTCACACTGCCGCCTGCTAGCGCTCAAGGCCCCATTCTGGAACGGCACGCTCAAGCCCCGTAGGCAGCTTCCAATTCACTGCTTAACAGCCCCAATCCTTCCTCTCTCTGCATGGCTCTGGATTTCACACGCATTGCCTTGGCTTTTTTAACATTCACTTTTTTCACATTCTTCAGCACTTTTTTGCCGCTACAAACCATTGCATTTTGCAAGAAATAGCCTGGAAAGTAGCATTGCAGCTTGAAACACTATATACAAACACAAACAAGGCACAACTCAAATGTGCATGTCACAAAGTACAATCGGATAAAGTCAAGAGAGAAAGACAGGAAAGAACTGAAGTACATGAGCAATAGAAATGGAAAGGTAGGCAGAATTATTCAGCTACTGACAGAGTAACTCAATCAATCCAAACATGGGGGTTTCTCAATCATGTAGCAAATGCCTAGGAGTCCTCCAAATTGCCCATTTTCTATCAAATAACCTCAATCTCAACTCCCGACATCTGGGATCCCAAATAGGCAGGACTGCACAGTCAGATTGGTGAGACCGACATTGGCGATTGGTCGCAGCAGGAGGAAGGAGCTGCTCGTCCGGCCGCCATCTTGCCATAGGCCGGGCGGCAACTGATTAATATACACTTATTAGGATTTTTTGGACCAAAAACATGTAGCAGAGTACATTTTGGCCTAAATGTATAACTGACTTTGAGTTTACTATATATTTTTTTATCGCCGAAAGTAAAAAATATTGTTTTTCTTCAAAATTTGCGGTCTTTTTTTGTTTACAGCGCAAAAAATAAAAAGCGCACAGGTGATGAAATCCCACGGAAAGAAAGCTCTATCTGTGTGAAAAAAAGGGGGTAAATTTCTTTTGGGTACAGCCCTGCATGAGCGTGCAGTTATCCGTAGAATTAGTGCAGCACCGAGTAGCAGCAAGAGGCCTGGTCATCAAGGGGGGGGAGGGGGGGGGTAAATGGTGTTTTGGGCAAGTGGTTAACCCAGAATGTGCAAAAAGAATGAAAAGAAAGCATAAAAGCGCAAGCTGCACAGTGTGTAAGTTGAATGGGAAGTAATGAGTTAATAAGAAAGCGCACTCCCTGTGTTGTGGAAGATAAGGCGCTTGTTTCCCCCATGCTCCCCTTGGAATGTTCTCCTGGGCCCATGAAAGGCTTTGCGAATAGGTAAATTGTGAGAAAAGGAATGTTAAAAGCGTGTGAAAAAAGTCTTGAAATGAATGGCGGGAAGGAAAAGAATAATTGAGCGAAATGTGAATGAAAAGTTTTGTTCCGGCAGAGGGGGGTCTGGAACCTGCGACGATGTGCTTCGCAGTCCTCCTCCCTAACCACTAGACCACAGGCCTCTGCCTAGGGCTCTGTGGGTGAAACTGACCTTTGTTTTTTCCTGTGGGCCACGGAGCGCTACATTCACGACATGAGACGATAACCGCCCACTGCGACTTGGCATGCGCCGCTCCGGGGACGGACTGCTCGGGCCTTAAAGCGGCACATGTGCACTTGCTTCAGGTCAATACATAGCTTGCCATTGCCGCGCTGCCTTCCCCCCGGAGAAGACGCGCGCAAAGCTTCCAGGCACACCTCTGTCACTTCACACTGCCGCCTGCTAGCGCTCAAGGCCCCATTCTGGAACGGCACGCTCAAGCCCCGTAGGCAGCTTTCAATTCACTGCTTAACAGCCCCAATCCTTCCTCTCTCTGCATGGCTCTGGATTTCACACGCATTGCCTTGGCTTTTTTAACATTCACTTTTTTCACATTCTTCAGCACTTTTTTGCCGCTACAAACCATTGCATTTTGCAAGAAATAGCCTGGAAAGTAGCATTGCAGCTTGAAACACTATATACAAACACAAACAAGGCACAACTCAAATGTGCATGTCACAAAGTACAATCGGATAAAGTCAAGAGAGAAAGACAGGAAAGAACTGAAGTACATGAGCAACAGAAATGGAAAGGTAGGCAGAATTATTCAGCTACTGACAGAGTAACTCAATCAATCCAAACATGGGGGTTTCTCAATCATGTAGCAAATGCCTAGGAGTCCTCCAAATTGCCCATTTTCTATCAAATAACCTCAATCTCAACTCCCGACATCTGGGATCCCAAATAGGCAGGACTGCACAGTCAGATTGGTGAGACCGACATTGGCGATTGGTCGCAGCAGGAGGAAGGAGCTGCTCGTCCGGCCGCCATCTTGCCATAGGCCGGGCGGCAACTGATTAATATACACTTATTAGGATTTTTTGGACCAAAAACATGTAGCAGAGTACATTTTGGCCTAAATGTATAACTGACTTTGAGTTTACTATATATTTTTTTATCGCCGAAAGTAAAAAATATTGTTTTTCTTCAAAATTTGCGGTCTTTTTTTGTTTACAGCGCAAAAAATAAAAAGCGCACAGGTGATGAAATCCCACGGAAAGAAAGCTCTATCTGTGTGAAAAAAAGGGGGTAAATTTCTTTTGGGTACAGCCCTGCATGAGCGTGCAGTTATCCGTAGAATTAGTGCAGCACCGAGTAGCAGCAAGAGGCCTGGTCATCAAGGGGGGGGAGGGGGGGGGTAAATGGTGTTTTGGGCAAGTGGTTAACCCAGAATGTGCAAAAAGAATGAAAAGAAAGCATAAAAGCGCAAGCTGCACAGTGTGTAAGTTGAATGGGAAGTAATGAGTTAATAAGAAAGCGCACTCCCTGTGTTGTGGAAGATAAGGCGCTTGTTTCCCCCATGCTCCCCTTGGAATGTTCTCCTGGGCCCATGAAAGGCTTTGCGAATAGGTAAATTGTGAGAAAAGGAATGTTAAAAGCGTGTGAAAAAAGTCTTGAAATGAATGGCGGGAAGGAAAAGAATAATTGAGCGAAATGTGAATGAAAAGTTTTGTTCCGGCAGAGGGGGGTCTGGAACCTGCGACGATGTGCTTCGCAGTCCTCCTCCCTAACCACTAGACCACAGGCCTCTGCCTAGGGCTCTGTGGGTGAAACTGACCTTTGTTTTTTCCTGTGGGCCACGGAGCGCTACATTCACGACATGAGACGATAACCGCCCACTGCGACTTGGCATGCGCCGCTCCGGGGACGGACTGCTCGGGCCTTAAAGCGGCACATGTGCACTTGCTTCAGGTCAATACATAGCTTGCCATTGCCGCGCTGCCTTCCCCCCGGAGAAGACGCGCGCAAAGCTTCCAGGCACACCTCTGTCACTTCACACTGCCGCCTGCTAGCGCTCAAGGCCCCATTCTGGAACGGCACGCTCAAGCCCCGTAGGCAGCTTTCAATTCACTGCTTAACAGCCCCAATCCTTCCTCTCTCTGCATGGCTCTGGATTTCACACGCATTGCCTTGGCTTTTTTAACATTCACTTTTTTCACATTCTTCAGCACTTTTTTGCCGCTACAAACCATTGCATTTTGCAAGAAATAGCCTGGAAAGTAGCATTGCAGCTTGAAACACTATATACAAACACAAACAAGGCACAACTCAAATGTGCATGTCACAAAGTACAATCGGATAAAGTCAAGAGAGAAAGACAGGAAAGAACTGAAGTACATGAGCAACAGAAATGGAAAGGTAGGCAGAATTATTCAGCTACTGACAGAGTAACTCAATCAATCCAAACATGGGGGTTTCTCAATCATGTAGCAAATGCCTAGGAGTCCTCCAAATTGCCCATTTTCTATCAAATAACCTCAATCTCAACTCCCGACATCTGGGATCCCAAATAGGCAGGACTGCACAGTCAGATTGGTGAGACCGACATTGGCGATTGGTCGCAGCAGGAGGAAGGAGCTGCTCGTCCGGCCGCCATCTTGCCATAGGCCGGGCGGCAACTGATTAATATACACTTATTAGGATTTTTTGGACCAAAAACATGTAGCAGAGTACATTTTGGCCTAAATGTATAACTGACTTTGAGTTTACTATATATTTTTTTATCGCCGAAAGTAAAAAATATTGTTTTTCTTCAAAATTTGCAGTCTTTTTTTGTTTACAGCGCAAAAAATAAAAAGCGCACAGGTGATGAAATCCCACGGAAAGAAAGCTCTATCTGTGTGAAAAAAAGGGGGTAAATTTCTTTTGGGTACAGCCCTGCATGAGCGTGCAGTTATCCGTAGAATTAGTGCAGCACCGAGTAGCAGCAAGAGGCCTGGTCATCAAGGGGGGGGGGGGGGGTAAATGGTGTTTTGGGCAAGTGGTTAACCCAGAATGTGCAAAAAGAATGAAAAGAAAGCATAAAAGCGCAAGCTGCACAGTGTGTAAGTTGAATGGGAAGTAATGAGTTAATAAGAAAGCGCACTCCCTGTGTTGTGGAAGATAAGGCGCTTGTTTCCCCCATGCTCCCCTTGGAATGTTCTCCTGGGCCCATGAAAGGCTTTGCGAATAGGTAAATTGTGAGAAAAGGAATGTTAAAAGCGTGTGAAAAAAGTCTTGAAATGAATGGCGGGAAGGAAAAGAATAATTGAGCGAAATGTGAATGAAAAGTTTTGTTCGGGCAGAGGGGGGTCTGGAACCTGGGACGATGTGCTTCGCAGTCCTCCTCCCTAACCACTAGACCACAGGCCTCTGCCTAGGGCTCTGTGGGTGAAACTGACCTTTGTTTTTTCCTGTGGGCCACGGAGCGCTACATTCACGACATGAGACGATAACCGCCCACTGCGACTTGGCATGCGCCGCTCCGGGGACGGACTGCTCGGGCCTTAAAGCGGCACATGTGCACTTGCTTCAGGTCAATACATAGCTTGCCATTGCCGCGCTGCCTTCCCCCCGGAGAAGACGCGCGCAAAGCTTCCAGGCACACCTCTGTCACTTCACACTGCCGCCTGCTAGCGCTCAAGGCCCCATTCTGGAACGGCACGCTCAAGCCCCGTAGGCAGCTTCCAATTCACTGCTTAACAGCCCCAATCCTTCCTCTCTCTGCATGGCTCTGGATTTCACACGCATTGCCTTGGCTTTTTTAACATTCACTTTTTTCACATTCTTCAGCACTTTTTTGCCGCTACAAACCATTGCATTTTGCAAGAAATAGCCTGGAAAGTAGCATTGCAGCTTGAAACACTATATACAAACACAAACAAGGCACAACTCAAATGTGCATGTCACAAAGTACAATCGGATAAAGTCAAGAGAGAAAGACAGGAAAGAACTGAAGTACATGAGCAATAGAAATGGAAAGGTAGGCAGAATTATTCAGCTACTGACAGAGTAACTCAATCAATCCAAACATGGGGGTTTCTCAATCATGTAGCAAATGCCTAGGAGTCCTCCAAATTGCCCATTTTCTATCAAATAACCTCAATCTCAACTCCCGACATCTGGGATCCCAAATAGGCAGGACTGCACAGTCAGATTGGTGAGACCGACATTGGCGATTGGTCGCAGCAGGAGGAAGGAGCTGCTTCCGGCCGCCATCTTGCCATAGGCCGGGCGGCAACTGATTAATATACACTTATTAGGATTTTTTGGACCAAAAACATGTAGCAGAGTACATTTTGGCCTAAATGTATAACTGACTTTGAGTTTACTATATATTTTTTTATCGCCGAAAGTAAAAAATATTGTTTTTCTTCAAAATTTGCGGTCTTTTTTTGTTTACAGCGCAAAAAATAAAAAGCGCACAGGTGATGAAATCCCACGGAAAGAAAGCTCTATCTGTGTGAAAAAAAGGGGGTAAATTTCTTTTGGGTACAGCCCTGCATGAGCGTGCAGTTATCCGTAGAATTAGTGCAGCACCGAGTAGCAGCAAGAGGCCTGGTCATCAAGGGGGGGGGGGTAAATGGTGTTTTGGGCAAGTGGTTAACCCAGAATGTGCAAAAAGAATGAAAAGAAAGCATAAAAGCGCAAGCTGCACAGTGTGTAAGTTGAATGGGAAGTGATGAGTTAATAAGAAAGCGCACTCCCTGTGTTGTGGAAGATAAGGCGCTTGTTTCCCCCATGCTCCCCTTGGAATGTTCTCCTGGGCCCATGAAAGGCTTTGCGAATAGGTAAATTGTGAGAAAAGGAATGTTAAAAGCGTGTGAAAAAAGTCTTGAAATGAATGGCGGGAAGGAAAAGAATAATTGAGCGAAATGTGAATGAAAAGTTTTGTTCGGGCAGAGGGGGGTCTGGAACCTGGGACGATGTGCTTCGCAGTCCTCCTCCCTAACCACTAGACCACAGGCCTCTGCCTAGGGCTCTGTGGGTGAAACTGACCTTTGTTTTTTCCTGTGGGCCACGGAGCGCTACATTCACGACATGAGACGATAACCGCCCACTGCGACTTGGCATGCGCCGCTCCGGGGACGGACTGCTCGGGCCTTAAAGCGGCACATGTGCACTTGCTTCAGGTCAATACATAGCTTGCCATTGCCGCGCTGCCTTCCCCCCGGAGAAGACGCGCGCAAAGCTTCCAGGCACACCTCTGTCACTTCACACTGCCGCCTGCTAGCGCTCAAGGCCCCATTCTGGAACGGCACGCTCAAGCCCCGTAGGCAGCTTCCAATTCACTGCTTAACAGCCCCAATCCTTCCTCTCTCTGCATGGCTCTGGATTTCACACGCATTGCCTTGGCTTTTTTAACATTCACTTTTTTCACATTCTTCAGCACTTTTTTGCCGCTACAAACCATTGCATTTTGCAAGAAATAGCCTGGAAAGTAGCATTGCAGCTTGAAACACTATATACAAACACAAACAAGGCACAACTCAAATGTGCATGTCACAAAGTACAATCGGATAAAGTCAAGAGAGAAAGACAGGAAAGAACTGAAGTACATGAGCAATAGAAATGGAAAGGTAGGCAGAATTATTCAGCTACTGACAGAGTAACTCAATCAATCCAAACATGGGGGTTTCTCAATCATGTAGCAAATGCCTAGGAGTCCTCCAAATTGCCCATTTTCTATCAAATAACCTCAATCTCAACTCCCGACATCTGGGATCCCAAATAGGCAGGACTGCACAGTCAGATTGGTGAGACCGACATTGGCGATTGGTCGCAGCAGGAGGAAGGAGCTGCTCGTCCGGCCGCCATCTTGCCATAGGCCGGGCGGCAACTGATTAATATACACTTATTAGGATTTTTTGGACCAAAAACATGTAGCAGAGTACATTTTGGCCTAAATGTATAACTGACTTTGAGTTTACTATATATTTTTTTATCGCCGAAAGTAAAAAATATTGTTTTTCTTCAAAATTTGCGGTCTTTTTTTGTTTACAGCGCAAAAAATAAAAAGCGCACAGGTGATGAAATCCCACGGAAAGAAAGCTCTATCTGTGTGAAAAAAAGGGGGTAAATTTCTTTTGGGTACAGCCCTGCATGAGCGTGCAGTTATCCGTAGAATTAGTGCAGCACCGAGTAGCAGCAAGAGGCCTGGTCATCAAGGGGGGGGGGGTAAATGGTGTTTTGGGCAAGTGGTTAACCCAGAATGTGCAAAAAGAATGAAAAGAAAGCATAAAAGCGCAAGCTGCACAGTGTGTAAGTTGAATGGGAAGTGATGAGTTAATAAGAAAGCGCACTCCCTGTGTTGTGGAAGATAAGGCGCTTGTTTCCCCCATGCTCCCCTTGGAATGTTCTCCTGGGCCCATGAAAGGCTTTGCGAATAGGTAAATTGTGAGAAAAGGAATGTTAAAAGCGTGTGAAAAAAGTCTTGAAATGAATGGCGGGAAGGAAAAGAATAATTGAGCGAAATGTGAATGAAAAGTTTTGTTCGGGCAGAGGGGGGTCTGGAACCTGGGACGATGTGCTTCGCAGTCCTCCTCCCTAACCACTAGACCACAGGCCTCTGCCTAGGGCTCTGTGGGTGAAACTGACCTTTGTTTTTTCCTGTGGGCCACGGAGCGCTACATTCACGACATGAGACGATAACCGTCCACTGCGACTTGGCATGCGCCGCTCCGGGGACGGACTGCTCGGGCCTTAAAGCGGCACATGTGCACTTGCTTCAGGTCAATACATAGCTTGCCATTGCCGCGCTGCCTTCCCCCCGGAGAAGACGCGCGCAAAGCTTCCAGGCACACCTCTGTCACTTCACACTGCCGCCTGCTAGCGCTCAAGGCCCCATTCTGGAACGGCACGCTCAAGCCCCGTAGGCAGCTTTCAATTCACTGCTTAACAGCCCCAATCCTTCCTCTCTCTGCATGGCTCTGGATTTCACACGCATTGCCTTGGCTTTTTTAACATTCACTTTTTTCACATTCTTCAGCACTTTTTTGCCGCTACAAACCATTGCATTTTGCAAGAAATAGCCTGGAAAGTAGCATTGCAGCTTGAAACACTATATACAAACACAAACAAGGCACAACTCAAATGTGCATGTCACAAAGTACAATCGGATAAAGTCAAGAGAGAAAGACAGGAAAGAACTGAAGTACATGAGCAACAGAAATGGAAAGGTAGGCAGAATTATTCAGCTACTGACAGAGTAACTCAATCAATCCAAACATGGGGGTTTCTCAATCATGTAGCAAATGCCTAGGAGTCCTCCAAATTGCCCATTTTCTATCAAATAACCTCAATCTCAACTCCCGACATCTGGGATCCCAAATAGGCAGGACTGCACAGTCAGATTGGTGAGACCGACATTGGCGATTGGTCGCAGCAGGAGGAAGGAGCTGCTCGTCCGGCCGCCATCTTGCCATAGGCCGGGCGGCAACTGATTAATATACACTTATTAGGATTTTTTGGACCAAAAACATGTAGCAGAGTACATTTTGGCCTAAATGTATAACTGACTTTGAGTTTACTATATATTTTTTTATCGCCGAAAGTAAAAAATATTGTTTTTCTTCAAAATTTGCGGTCTTTTTTTGTTTACAGCGCAAAAAATAAAAAGCGCACAGGTGATGAAATCCCACGGAAAGAAAGCTCTATCTGTGTGAAAAAAAGGGGGTAAATTTCTTTTGGGTACAGCCCTGCATGAGCGTGCAGTTATCCGTAGAATTAGTGCAGCACCGAGTAGCAGCAAGAGGCCTGGTCATCAAGGGGGGGGAGGGGGGGGGTAAATGGTGTTTTGGGCAAGTGGTTAACCCAGAATGTGCAAAAAGAATGAAAAGAAAGCATAAAAGCGCAAGCTGCACAGTGTGTAAGTTGAATGGGAAGTAATGAGTTAATAAGAAAGCGCACTCCCTGTGTTGTGGAAGATAAGGCGCTTGTTTCCCCCATGCTCCCCTTGGAATGTTCTCCTGGGCCCATGAAAGGCTTTGCGAATAGGTAAATTGTGAGAAAAGGAATGTTAAAAGCGTGTGAAAAAAGTCTTGAAATGAATGGCGGGAAGGAAAAGAATAATTGAGCGAAATGTGAATGAAAAGTTTTGTTCGGGCAGAGGGGGGTCTGGAACCTGGGACGATGTGCTTCGCAGTCCTCCTCCCTAACCACTAGACCACAGGCCTCTGCCTAGGGCTCTGTGGGTGAAACTGACCTTTGTTTTTTCCTGTGGGCCACGGAGCGCTACATTCACGACATGAGACGATAACCGCCCACTGCGACTTGGCATGCGCCGCTCCGGGGACGGACTGCTCGGGCCTTAAAGCGGCACATGTGCACTTGCTTCAGGTCAATACATAGCTTGCCATTGCCGCGCTGCCTTCCCCCCGGAGAAGACGCGCGCAAAGCTTCCAGGCACACCTCTGTCACTTCACACTGCCGCCTGCTAGCGCTCAAGGCCCCATTCTGGAACGGCACGCTCAAGCCCCGTAGGCAGCTTCCAATTCACTGCTTAACAGCCCCAATCCTTCCTCTCTCTGCATGGCTCTGGATTTCACACGCATTGCCTTGGCTTTTTTAACATTCACTTTTTTCACATTCTTCAGCACTTTTTTGCCGCTACAAACCATTGCATTTTGCAAGAAATAGCCTGGAAAGTAGCATTGCAGCTTGAAACACTATATACAAACACAAACAAGGCACAACTCAAATGTGCATGTCACAAAGTACAATCGGATAAAGTCAAGAGAGAAAGACAGGAAAGAACTGAAGTACATGAGCAATAGAAATGGAAAGGTAGGCAGAATTATTCAGCTACTGACAGAGTAACTCAATCAATCCAAACATGGGGGTTTCTCAATCATGTAGCAAATGCCTAGGAGTCCTCCAAATTGCCCATTTTCTATCAAATAACCTCAATCTCAACTCCCGACATCTGGGATCCCAAATAGGCAGGACTGCACAGTCAGATTGGTGAGACCGACATTGGCGATTGGTCGCAGCAGGAGGAAGGAGCTGCTCGTCCGGCCGCCATCTTGCCATAGGCCGGGCGGCAACTGATTAATATACACTTATTAGGATTTTTTGGACCAAAAACATGTAGCAGAGTACATTTTGGCCTAAATGTATAACTGACTTTGAGTTTACTATATATTTTTTTATCGCCGAAAGTAAAAAATATTGTTTTTCTTCAAAATTTGCGGTCTTTTTTTGTTTACAGCGCAAAAAATAAAAAGCGCACAGGTGATGAAATCCCACGGAAAGAAAGCTCTATCTGTGTGAAAAAAAGGGGGTAAATTTCTTTTGGGTACAGCCCTGCATGAGCGTGCAGTTATCCGTAGAATTAGTGCAGCACCGAGTAGCAGCAAGAGGCCTGGTCATCAAGGGGGGGGAGGGGGGGGGTAAATGGTGTTTTGGGCAAGTGGTTAACCCAGAATGTGCAAAAAGAATGAAAAGAAAGCATAAAAGCGCAAGCTGCACAGTGTGTAAGTTGAATGGGAAGTAATGAGTTAATAAGAAAGCGCACTCCCTGTGTTGTGGAAGATAAGGCGCTTGTTTCCCCCATGCTCCCCTTGGAATGTTCTCCTGGGCCCATGAAAGGCTTTGCGAATAGGTAAATTGTGAGAAAAGGAATGTTAAAAGCGTGTGAAAAAAGTCTTGAAATGAATGGCGGGAAGGAAAAGAATAATTGAGCGAAATGTGAATGAAAAGTTTTGTTCGGGCAGAGGGGGGTCTGGAACCTGGGACGATGTGCTTCGCAGTCCTCCTCCCTAACCACTAGACCACAGGCCTCTGCCTAGGGCTCTGTGGGTGAAACTGACCTTTGTTTTTTCCTGTGGGCCACGGAGCGCTACATTCACGACATGAGACGATAACCGCCCACTGCGACTTGGCATGCGCCGCTCCGGGGACGGACTGCTCGGGCCTTAAAGCGGCACATGTGCACTTGCTTCAGGTCAATACATAGCTTGCCATTGCCGCGCTGCCTTCCCCCCGGAGAAGACGCGCGCAAAGCTTCCAGGCACACCTCTGTCACTTCACACTGCCGCCTGCTAGCGCTCAAGGCCCCATTCTGGAACGGCACGCTCAAGCCCCGTAGGCAGCTTTCAATTCACTGCTTAACAGCCCCAATCCTTCCTCTCTCTGCATGGCTCTGGATTTCACACGCATTGCCTTGGCTTTTTTAACATTCACTTTTTTCACATTCTTCAGCACTTTTTTGCCGCTACAAACCATTGCATTTTGCAAGAAATAGCCTGGAAAGTAGCATTGCAGCTTGAAACACTATATACAAACACAAACAAGGCACAACTCAAATGTGCATGTCACAAAGTACAATCGGATAAAGTCAAGAGAGAAAGACAGGAAAGAACTGAAGTACATGAGCAATAGAAATGGAAAGGTAGGCAGAATTATTCAGCTACTGACAGAGTAACTCAATCAATCCAAACATGGGGGTTTCTCAATCATGTAGCAAATGCCTAGGAGTCCTCCAAATTGCCCATTTTCTATCAAATAACCTCAATCTCAACTCCCGACATCTGGGATCCCAAATAGGCAGGACTGCACAGTCAGATTGGTGAGACCGACATTGGCGATTGGTCGCAGCAGGAGGAAGGAGCTGCTCGTCCGGCCGCCATCTTGCCATAGGCCGGGCGGCAACTGATTAATATACACTTATTAGGATTTTTTGGACCAAAAACATGTAGCAGAGTACATTTTGGCCTAAATGTATAACTGACTTTGAGTTTACTATATATTTTTTTATCGCCGAAAGTAAAAAATATTGTTTTTCTTCAAAATTTGCGGTCTTTTTTTGTTTACAGCGCAAAAAATAAAAAGCGCACAGGTGATGAAATCCCACGGAAAGAAAGCTCTATCTGTGTGAAAAAAAGGGGGTAAATTTCTTTTGGGTACAGCCCTGCATGAGCGTGCAGTTATCCGTAGAATTAGTGCAGCACCGAGTAGCAGCAAGAGGCCTGGTCATCAAGGGGGGGGGGGGGGGGGTAAATGGTGTTTTGGGCAAGTGGTTAACCCAGAATGTGCAAAAAGAATGAAAAGAAAGCATAAAAGCGCAAGCTGCACAGTGTGTAAGTTGAATGGGAAGTGATGAGTTAATAAGAAAGCGCACTCCCTGTGTTGTGGAAGATAAGGCGCTTGTTTCCCCCATGCTCCCCTTGGAATGTTCTCCTGGGCCAATGAAAGGCTTTGCGAATAGGTAAATTGTGAGAAAAGGAATGTTAAAAGCGTGTGAAAAAAGTCTTGAATTGAATGGCGGGAAGGAAAAGAATAATTGAGCGAAATGTGAATGAAAAGTTTTGTTCGGGCAGAGGGGGGTCTGGAACCATGTGCTTCGCAGTCCTCCTCCCTAACCACTAGACCACAGGCCTCTGCCTAGGGCTCTGTGGGTGAAACTGACCTTTGTTTTTTCCTGTGGGCCACGGAGCGCTACATTCACGACATGAGACGATAACCGCCCACTGCGACTTGGCATGCGCCGCTCCGGGGACGGACTGCTCGGGCCTTAAAGCGGCACATGTGCACTTGCTTCAGGTCAATACATAGCTTGCCATTGCCGCGCTGCCTTCCCCCCGGAGAAGACGCGCGCAAAGCTTCCAGGCACACCTCTGTCACTTCACACTGCCGCCTGCTAGCGCTCAAGGCCCCATTCTGGAACGGCACGCTCAAGCCCCGTAGGCAGCTTCCAATTCACTGCTTAACAGCCCCAATCCTTCCTCTCTCTGCATGGCTCTGGATTTCACACGCATTGCCTTGGCTTTTTTAACATTCACTTTTTTCACATTCTTCAGCACTTTTTTGCCGCTACAAACCATTGCATTTTGCAAGAAATAGCCTGGAAAGTAGCATTGCAGCTTGAAACACTATATACAAACACAAACAAGGCACAACTCAAATGTGCATGTCACAAAGTACAATCGGATAAAGTCAAGAGAGAAAGACAGGAAAGAACTGAAGTACATGAGCAATAGAAATGGAAAGGTAGGCAGAATTATTCAGCTACTGACAGAGTAACTCAATCAATCCAAACATGGGGGTTTCTCAATCATGTAGCAAATGCCTAGGAGTCCTCCAAATTGCCCATTTTCTATCAAATAACCTCAATCTCAACTCCCGACATCTGGGATCCCAAATAGGCAGGACTGCACAGTCAGATTGGTGAGACCGACATTGGCGATTGGTCGCAGCAGGAGGAAGGAGCTGCTCGTCCGGCCGCCATCTTGCCATAGGCCGGGCGGCAACTGATTAATATACACTTATTAGGATTTTTTGGACCAAAAACATGTAGCAGAGTACATTTTGGCCTAAATGTATAACTGACTTTGAGTTTACTATATATTTTTTTATCGCCGAAAGTAAAAAATATTGTTTTTCTTCAAAATTTGCGGTCTTTTTTTGTTTACAGCGCAAAAAATAAAAAGCGCACAGGTGATGAAATCCCACGGAAAGAAAGCTCTATCTGTGTGAAAAAAAGGGGGTAAATTTCTTTTGGGTACAGCCCTGCATGAGCGTGCAGTTATCCGTAGAATTAGTGCAGCACCGAGTAGCAGCAAGAGGCCTGGTCATCAAGGGGGGGGGGGGTAAATGGTGTTTTGGGCAAGTGGTTAACCCAGAATGTGCAAAAAGAATGAAAAGAAAGCATAAAAGCGCAAGCTGCACAGTGTGTAAGTTGAATGGGAAGTGATGAGTTAATAAGAAAGCGCACTCCCTGTGTTGTGGAAGATAAGGCGCTTGTTTCCCCCATGCTCCCCTTGGAATGTTCTCCTGGGCCCATGAAAGGCTTTGCGAATAGGTAAATTGTGAGAAAAGGAATGTTAAAAGCGTGTGAAAAAAGTCTTGAAATGAATGGCGGGAAGGAAAAGAATAATTGAGCGAAATGTGAATGAAAAGTTTTGTTCGGGCAGAGGGGGGTCTGGAACCTGGGACGATGTGCTTCGCAGTCCTCCTCCCTAACCACTAGACCACAGGCCTCTGCCTAGGGCTCTGTGGGTGAAACTGACCTTTGTTTTTTCCTGTGGGCCACGGAGCGCTACATTCACGACATGAGACGATAACCGCCCACTGCGACTTGGCATGCGCCGCTCCGGGGACGGACTGCTCGGGCCTTAAAGCGGCACATGTGCACTTGCTTCAGGTCAATACATAGCTTGCCATTGCCGCGCTGCCTTCCCCCCGGAGAAGACGCGCGCAAAGCTTCCAGGCACACCTCTGTCACTTCACACTGCCGCCTGCTAGCGCTCAAGGCCCCATTCTGGAACGGCACGCTCAAGCCCCGTAGGCAGCTTTCAATTCACTGCTTAACAGCCCCAATCCTTCCTCTCTCTGCATGGCTCTGGATTTCACACGCATTGCCTTGGCTTTTTTAACATTCACTTTTTTCACATTCTTCAGCACTTTTTTGCCGCTACAAACCATTGCATTTTGCAAGAAATAGCCTGGAAAGTAGCATTGCAGCTTGAAACACTATATACAAACACAAACAAGGCACAACTCAAATGTGCATGTCACAAAGTACAATCGGATAAAGTCAAGAGAGAAAGACAGGAAAGAACTGAAGTACATGAGCAACAGAAATGGAAAGGTAGGCAGAATTATTCAGCTACTGACAGAGTAACTCAATCAATCCAAACATGGGGGTTTCTCAATCATGTAGCAAATGCCTAGGAGTCCTCCAAATTGCCCATTTTCTATCAAATAACCTCAATCTCAACTCCCGACATCTGGGATCCCAAATAGGCAGGACTGCACAGTCAGATTGGTGAGACCGACATTGGCGATTGGTCGCAGCAGGAGGAAGGAGCTGCTCGTCCGGCCGCCATCTTGCCATAGGCCGGGCGGCAACTGATTAATATACACTTATTAGGATTTTTTGGACCAAAAACATGTAGCAGAGTACATTTTGGCCTAAATGTATAACTGACTTTGAGTTTACTATATATTTTTTTATCGCCGAAAGTAAAAAATATTGTTTTTCTTCAAAATTTGCGGTCTTTTTTTGTTTACAGCGCAAAAAATAAAAAGCGCACAGGTGATGAAATCCCACGGAAAGAAAGCTCTATCTGTGTGAAAAAAAGGGGGTAAATTTCTTTTGGGTACAGCCCTGCATGAGCGTGCAGTTATCCGTAGAATTAGTGCAGCACCGAGTAGCAGCAAGAGGCCTGGTCATCAAGGGGGGGGAGGGGGGGGGTAAATGGTGTTTTGGGCAAGTGGTTAACCCAGAATGTGCAAAAAGAATGAAAAGAAAGCATAAAAGCGCAAGCTGCACAGTGTGTAAGTTGAATGGGAAGTAATGAGTTAATAAGAAAGCGCACTCCCTGTGTTGTGGAAGATAAGGCGCTTGTTTCCCCCATGCTCCCCTTGGAATGTTCTCCTGGGCCCATGAAAGGCTTTGCGAATAGGTAAATTGTGAGAAAAGGAATGTTAAAAGCGTGTGAAAAAAGTCTTGAAATGAATGGCGGGAAGGAAAAGAATAATTGAGCGAAATGTGAATGAAAAGTTTTGTTCGGGCAGAGGGGGGTCTGGAACCTGGGACGATGTGCTTCGCAGTCCTCCTCCCTAACCACTAGACCACAGGCCTCTGCCTAGGGCTCTGTGGGTGAAACTGACCTTTGTTTTTTCCTGTGGGCCACGGAGCGCTACATTCACGACATGAGACGATAACCGCCCACTGCGACTTGGCATGCGCCGCTCCGGGGACGGACTGCTCGGGCCTTAAAGCGGCACATGTGCACTTGCTTCAGGTCAATACATAGCTTGCCATTGCCGCGCTGCCTTCCCCCCGGAGAAGACGCGCGCAAAGCTTCCAGGCACACCTCTGTCACTTCACACTGCCGCCTGCTAGCGCTCAAGGCCCCATTCTGGAACGGCACGCTCAAGCCCCGTAGGCAGCTTCCAATTCACTGCTTAACAGCCCCAATCCTTCCTCTCTCTGCATGGCTCTGGATTTCACACGCATTGCCTTGGCTTTTTTAACATTCACTTTTTTCACATTCTTCAGCACTTTTTTGCCGCTACAAACCATTGCATTTTGCAAGAAATAGCCTGGAAAGTAGCATTGCAGCTTGAAACACTATATACAAACACAAACAAGGCACAACTCAAATGTGCATGTCACAAAGTACAATCGGATAAAGTCAAGAGAGAAAGACAGGAAAGAACTGAAGTACATGAGCAATAGAAATGGAAAGGTAGGCAGAATTATTCAGCTACTGACAGAGTAACTCAATCAATCCAAACATGGGGGTTTCTCAATCATGTAGCAAATGCCTAGGAGTCCTCCAAATTGCCCATTTTCTATCAAATAACCTCAATCTCAACTCCCGACATCTGGGATCCCAAATAGGCAGGACTGCACAGTCAGATTGGTGAGACCGACATTGGCGATTGGTCGCAGCAGGAGGAAGGAGCTGCTCGTCCGGCCGCCATCTTGCCATAGGCCGGGCGGCAACTGATTAATATACACTTATTAGGATTTTTTGGACCAAAAACATGTAGCAGAGTACATTTTGGCCTAAATGTATAACTGACTTTGAGTTTACTATATATTTTTTTATCGCCGAAAGTAAAAAATATTGTTTTTCTTCAAAATTTGCGGTCTTTTTTTGTTTACAGCGCAAAAAATAAAAAGCGCACAGGTGATGAAATCCCACGGAAAGAAAGCTCTATCTGTGTGAAAAAAAGGGGGTAAATTTCTTTTGGGTACAGCCCTGCATGAGCGTGCAGTTATCCGTAGAATTAGTGCAGCACCGAGTAGCAGCAAGAGGCCTGGTCATCAAGGGGGGGGGGGTAAATGGTGTTTTGGGCAAGTGGTTAACCCAGAATGTGCAAAAAGAATGAAAAGAAAGCATAAAAGCGCAAGCTGCACAGTGTGTAAGTTGAATGGGAAGTAATGAGTTAATAAGAAAGCGCACTCCCTGTGTTGTGGAAGATAAGGCGCTTGTTTCCCCCATGCTCCCCTTGGAATGTTCTCCTGGGCCCATGAAAGGCTTTGCGAATAGGTAAATTGTGAGAAAAGGAATGTTAAAAGCGTGTGAAAAAAGTCTTGAAATGAATGGCGGGAAGGAAAAGAATAATTGAGCGAAATGTGAATGAAAAGTTTTGTTCCGGCAGAGGGGGGTCTGGAACCTGCGACGATGTGCTTCGCAGTCCTCCTCCCTAACCACTAGACCACAGGCCTCTGCCTAGGGCTCTGTGGGTGAAACTGACCTTTGTTTTTTCCTGTGGGCCACGGAGCGCTACATTCACGACATGAGACGATAACCGCCCACTGCGACTTGGCATGCGCCGCTCCGGGGACGGACTGCTCGGGCCTTAAAGCGGCACATGTGCACTTGCTTCAGGTCAATACATAGCTTGCCATTGCCGCGCTGCCTTCCCCCCGGAGAAGACGCGCGCAAAGCTTCCAGGCACACCTCTGTCACTTCACACTGCCGCCTGCTAGCGCTCAAGGCCCCATTCTGGAACGGCACGCTCAAGCCCGGTAGGCAGCTTTCAATTCACTGCTTAACAGCCCCAATCCTTCCTCTCTCTGCATGGCTCTGGATTTCACACGCATTGCCTTGGCTTTTTTAACATTCACTTTTTTCACATTCTTCAGCACTTTTTTGCCGCTACAAACCATTGCATTTTGCAAGAAATAGCCTGGAAAGTAGCATTGCAGCTTGAAACACTATATACAAACACAAACAAGGCACAACTCAAATGTGCATGTCACAAAGTACAATCGGATAAAGTCAAGAGAGAAAGACAGGAAAGAACTGAAGTACATGAGCAACAGAAATGGAAAGGTAGGCAGAATTATTCAGCTACTGACAGAGTAACTCAATCAATCCAAACATGGGGGTTTCTCAATCATGTAGCAAATGCCTAGGAGTCCTCCAAATTGCCCATTTTCTATCAAATAACCTCAATCTCAACTCCCGACATCTGGGATCCCAAATAGGCAGGACTGCACAGTCAGATTGGTGAGACCGACATTGGCGATTGGTCGCAGCAGGAGGAAGGAGCTGCTCGTCCGGCCGCCATCTTGCCATAGGCCGGGCGGCAACTGATTAATATACACTTATTAGGATTTTTTGGACCAAAAACATGTAGCAGAGTACATTTTGGCCTAAATGTATAACTGACTTTGAGTTTACTATATATTTTTTTATCGCCGAAAGTAAAAAATATTGTTTTTCTTCAAAATTTGCGGTCTTTTTTTGTTTACAGCGCAAAAAATAAAAAGCGCACAGGTGATGAAATCCCACGGAAAGAAAGCTCTATCTGTGTGAAAAAAAGGGGGTAAATTTCTTTTGGGTACAGCCCTGCATGAGCGTGCAGTTATCCGTAGAATTAGTGCAGCACCGAGTAGCAGCAAGAGGCCTGGTCATCAAGGGGGGAGAGGGGGGGGGGTAAATGGTGTTTTGGGCAAGTGGTTAACCCAGAATGTGCAAAAAGAATGAAAAGAAAGCATAAAAGCGCAAGCTGCACAGTGTGTAAGTTGAATGGGAAGTAATGAGTTAATAAGAAAGCGCACTCCCTGTGTTGTGGAAGATAAGGCGCTTGTTTCCCCCATGCTCCCCTTGGAATGTTCTCCTGGGCCCATGAAAGGCTTTGCGAATAGGTAAATTGTGAGAAAAGGAATGTTAAAAGCGTGTGAAAAAAGTCTTGAAATGAATGGCGGGAAGGAAAAGAATAATTGAGCGAAATGTGAATGAAAAGTTTTGTTCCGGCAGAGGGGGGTCTGGAACCTGGTACGATGTGCTTCGCAGTCCTCCTCCCTAACCACTAGACCACAGGCCTCTGCCTAGGGCTCTGTGGGTGAAACTGACCTTTGTTTTTTCCTGTGGGCCACGGAGCGCTACATTCACGACATGAGACGATAACCGCCCACTGCGACTTGGCATGCGCCGCTCCGGGGACGGACTGCTCGGGCCTTAAAGCGGCACATGTGCACTTGCTTCAGGTCAATACATAGCTTGCCATTGCCGCGCTGCCTTCCCCCCGGAGAAGACGCGCGCAAAGCTTCCAGGCACACCTCTGTCACTTCACACTGCCGCCTGCTAGCGCTCAAGGCCCCATTCTGGAACGGCACGCTCAAGCCCCGTAGGCAGCTTTCAATTCACTGCTTAACAGCCCCAATCCTTCCTCTCTCTGCATGGCTCTGGATTTCACACGCATTGCCTTGGCTTTTTTAACATTCACTTTTTTCACATTCTTCAGCACTTTTTTGCCGCTACAAACCATTGCATTTTGCAAGAAATAGCCTGGAAAGTAGCATTGCAGCTTGAAACACTATATACAAACACAAACAAGGCACAACTCAAATGTGCATGTCACAAAGTACAATCGGATAAAGTCAAGAGAGAAAGACAGGAAAGAACTGAAGTACATGAGCAATAGAAATGGAAAGGTAGGCAGAATTATTCAGCTACTGACAGAGTAACTCAATCAATCCAAACATGGGGGTTTCTCAATCATGTAGCAAATGCCTAGGAGTCCTCCAAATTGCCCATTTTCTATCAAATAACCTCAATCTCAACTCCCGACATCTGGGATCCCAAATAGGCAGGACTGCACAGTCAGATTGGTGAGACCGACATTGGCGATTGGTCGCAGCAGGAGGAAGGAGCTGCTCGTCCGGCCGTCATCTTGCCATAGGCCGGGCGGCAACTGATTAATATACACTTATTAGGATTTTTTGGACCAAAAACATGTAGCAGAGTACATTTTGGCCTAAATGTATAACTGACTTTGAGTTTACTATATATTTTTTTATCGCCGAAAGTAAAAAATATTGTTTTTCTTCAAAATTTGCAGTCTTTTTTTGTTTACAGCGCAAAAAATAAAAAGCGCACAGGTGATGAAATCCCACGGAAAGAAAGCTCTATCTGTGTGAAAAAAAGGGGGTAAATTTCTTTTGGGTACAGCCCTGCATGAGCGTGCAGTTATCCGTAGAATTAGTGCAGCACCGAGTAGCAGCAAGAGGCCTGGTCATCAAGGGGGGGGGGGGGGTAAATGGTGTTTTGGGCAAGTGGTTAACCCAGAATGTGCAAAAAGAATGAAAAGAAAGCATAAAAGCGCAAGCTGCACAGTGTGTAAGTTGAATGGGAAGTGATGAGTTAATAAGAAAGCGCACTCCCTGTGTTGTGGAAGATAAGGCGCTTGTTTCCCCCATGCTCCCCTTGGAATGTTCTCCTGGGCCAATGAAAGGCTTTGCGAATAGGTAAATTGTGAGAAAAGGAATGTTAAAAGCGTGTGAAAAAAGTCTTGAATTGAATGGCGGGAAGGAAAAGAATAATTGAGCGAAATGTGAATGAAAAGTTTTGTTCGGGCAGAGGGGGGTCTGGAACCATGTGCTTCGCAGTCCTCCTCCCTAACCACTAGACCACAGGCCTCTGCCTAGGGCTCTGTGGGTGAAACTGACCTTTGTTTTTTCCTGTGGGCCACGGAGCGCTACATTCACGACATGAGACGATAACCGCCCACTGCGACTTGGCATGCGCCGCTCCGGGGACGGACTGCTCGGGCCTTAAAGCGGCACATGTGCACTTGCTTCAGGTCAATACATAGCTTGCCATTGCCGCGCTGCCTTCCCCCCGGAGAAGACGCGCGCAAAGCTTCCAGGCACACCTCTGTCACTTCACACTGCCGCCTGCTAGCGCTCAAGGCCCCATTCTGGAACGGCACGCTCAAGCCCCGTAGGCAGCTTCCAATTCACTGCTTAACAGCCCCAATCCTTCCTCTCTCTGCATGGCTCTGGATTTCACACGCATTGCCTTGGCTTTTTTAACATTCACTTTTTTCACATTCTTCAGCACTTTTTTGCCGCTACAAACCATTGCATTTTGCAAGAAATAGCCTGGAAAGTAGCATTGCAGCTTGAAACACTATATACAAACACAAACAAGGCACAACTCAAATGTGCATGTCACAAAGTACAATCGGATAAAGTCAAGAGAGAAAGACAGGAAAGAACTGAAGTACATGAGCAATAGAAATGGAAAGGTAGGCAGAATTATTCAGCTACTGACAGAGTAACTCAATCAATCCAAACATGGGGGTTTCTCAATCATGTAGCAAATGCCTAGGAGTCCTCCAAATTGCCCATTTTCTATCAAATAACCTCAATCTCAACTCCCGACATCTGGGATCCCAAATAGGCAGGACTGCACAGTCAGATTGGTGAGACCGACATTGGCGATTGGTCGCAGCAGGAGGAAGGAGCTGCTCGTCCGGCCGCCATCTTGCCATAGGCCGGGCGGCAACTGATTAATATACACTTATTAGGATTTTTTGGACCAAAAACATGTAGCAGAGTACATTTTGGCCTAAATGTATAACTGACTTTGAGTTTACTATATATTTTTTTATCGCCGAAAGTAAAAAATATTGTTTTTCTTCAAAATTTGCGGTCTTTTTTTGTTTACAGCGCAAAAAATAAAAAGCGCACAGGTGATGAAATCCCACGGAAAGAAAGCTCTATCTGTGTGAAAAAAAGGGGGTAAATTTCTTTTGGGTACAGCCCTGCATGAGCGTGCAGTTATCCGTAGAATTAGTGCAGCACCGAGTAGCAGCAAGAGGCCTGGTCATCAAGGGGGGGGAGGGGGGGGGTAAATGGTGTTTTGGGCAAGTGGTTAACCCAGAATGTGCAAAAAGAATGAAAAGAAAGCATAAAAGCGCAAGCTGCACAGTGTGTAAGTTGAATGGGAAGTAATGAGTTAATAAGAAAGCGCACTCCCTGTGTTGTGGAAGATAAGGCGCTTGTTTCCCCCATGCTCCCCTTGGAATGTTCTCCTGGGCCCATGAAAGGCTTTGCGAATAGGTAAATTGTGAGAAAAGGAATGTTAAAAGCGTGTGAAAAAAGTCTTGAAATGAATGGCGGGAAGGAAAAGAATAATTGAGCGAAATGTGAATGAAAAGTTTTGTTCCGGCAGAGGGGGGTCTGGAACCTGGGACGATGTGCTTCGCAGTCCTCCTCCCTAACCACTAGACCACAGGCCTCTGCCTAGGGCTCTGTGGGTGAAACTGACCTTTGTTTTTTCCTGTGGGCCACGGAGCGCTACATTCACGACATGAGACGATAACCGCCCACTGCGACTTGGCATGCGCCGCTCCGGGGACGGACTGCTCGGGCCTTAAAGCGGCACATGTGCACTTGCTTCAGGTCAATACATAGCTTGCCATTGCCGCGCTGCCTTCCCCCCGGAGAAGACGCGCGCAAAGCTTCCAGGCACACCTCTGTCACTTCACACTGCCGCCTGCTAGCGCTCAAGGCCCCATTCTGGAACGGCACGCTCAAGCCCCGTAGGCAGCTTTCAATTCACTGCTTAACAGCCCCAATCCTTCCTCTCTCTGCATGGCTCTGGATTTCACACGCATTGCCTTGGCTTTTTTAACATTCACTTTTTTCACATTCTTCAGCACTTTTTTGCCGCTACAAACCATTGCATTTTGCAAGAAATAGCCTGGAAAGTAGCATTGCAGCTTGAAACACTATATACAAACACAAACAAGGCACAACTCAAATGTGCATGTCACAAAGTACAATCGGATAAAGTCAAGAGAGAAAGACAGGAAAGAACTGAAGTACATGAGCAATAGAAATGGAAAGGTAGGCAGAATTATTCAGCTACTGACAGAGTAACTCAATCAATCCAAACATGGGGGTTTCTCAATCATGTAGCAAATGCCTAGGAGTCCTCCAAATTGCCCATTTTCTATCAAATAACCTCAATCTCAACTCCCGACATCTGGGATCCCAAATAGGCAGGACTGCACAGTCAGATTGGTGAGACCGACATTGGCGATTGGTCGCAGCAGGAGGAAGGAGCTGCTCGTCCGGCCGCCATCTTGCCATAGGCCGGGCGGCAACTGATTAATATACACTTATTAGGATTTTTTGGACCAAAAACATGTAGCAGAGTACATTTTGGCCTAAATGTATAACTGACTTTGAGTTTACTATATATTTTTTTATCGCCGAAAGTAAAAAATATTGTTTTTCTTCAAAATTTGCGGTCTTTTTTTGTTTACAGCGCAAAAAATAAAAAGCGCACAGGTGATGAAATCCCACGGAAAGAAAGCTCTATCTGTGTGAAAAAAAGGGGGTAAATTTCTTTTGGGTACAGCCCTGCATGAGCGTGCAGTTATCCGTAGAATTAGTGCAGCACCGAGTAGCAGCAAGAGGCCTGGTCATCAAGGGGGGGGGGGGGGGTAAATGGTGTTTTGGGCAAGTGGTTAACCCAGAATGTGCAAAAAGAATGAAAAGAAAGCATAAAAGCGCAAGCTGCACAGTGTGTAAGTTGAATGGGAAGTGATGAGTTAATAAGAAAGCGCACTCCCTGTGTTGTGGAAGATAAGGCGCTTGTTTCCCCCATGCTCCCCTTGGAATGTTCTCCTGGGCCAATGAAAGGCTTTGCGAATAGGTAAATTGTGAGAAAAGGAATGTTAAAAGCGTGTGAAAAAAGTCTTGAATTGAATGGCGGGAAGGAAAAGAATAATTGAGCGAAATGTGAATGAAAAGTTTTGTTCGGGCAGAGGGGGGTCTGGAACCATGTGCTTCGCAGTCCTCCTCCCTAACCACTAGACCACAGGCCTCTGCCTAGGGCTCTGTGGGTGAAACTGACCTTTGTTTTTTCCTGTGGGCCACGGAGCGCTACATTCACGACATGAGACGATAACCGCCCACTGCGACTTGGCATGCGCCGCTCCGGGGACGGACTGCTCGGGCCTTAAAGCGGCACATGTGCACTTGCTTCAGGTCAATACATAGCTTGCCATTGCCGCGCTGCCTTCCCCCCGGAGAAGACGCGCGCAAAGCTTCCAGGCACACCTCTGTCACTTCACACTGCCGCCTGCTAGCGCTCAAGGCCCCATTCTGGAACGGCACGCTCAAGCCCCGTAGGCAGCTTCCAATTCACTGCTTAACAGCCCCAATCCTTCCTCTCTCTGCATGGCTCTGGATTTCACACGCATTGCCTTGGCTTTTTTAACATTCACTTTTTTCACATTCTTCAGCACTTTTTTGCCGCTACAAACCATTGCATTTTGCAAGAAATAGCCTGGAAAGTAGCATTGCAGCTTGAAACACTATATACAAACACAAACAAGGCACAACTCAAATGTGCATGTCACAAAGTACAATCGGATAAAGTCAAGAGAGAAAGACAGGAAAGAACTGAAGTACATGAGCAATAGAAATGGAAAGGTAGGCAGAATTATTCAGCTACTGACAGAGTAACTCAATCAATCCAAACATGGGGGTTTCTCAATCATGTAGCAAATGCCTAGGAGTCCTCCAAATTGCCCATTTTCTATCAAATAACCTCAATCTCAACTCCCGACATCTGGGATCCCAAATAGGCAGGACTGCACAGTCAGATTGGTGAGACCGACATTGGCGATTGGTCGCAGCAGGAGGAAGGAGCTGCTCGTCCGGCCGCCATCTTGCCATAGGCCGGGCGGCAACTGATTAATATACACTTATTAGGATTTTTTGGACCAAAAACATGTAGCAGAGTACATTTTGGCCTAAATGTATAACTGACTTTGAGTTTACTATATATTTTTTTATCGCCGAAAGTAAAAAATATTGTTTTTCTTCAAAATTTGCGGTCTTTTTTTGTTTACAGCGCAAAAAATAAAAAGCGCACAGGTGATGAAATCCCACGGAAAGAAAGCTCTATCTGTGTGAAAAAAAGGGGGTAAATTTCTTTTGGGTACAGCCCTGCATGAGCGTGCAGTTATCCGTAGAATTAGTGCAGCACCGAGTAGCAGCAAGAGGCCTGGTCATCAAGGGGGGGGAGGGGGGGGGTAAATGGTGTTTTGGGCAAGTGGTTAACCCAGAATGTGCAAAAAGAATGAAAAGAAAGCATAAAAGCGCAAGCTGCACAGTGTGTAAGTTGAATGGGAAGTAATGAGTTAATAAGAAAGCGCACTCCCTGTGTTGTGGAAGATAAGGCGCTTGTTTCCCCCATGCTCCCCTTGGAATGTTCTCCTGGGCCCATGAAAGGCTTTGCGAATAGGTAAATTGTGAGAAAAGGAATGTTAAAAGCGTGTGAAAAAAGTCTTGAAATGAATGGCGGGAAGGAAAAGAATAATTGAGCGAAATGTGAATGAAAAGTTTTGTTCCGGCAGAGGGGGGTCTGGAACCTGCGACGATGTGCTTCGCAGTCCTCCTCCCTAACCACTAGACCACAGGCCTCTGCCTAGGGCTCTGTGGGTGAAACTGACCTTTGTTTTTTCCTGTGGGCCACGGAGCGCTACATTCACGACATGAGACGATAACCGCCCACTGCGACTTGGCATGCGCCGCTCCGGGGACGGACTGCTCGGGCCTTAAAGCGGCACATGTGCACTTGCTTCAGGTCAATACATAGCTTGCCATTGCCGCGCTGCCTTCCCCCCGGAGAAGACGCGCGCAAAGCTTCCAGGCACACCTCTGTCACTTCACACTGCCGCCTGCTAGCGCTCAAGGCCCCATTCTGGAACGGCACGCTCAAGCCCCGTAGGCAGCTTCCAATTCACTGCTTAACAGCCCCAATCCTTCCTCTCTCTGCATGGCTCTGGATTTCACACGCATTGCCTTGGCTTTTTTAACATTCACTTTTTTCACATTCTTCAGCACTTTTTTGCCGCTACAAACCATTGCATTTTGCAAGAAATAGCCTGGAAAGTAGCATTGCAGCTTGAAACACTATATACAAACACAAACAAGGCACAACTCAAATGTGCATGTCACAAAGTACAATCGGATAAAGTCAAGAGAGAAAGACAGGAAAGAACTGAAGTACATGAGCAATAGAAATGGAAAGGTAGGCAGAATTATTCAGCTACTGACAGAGTAACTCAATCAATCCAAACATGGGGGTTTCTCAATCATGTAGCAAATGCCTAGGAGTCCTCCAAATTGCCCATTTTCTATCAAATAACCTCAATCTCAACTCCCGACATCTGGGATCCCAAATAGGCAGGACTGCACAGTCAGATTGGTGAGACCGACATTGGCGATTGGTCGCAGCAGGAGGAAGGAGCTGCTCGTCCGGCCGCCATCTTGCCATAGGCCGGGCGGCAACTGATTAATATACACTTATTAGGATTTTTTGGACCAAAAACATGTAGCAGAGTACATTTTGGCCTAAATGTATAACTGACTTTGAGTTTACTATATATTTTTTTATCGCCGAAAGTAAAAAATATTGTTTTTCTTCAAAATTTGCGGTCTTTTTTTGTTTACAGCGCAAAAAATAAAAAGCGCACAGGTGATGAAATCCCACGGAAAGAAAGCTCTATCTGTGTGAAAAAAAGGGGGTAAATTTCTTTTGGGTACAGCCCTGCATGAGCGTGCAGTTATCCGTAGAATTAGTGCAGCACCGAGTAGCAGCAAGAGGCCTGGTCATCAAGGGGGGGGGGGGTAAATGGTGTTTTGGGCAAGTGGTTAACCCAGAATGTGCAAAAAGAATGAAAAGAAAGCATAAAAGCGCAAGCTGCACAGTGTGTAAGTTGAATGGGAAGTAATGAGTTAATAAGAAAGCGCACTCCCTGTGTTGTGGAAGATAAGGCGCTTGTTTCCCCCATGCTCCCCTTGGAATGTTCTCCTGGGCCCATGAAAGGCTTTGCGAATAGGTAAATTGTGAGAAAAGGAATGTTAAAAGCGTGTGAAAAAAGTCTTGAAATGAATGGCGGGAAGGAAAAGAATAATTGAGCGAAATGTGAATGAAAAGTTTTGTTCCGGCAGAGGGGGGTCTGGAACCTGCGACGATGTGCTTCGCAGTCCTCCTCCCTAACCACTAGACCACAGGCCTCTGCCTAGGGCTCTGTGGGTGAAACTGACCTTTGTTTTTTCCTGTGGGCCACGGAGCGCTACATTCACGACATGAGACGATAACCGCCCACTGCGACTTGGCATGCGCCGCTCCGGGGACGGACTGCTCGGGCCTTAAAGCGGCACATGTGCACTTGCTTCAGGTCAATACATAGCTTGCCATTGCCGCGCTGCCTTCCCCCCGGAGAAGACGCGCGCAAAGCTTCCAGGCACACCTCTGTCACTTCACACTGCCGCCTGCTAGCGCTCAAGGCCCCATTCTGGAACGGCACGCTCAAGCCCCGTAGGCAGCTTTCAATTCACTGCTTAACAGCCCCAATCCTTCCTCTCTCTGCATGGCTCTGGATTTCACACGCATTGCCTTGGCTTTTTTAACATTCACTTTTTTCACATTCTTCAGCACTTTTTTGCCGCTACAAACCATTGCATTTTGCAAGAAATAGCCTGGAAAGTAGCATTGCAGCTTGAAACACTATATACAAACACAAACAAGGCACAACTCAAATGTGCATGTCACAAAGTACAATCGGATAAAGTCAAGAGAGAAAGACAGGAAAGAACTGAAGTACATGAGCAACAGAAATGGAAAGGTAGGCAGAATTATTCAGCTACTGACAGAGTAACTCAATCAATCCAAACATGGGGGTTTCTCAATCATGTAGCAAATGCCTAGGAGTCCTCCAAATTGCCCATTTTCTATCAAATAACCTCAATCTCAACTCCCGACATCTGGGATCCCAAATAGGCAGGACTGCACAGTCAGATTGGTGAGACCGACATTGGCGATTGGTCGCAGCAGGAGGAAGGAGCTGCTCGTCCGGCCGCCATCTTGCCATAGGCCGGGCGGCAACTGATTAATATACACTTATTAGGATTTTTTGGACCAAAAACATGTAGCAGAGTACATTTTGGCCTAAATGTATAACTGACTTTGAGTTTACTATATATTTTTTTATCGCCGAAAGTAAAAAATATTGTTTTTCTTCAAAATTTGCGGTCTTTTTTTGTTTACAGCGCAAAAAATAAAAAGCGCACAGGTGATGAAATCCCACGGAAAGAAAGCTCTATCTGTGTGAAAAAAAGGGGGTAAATTTCTTTTGGGTACAGCCCTGCATGAGCGTGCAGTTATCCGTAGAATTAGTGCAGCACCGAGTAGCAGCAAGAGGCCTGGTCATCAAGGGGGGAGAGGGGGGGGGGTAAATGGTGTTTTGGGCAAGTGGTTAACCCAGAATGTGCAAAAAGAATGAAAAGAAAGCATAAAAGCGCAAGCTGCACAGTGTGTAAGTTGAATGGGAAGTAATGAGTTAATAAGAAAGCGCACTCCCTGTGTTGTGGAAGATAAGGCGCTTGTTTCCCCCATGCTCCCCTTGGAATGTTCTCCTGGGCCCATGAAAGGCTTTGCGAATAGGTAAATTGTGAGAAAAGGAATGTTAAAAGCGTGTGAAAAAAGTCTTGAAATGAATGGCGGGAAGGAAAAGAATAATTGAGCGAAATGTGAATGAAAAGTTTTGTTCCGGCAGAGGGGGGTCTGGAACCTGGTACGATGTGCTTCGCAGTCCTCCTCCCTAACCACTAGACCACAGGCCTCTGCCTAGGGCTCTGTGGGTGAAACTGACCTTTGTTTTTTCCTGTGGGCCACGGAGCGCTACATTCACGACATGAGACGATAACCGCCCACTGCGACTTGGCATGCGCCGCTCCGGGGACGGACTGCTCGGGCCTTAAAGCGGCACATGTGCACTTGCTTCAGGTCAATACATAGCTTGCCATTGCCGCGCTGCCTTCCCCCCGGAGAAGACGCGCGCAAAGCTTCCAGGCACACCTCTGTCACTTCACACTGCCGCCTGCTAGCGCTCAAGGCCCCATTCTGGAACGGCACGCTCAAGCCCCGTAGGCAGCTTTCAATTCACTGCTTAACAGCCCCAATCCTTCCTCTCTCTGCATGGCTCTGGATTTCACACGCATTGCCTTGGCTTTTTTAACATTCACTTTTTTCACATTCTTCAGCACTTTTTTGCCGCTACAAACCATTGCATTTTGCAAGAAATAGCCTGGAAAGTAGCATTGCAGCTTGAAACACTATATACAAACACAAACAAGGCACAACTCAAATGTGCATGTCACAAAGTACAATCGGATAAAGTCAAGAGAGAAAGACAGGAAAGAACTGAAGTACATGAGCAATAGAAATGGAAAGGTAGGCAGAATTATTCAGCTACTGACAGAGTAACTCAATCAATCCAAACATGGGGGTTTCTCAATCATGTAGCAAATGCCTAGGAGTCCTCCAAATTGCCCATTTTCTATCAAATAACCTCAATCTCAACTCCCGACATCTGGGATCCCAAATAGGCAGGACTGCACAGTCAGATTGGTGAGACCGACATTGGCGATTGGTCGCAGCAGGAGGAAGGAGCTGCTCGTCCGGCCGCCATCTTGCCATAGGCCGGGCGGCAACTGATTAATATACACTTATTAGGATTTTTTGGACCAAAAACATGTAGCAGAGTACATTTTGGCCTAAATGTATAACTGACTTTGAGTTTACTATATATTTTTTTATCGCCGAAAGTAAAAAATATTGTTTTTCTTCAAAATTTGCAGTCTTTTTTTGTTTACAGCGCAAAAAATAAAAAGCGCACAGGTGATGAAATCCCACGGAAAGAAAGCTCTATCTGTGTGAAAAAAAGGGGGTAAATTTCTTTTGGGTACAGCCCTGCATGAGCGTGCAGTTATCCGTAGAATTAGTGCAGCACCGAGTAGCAGCAAGAGGCCTGGTCATCAAGGGGGGGGGGGGGGGTAAATGGTGTTTTGGGCAAGTGGTTAACCCAGAATGTGCAAAAAGAATGAAAAGAAAGCATAAAAGCGCAAGCTGCACAGTGTGTAAGTTGAATGGGAAGTGATGAGTTAATAAGAAAGCGCACTCCCTGTGTTGTGGAAGATAAGGCGCTTGTTTCCCCCATGCTCCCCTTGGAATGTTCTCCTGGGCCAATGAAAGGCTTTGCGAATAGGTAAATTGTGAGAAAAGGAATGTTAAAAGCGTGTGAAAAAAGTCTTGAATTGAATGGCGGGAAGGAAAAGAATAATTGAGCGAAATGTGAATGAAAAGTTTTGTTCGGGCAGAGGGGGGTCTGGAACCATGTGCTTCGCAGTCCTCCTCCCTAACCACTAGACCACAGGCCTCTGCCTAGGGCTCTGTGGGTGAAACTGACCTTTGTTTTTTCCTGTGGGCCACGGAGCGCTACATTCACGACATGAGACGATAACCGCCCACTGCGACTTGGCATGCGCCGCTCCGGGGACGGACTGCTCGGGCCTTAAAGCGGCACATGTGCACTTGCTTCAGGTCAATACATAGCTTGCCATTGCCGCGCTGCCTTCCCCCCGGAGAAGACGCGCGCAAAGCTTCCAGGCACACCTCTGTCACTTCACACTGCCGCCTGCTAGCGCTCAAGGCCCCATTCTGGAACGGCACGCTCAAGCCCCGTAGGCAGCTTCCAATTCACTGCTTAACAGCCCCAATCCTTCCTCTCTCTGCATGGCTCTGGATTTCACACGCATTGCCTTGGCTTTTTTAACATTCACTTTTTTCACATTCTTCAGCACTTTTTTGCCGCTACAAACCATTGCATTTTGCAAGAAATAGCCTGGAAAGTAGCATTGCAGCTTGAAACACTATATACAAACACAAACAAGGCACAACTCAAATGTGCATGTCACAAAGTACAATCGGATAAAGTCAAGAGAGAAAGACAGGAAAGAACTGAAGTACATGAGCAATAGAAATGGAAAGGTAGGCAGAATTATTCAGCTACTGACAGAGTAACTCAATCAATCCAAACATGGGGGTTTCTCAATCATGTAGCAAATGCCTAGGAGTCCTCCAAATTGCCCATTTTCTATCAAATAACCTCAATCTCAACTCCCGACATCTGGGATCCCAAATAGGCAGGACTGCACAGTCAGATTGGTGAGACCGACATTGGCGATTGGTCGCAGCAGGAGGAAGGAGCTGCTCGTCCGGCCGCCATCTTGCCATAGGCCGGGCGGCAACTGATTAATATACACTTATTAGGATTTTTTGGACCAAAAACATGTAGCAGAGTACATTTTGGCCTAAATGTATAACTGACTTTGAGTTTACTATATATTTTTTTATCGCCGAAAGTAAAAAATATTGTTTTTCTTCAAAATTTGCGGTCTTTTTTTGTTTACAGCGCAAAAAATAAAAAGCGCACAGGTGATGAAATCCCACGGAAAGAAAGCTCTATCTGTGTGAAAAAAAGGGGGTAAATTTCTTTTGGGTACAGCCCTGCATGAGCGTGCAGTTATCCGTAGAATTAGTGCAGCACCGAGTAGCAGCAAGAGGCCTGGTCATCAAGGGGGGGGAGGGGGGGGGTAAATGGTGTTTTGGGCAAGTGGTTAACCCAGAATGTGCAAAAAGAATGAAAAGAAAGCATAAAAGCGCAAGCTGCACAGTGTGTAAGTTGAATGGGAAGTAATGAGTTAATAAGAAAGCGCACTCCCTGTGTTGTGGAAGATAAGGCGCTTGTTTCCCCCATGCTCCCCTTGGAATGTTCTCCTGGGCCCATGAAAGGCTTTGCGAATAGGTAAATTGTGAGAAAAGGAATGTTAAAAGCGTGTGAAAAAAGTCTTGAAATGAATGGCGGGAAGGAAAAGAATAATTGAGCGAAATGTGAATGAAAAGTTTTGTTCCGGCAGAGGGGGGTCTGGAACCTGGGACGATGTGCTTCGCAGTCCTCCTCCCTAACCACTAGACCACAGGCCTCTGCCTAGGGCTCTGTGGGTGAAACTGACCTTTGTTTTTTCCTGTGGGCCACGGAGCGCTACATTCACGACATGAGACGATAACCGCCCACTGCGACTTGGCATGCGCCGCTCCGGGGACGGACTGCTCGGGCCTTAAAGCGGCACATGTGCACTTGCTTCAGGTCAATACATAGCTTGCCATTGCCGCGCTGCCTTCCCCCCGGAGAAGACGCGCGCAAAGCTTCCAGGCACACCTCTGTCACTTCACACTGCCGCCTGCTAGCGCTCAAGGCCCCATTCTGGAACGGCACGCTCAAGCCCCGTAGGCAGCTTTCAATTCACTGCTTAACAGCCCCAATCCTTCCTCTCTCTGCATGGCTCTGGATTTCACACGCATTGCCTTGGCTTTTTTAACATTCACTTTTTTCACATTCTTCAGCACTTTTTTGCCGCTACAAACCATTGCATTTTGCAAGAAATAGCCTGGAAAGTAGCATTGCAGCTTGAAACACTATATACAAACACAAACAAGGCACAACTCAAATGTGCATGTCACAAAGTACAATCGGATAAAGTCAAGAGAGAAAGACAGGAAAGAACTGAAGTACATGAGCAATAGAAATGGAAAGGTAGGCAGAATTATTCAGCTACTGACAGAGTAACTCAATCAATCCAAACATGGGGGTTTCTCAATCATGTAGCAAATGCCTAGGAGTCCTCCAAATTGCCCATTTTCTATCAAATAACCTCAATCTCAACTCCCGACATCTGGGATCCCAAATAGGCAGGACTGCACAGTCAGATTGGTGAGACCGACATTGGCGATTGGTCGCAGCAGGAGGAAGGAGCTGCTCGTCCGGCCGCCATCTTGCCATAGGCCGGGCGGCAACTGATTAATATACACTTATTAGGATTTTTTGGACCAAAAACATGTAGCAGAGTACATTTTGGCCTAAATGTATAACTGACTTTGAGTTTACTATATATTTTTTTATCGCCGAAAGTAAAAAATATTGTTTTTCTTCAAAATTTGCGGTCTTTTTTTGTTTACAGCGCAAAAAATAAAAAGCGCACAGGTGATGAAATCCCACGGAAAGAAAGCTCTATCTGTGTGAAAAAAAGGGGGTAAATTTCTTTTGGGTACAGCCCTGCATGAGCGTGCAGTTATCCGTAGAATTAGTGCAGCACCGAGTAGCAGCAAGAGGCCTGGTCATCAAGGGGGGGGGGGGGGGGTAAATGGTGTTTTGGGCAAGTGGTTAACCCAGAATGTGCAAAAAGAATGAAAAGAAAGCATAAAAGCGCAAGCTGCACAGTGTGTAAGTTGAATGGGAAGTGATGAGTTAATAAGAAAGCGCACTCCCTGTGTTGTGGAAGATAAGGCGCTTGTTTCCCCCATGCTCCCCTTGGAATGTTCTCCTGGGCCCATGAAAGGCTTTGCGAATAGGTAAATTGTGAGAAAAGGAATGTTAAAAGCGTGTGAAAAAAGTCTTGAATTGAATGGCGGGAAGGAAAAGAATAATTGAGCGAAATGTGAATGAAAAGTTTTGTTCGGGCAGAGGGGGGTCTGGAACCATGTGCTTCGTAGTCCTCCTCCCTAACCACTAGACCACAGGCCTCTGCCTAGGGCTCTGTGGGTGAAACTGACCTTTGTTTTTTCCTGTGGGCCACGGAGCGCTACATTCACGACATGAGACGATAACCGCCCACTGCGACTTGGCATGCGCCGCTCCGGGGACGGACTGCTCGGGCCTTAAAGCGGCACATGTGCACTTGCTTCAGGTCAATACATAGCTTGCCATTGCCGCGCTGCCTTCCCCCCGGAGAAGACGCGCGCAAAGCTTCCAGGCACACCTCTGTCACTTCACACTGCCGCCTGCTAGCGCTCAAGGCCCCATTCTGGAACGGCACGCTCAAGCCCCGTAGGCAGCTTCCAATTCACTGCTTAACAGCCCCAATCCTTCCTCTCTCTGCATGGCTCTGGATTTCACACGCATTGCCTTGGCTTTTTTAACATTCACTTTTTTCACATTCTTCAGCACTTTTTTGCCGCTACAAACCATTGCATTTTGCAAGAAATAGCCTGGAAAGTAGCATTGCAGCTTGAAACACTATATACAAACACAAACAAGGCACAACTCAAATGTGCATGTCACAAAGTACAATCGGATAAAGTCAAGAGAGAAAGACAGGAAAGAACTGAAGTACATGAGCAATAGAAATGGAAAGGTAGGCAGAATTATTCAGCTACTGACAGAGTAACTCAATCAATCCAAACATGGGGGTTTCTCAATCATGTAGCAAATGCCTAGGAGTCCTCCAAATTGCCCATTTTCTATCAAATAACCTCAATCTCAACTCCCGACATCTGGGATCCCAAATAGGCAGGACTGCACAGTCAGATTGGTGAGACCGACATTGGCGATTGGTCGCAGCAGGAGGAAGGAGCTGCTCGTCCGGCCGCCATCTTGCCATAGGCCGGGCGGCAACTGATTAATATACACTTATTAGGATTTTTTGGACCAAAAACATGTAGCAGAGTACATTTTGGCCTAAATGTATAACTGACTTTGAGTTTACTATATATTTTTTTATCGCCGAAAGTAAAAAATATTGTTTTTCTTCAAAATTTGCGGTCTTTTTTTGTTTACAGCGCAAAAAATAAAAAGCGCACAGGTGATGAAATCCCACGGAAAGAAAGCTCTATCTGTGTGAAAAAAAGGGGGTAAATTTCTTTTGGGTACAGCCCTGCATGAGCGTGCAGTTATCCGTAGAATTAGTGCAGCACCGAGTAGCAGCAAGAGGCCTGGTCATCAAGGGGGGGGGGGGGGGGTAAATGGTGTTTTGGGCAAGTGGTTAACCCAGAATGTGCAAAAAGAATGAAAAGAAAGCATAAAAGCGCAAGCTGCACAGTGTGTAAGTTGAATGGGAAGTGATGAGTTAATAAGAAAGCGCACTCCCTGTGTTGTGGAAGATAAGGCGCTTGTTTCCCCCATGCTCCCCTTGGAATGTTCTCCTGGGCCAATGAAAGGCTTTGCGAATAGGTAAATTGTGAGAAAAGGAATGTTAAAAGCGTGTGAAAAAAGTCTTGAATTGAATGGCGGGAAGGAAAAGAATAATTGAGCGAAATGTGAATGAAAAGTTTTGTTCGGGCAGAGGGGGGTCTGGAACCATGTGCTTCGCAGTCCTCCTCCCTAACCACTAGACCACAGGCCTCTGCCTAGGGCTCTGTGGGTGAAACTGACCTTTGTTTTTTCCTGTGGGCCACGGAGCGCTACATTCACGACATGAGACGATAACCGCCCACTGCGACTTGGCATGCGCCGCTCCGGGGACGGACTGCTCGGGCCTTAAAGCGGCACATGTGCACTTGCTTCAGGTCAATACATAGCTTGCCATTGCCGCGCTGCCTTCCCCCCGGAGAAGACGCGCGCAAAGCTTCCAGGCACACCTCTGTCACTTCACACTGCCGCCTGCTAGCGCTCAAGGCCCCATTCTGGAACGGCACGCTCAAGCCCCGTAGGCAGCTTCCAATTCACTGCTTAACAGCCCCAATCCTTCCTCTCTCTGCATGGCTCTGGATTTCACACGCATTGCCTTGGCTTTTTTAACATTCACTTTTTTCACATTCTTCAGCACTTTTTTGCCGCTACAAACCATTGCATTTTGCAAGAAATAGCCTGGAAAGTAGCATTGCAGCTTGAAACACTATATACAAACACAAACAAGGCACAACTCAAATGTGCATGTCACAAAGTACAATCGGATAAAGTCAAGAGAGAAAGACAGGAAAGAACTGAAGTACATGAGCAATAGAAATGGAAAGGTAGGCAGAATTATTCAGCTACTGACAGAGTAACTCAATCAATCCAAACATGGGGGTTTCTCAATCATGTAGCAAATGCCTAGGAGTCCTCCAAATTGCCCATTTTCTATCAAATAACCTCAATCTCAACTCCCGACATCTGGGATCCCAAATAGGCAGGACTGCACAGTCAGATTGGTGAGACCGACATTGGCGATTGGTCGCAGCAGGAGGAAGGAGCTGCTCGTCCGGCCGCCATCTTGCCATAGGCCGGGCGGCAACTGATTAATATACACTTATTAGGATTTTTTGGACCAAAAACATGTAGCAGAGTACATTTTGGCCTAAATGTATAACTGACTTTGAGTTTACTATATATTTTTTTATCGCCGAAAGTAAAAAATATTGTTTTTCTTCAAAATTTGCGGTCTTTTTTTGTTTACAGCGCAAAAAATAAAAAGCGCACAGGTGATGAAATCCCACGGAAAGAAAGCTCTATCTGTGTGAAAAAAAGGGGGTAAATTTCTTTTGGGTACAGCCCTGCATGAGCGTGCAGTTATCCGTAGAATTAGTGCAGCACCGAGTAGCAGCAAGAGGCCTGGTCATCAAGGGGGGGGAGGGGGGGGGTAAATGGTGTTTTGGGCAAGTGGTTAACCCAGAATGTGCAAAAAGAATGAAAAGAAAGCATAAAAGCGCAAGCTGCACAGTGTGTAAGTTGAATGGGAAGTAATGAGTTAATAAGAAAGCGCACTCCCTGTGTTGTGGAAGATAAGGCGCTTGTTTCCCCCATGCTCCCCTTGGAATGTTCTCCTGGGCCCATGAAAGGCTTTGCGAATAGGTAAATTGTGAGAAAAGGAATGTTAAAAGCGTGTGAAAAAAGTCTTGAAATGAATGGCGGGAAGGAAAAGAATAATTGAGCGAAATGTGAATGAAAAGTTTTGTTCCGGCAGAGGGGGGTCTGGAACCTGCGACGATGTGCTTCGCAGTCCTCCTCCCTAACCACTAGACCACAGGCCTCTGCCTAGGGCTCTGTGGGTGAAACTGACCTTTGTTTTTTCCTGTGGGCCACGGAGCGCTACATTCACGACATGAGACGATAACCGCCCACTGCGACTTGGCATGCGCCGCTCCGGGGACGGACTGCTCGGGCCTTAAAGCGGCACATGTGCACTTGCTTCAGGTCAATACATAGCTTGCCATTGCCGCGCTGCCTTCCCCCCGGAGAAGACGCGCGCAAAGCTTCCAGGCACACCTCTGTCACTTCACACTGCCGCCTGCTAGCGCTCAAGGCCCCATTCTGGAACGGCACGCTCAAGCCCCGTAGGCAGCTTTCAATTCACTGCTTAACAGCCCCAATCCTTCCTCTCTCTGCATGGCTCTGGATTTCACACGCATTGCCTTGGCTTTTTTAACATTCACTTTTTTCACATTCTTCAGCACTTTTTTGCCGCTACAAACCATTGCATTTTGCAAGAAATAGCCTGGAAAGTAGCATTGCAGCTTGAAACACTATATACAAACACAAACAAGGCACAACTCAAATGTGCATGTCACAAAGTACAATCGGATAAAGTCAAGAGAGAAAGACAGGAAAGAACTGAAGTACATGAGCAATAGAAATGGAAAGGTAGGCAGAATTATTCAGCTACTGACAGAGTAACTCAATCAATCCAAACATGGGGGTTTCTCAATCATGTAGCAAATGCCTAGGAGTCCTCCAAATTGCCCATTTTCTATCAAATAACCTCAATCTCAACTCCCGACATCTGGGATCCCAAATAGGCAGGACTGCACAGTCAGATTGGTGAGACCGACATTGGCGATTGGTCGCAGCAGGAGGAAGGAGCTGCTCGTCCGGCCGCCATCTTGCCATAGGCCGGGCGGCAACTGATTAATATACACTTATTAGGATTTTTTGGACCAAAAACATGTAGCAGAGTACATTTTGGCCTAAATGTATAACTGACTTTGAGTTTACTATATATTTTTTTATCGCCGAAAGTAAAAAATATTGTTTTTCTTCAAAATTTGCGGTCTTTTTTTGTTTACAGCGCAAAAAATAAAAAGCGCACAGGTGATGAAATCCCACGGAAAGAAAGCTCTATCTGTGTGAAAAAAAGGGGGTAAATTTCTTTTGGGTACAGCCCTGCATGAGCGTGCAGTTATCCGTAGAATTAGTGCAGCACCGAGTAGCAGCAAGAGGCCTGGTCATCAAGGGGGGGGGGGGGGGGTAAATGGTGTTTTGGGCAAGTGGTTAACCCAGAATGTGCAAAAAGAATGAAAAGAAAGCATAAAAGCGCAAGCTGCACAGTGTGTAAGTTGAATGGGAAGTGATGAGTTAATAAGAAAGCGCACTCCCTGTGTTGTGGAAGATAAGGCGCTTGTTTCCCCCATGCTCCCCTTGGAATGTTCTCCTGGGCCAATGAAAGGCTTTGCGAATAGGTAAATTGTGAGAAAAGGAATGTTAAAAGCGTGTGAAAAAAGTCTTGAATTGAATGGCGGGAAGGAAAAGAATAATTGAGCGAAATGTGAATGAAAAGTTTTGTTCGGGCAGAGGGGGGTCTGGAACCATGTGCTTCGTAGTCCTCCTCCCTAACCACTAGACCACAGGCCTCTGCCTAGGGCTCTGTGGGTGAAACTGACCTTTGTTTTTTCCTGTGGGCCACGGAGCGCTACATTCACGACATGAGACGATAACCGCCCACTGCGACTTGGCATGCGCCGCTCCGGGGACGGACTGCTCGGGCCTTAAAGCGGCACATGTGCACTTGCTTCAGGTCAATACATAGCTTGCCATTGCCGCGCTGCCTTCCCCCCGGAGAAGACGCGCGCAAAGCTTCCAGGCACACCTCTGTCACTTCACACTGCCGCCTGCTAGCGCTCAAGGCCCCATTCTGGAACGGCACGCTCAAGCCCCGTAGGCAGCTTCCAATTCACTGCTTAACAGCCCCAATCCTTCCTCTCTCTGCATGGCTCTGGATTTCACACGCATTGCCTTGGCTTTTTTAACATTCACTTTTTTCACATTCTTCAGCACTTTTTTGCCGCTACAAACCATTGCATTTTGCAAGAAATAGCCTGGAAAGTAGCATTGCAGCTTGAAACACTATATACAAACACAAACAAGGCACAACTCAAATGTGCATGTCACAAAGTACAATCGGATAAAGTCAAGAGAGAAAGACAGGAAAGAACTGAAGTACATGAGCAATAGAAATGGAAAGGTAGGCAGAATTATTCAGCTACTGACAGAGTAACTCAATCAATCCAAACATGGGGGTTTCTCAATCATGTAGCAAATGCCTAGGAGTCCTCCAAATTGCCCATTTTCTATCAAATAACCTCAATCTCAACTCCCGACATCTGGGATCCCAAATAGGCAGGACTGCACAGTCAGATTGGTGAGACCGACATTGGCGATTGGTCGCAGCAGGAGGAAGGAGCTGCTCGTCCGGCCGCCATCTTGCCATAGGCCGGGCGGCAACTGATTAATATACACTTATTAGGATTTTTTGGACCAAAAACATGTAGCAGAGTACATTTTGGCCTAAATGTATAACTGACTTTGAGTTTACTATATATTTTTTTATCGCCGAAAGTAAAAAATATTGTTTTTCTTCAAAATTTGCGGTCTTTTTTTGTTTACAGCGCAAAAAATAAAAAGCGCACAGGTGATGAAATCCCACGGAAAGAAAGCTCTATCTGTGTGAAAAAAAGGGGGTAAATTTCTTTTGGGTACAGCCCTGCATGAGCGTGCAGTTATCCGTAGAATTAGTGCAGCACCGAGTAGCAGCAAGAGGCCTGGTCATCAAGGGGGGGGGGGGTAAATGGTGTTTTGGGCAAGTGGTTAACCCAGAATGTGCAAAAAGAATGAAAAGAAAGCATAAAAGCGCAAGCTGCACAGTGTGTAAGTTGAATGGGAAGTGATGAGTTAATAAGAAAGCGCACTCCCTGTGTTGTGGAAGATAAGGCGCTTGTTTCCCCCATGCTCCCCTTGGAATGTTCTCCTGGGCCCATGAAAGGCTTTGCGAATAGGTAAATTGTGAGAAAAGGAATGTTAAAAGCGTGTGAAAAAAGTCTTGAAATGAATGGCGGGAAGGAAAAGAATAATTGAGCGAAATGTGAATGAAAAGTTTTGTTCGGGCAGAGGGGGGTCTGGAACCTGGGACGATGTGCTTCGCAGTCCTCCTCCCTAACCACTAGACCACAGGCCTCTGCCTAGGGCTCTGTGGGTGAAACTGACCTTTGTTTTTTCCTGTGGGCCACGGAGCGCTACATTCACGACATGAGACGATAACCGCCCACTGCGACTTGGCATGCGCCGCTCCGGGGACGGACTGCTCGGGCCTTAAAGCGGCACATGTGCACTTGCTTCAGGTCAATACATAGCTTGCCATTGCCGCGCTGCCTTCCCCCCGGAGAAGACGCGCGCAAAGCTTCCAGGCACACCTCTGTCACTTCACACTGCCGCCTGCTAGCGCTCAAGGCCCCATTCTGGAACGGCACGCTCAAGCCCCGTAGGCAGCTTTCAATTCACTGCTTAACAGCCCCAATCCTTCCTCTCTCTGCATGGCTCTGGATTTCACACGCATTGCCTTGGCTTTTTTAACATTCACTTTTTTCACATTCTTCAGCACTTTTTTGCCGCTACAAACCATTGCATTTTGCAAGAAATAGCCTGGAAAGTAGCATTGCAGCTTGAAACACTATATACAAACACAAACAAGGCACAACTCAAATGTGCATGTCACAAAGTACAATCGGATAAAGTCAAGAGAGAAAGACAGGAAAGAACTGAAGTACATGAGCAACAGAAATGGAAAGGTAGGCAGAATTATTCAGCTACTGACAGAGTAACTCAATCAATCCAAACATGGGGGTTTCTCAATCATGTAGCAAATGCCTAGGAGTCCTCCAAATTGCCCATTTTCTATCAAATAACCTCAATCTCAACTCCCGACATCTGGGATCCCAAATAGGCAGGACTGCACAGTCAGATTGGTGAGACCGACATTGGCGATTGGTCGCAGCAGGAGGAAGGAGCTGCTCGTCCGGCCGCCATCTTGCCATAGGCCGGGCGGCAACTGATTAATATACACTTATTAGGATTTTTTGGACCAAAAACATGTAGCAGAGTACATTTTGGCCTAAATGTATAACTGACTTTGAGTTTACTATATATTTTTTTATCGCCGAAAGTAAAAAATATTGTTTTTCTTCAAAATTTGCGGTCTTTTTTTGTTTACAGCGCAAAAAATAAAAAGCGCACAGGTGATGAAATCCCACGGAAAGAAAGCTCTATCTGTGTGAAAAAAAGGGGGTAAATTTCTTTTGGGTACAGCCCTGCATGAGCGTGCAGTTATCCGTAGAATTAGTGCAGCACCGAGTAGCAGCAAGAGGCCTGGTCATCAAGGGGGGGGAGGGGGGGGGTAAATGGTGTTTTGGGCAAGTGGTTAACCCAGAATGTGCAAAAAGAATGAAAAGAAAGCATAAAAGCGCAAGCTGCACAGTGTGTAAGTTGAATGGGAAGTAATGAGTTAATAAGAAAGCGCACTCCCTGTGTTGTGGAAGATAAGGCGCTTGTTTCCCCCATGCTCCCCTTGGAATGTTCTCCTGGGCCCATGAAAGGCTTTGCGAATAGGTAAATTGTGAGAAAAGGAATGTTAAAAGCGTGTGAAAAAAGTCTTGAAATGAATGGCGGGAAGGAAAAGAATAATTGAGCGAAATGTGAATGAAAAGTTTTGTTCGGGCAGAGGGGGGTCTGGAACCTGGGACGATGTGCTTCGCAGTCCTCCTCCCTAACCACTAGACCACAGGCCTCTGCCTAGGGCTCTGTGGGTGAAACTGACCTTTGTTTTTTCCTGTGGGCCACGGAGCGCTACATTCACGACATGAGACGATAACCGCCCACTGCGACTTGGCATGCGCCGCTCCGGGGACGGACTGCTCGGGCCTTAAAGCGGCACATGTGCACTTGCTTCAGGTCAATACATAGCTTGCCATTGCCGCGCTGCCTTCCCCCCGGAGAAGACGCGCGCAAAGCTTCCAGGCACACCTCTGTCACTTCACACTGCCGCCTGCTAGCGCTCAAGGCCCCATTCTGGAACGGCACGCTCAAGCCCCGTAGGCAGCTTCCAATTCACTGCTTAACAGCCCCAATCCTTCCTCTCTCTGCATGGCTCTGGATTTCACACGCATTGCCTTGGCTTTTTTAACATTCACTTTTTTCACATTCTTCAGCACTTTTTTGCCGCTACAAACCATTGCATTTTGCAAGAAATAGCCTGGAAAGTAGCATTGCAGCTTGAAACACTATATACAAACACAAACAAGGCACAACTCAAATGTGCATGTCACAAAGTACAATCGGATAAAGTCAAGAGAGAAAGACAGGAAAGAACTGAAGTACATGAGCAATAGAAATGGAAAGGTAGGCAGAATTATTCAGCTACTGACAGAGTAACTCAATCAATCCAAACATGGGGGTTTCTCAATCATGTAGCAAATGCCTAGGAGTCCTCCAAATTGCCCATTTTCTATCAAATAACCTCAATCTCAACTCCCGACATCTGGGATCCCAAATAGGCAGGACTGCACAGTCAGATTGGTGAGACCGACATTGGCGATTGGTCGCAGCAGGAGGAAGGAGCTGCTCGTCCGGCCGCCATCTTGCCATAGGCCGGGCGGCAACTGATTAATATACACTTATTAGGATTTTTTGGACCAAAAACATGTAGCAGAGTACATTTTGGCCTAAATGTATAACTGACTTTGAGTTTACTATATATTTTTTTATCGCCGAAAGTAAAAAATATTGTTTTTCTTCAAAATTTGCGGTCTTTTTTTGTTTACAGCGCAAAAAATAAAAAGCGCACAGGTGATGAAATCCCACGGAAAGAAAGCTCTATCTGTGTGAAAAAAAGGGGGTAAATTTCTTTTGGGTACAGCCCTGCATGAGCGTGCAGTTATCCGTAGAATTAGTGCAGCACCGAGTAGCAGCAAGAGGCCTGGTCATCAAGGGGGGGGGGGTAAATGGTGTTTTGGGCAAGTGGTTAACCCAGAATGTGCAAAAAGAATGAAAAGAAAGCATAAAAGCGCAAGCTGCACAGTGTGTAAGTTGAATGGGAAGTAATGAGTTAATAAGAAAGCGCACTCCCTGTGTTGTGGAAGATAAGGCGCTTGTTTCCCCCATGCTCCCCTTGGAATGTTCTCCTGGGCCCATGAAAGGCTTTGCGAATAGGTAAATTGTGAGAAAAGGAATGTTAAAAGCGTGTGAAAAAAGTCTTGAAATGAATGGCGGGAAGGAAAAGAATAATTGAGCGAAATGTGAATGAAAAGTTTTGTTCCGGCAGAGGGGGGTCTGGAACCTGGGACGATGTGCTTCGCAGTCCTCCTCCCTAACCACTAGACCACAGGCCTCTGCCTAGGGCTCTGTGGGTGAAACTGACCTTTGTTTTTTCCTGTGGGCCACGGAGCGCTACATTCACGACATGAGACGATAACCGCCCACTGCGACTTGGCATGCGCCGCTCCGGGGACGGACTGCTCGGGCCTTAAAGCGGCACATGTGCACTTGCTTCAGGTCAATACATAGCTTGCCATTGCCGCGCTGCCTTCCCCCCGGAGAAGACGCGCGCAAAGCTTCCAGGCACACCTCTGTCACTTCACACTGCCGCCTGCTAGCGCTCAAGGCCCCATTCTGGAACGGCACGCTCAAGCCCCGTAGGCAGCTTTCAATTCACTGCTTAACAGCCCCAATCCTTCCTCTCTCTGCATGGCTCTGGATTTCACACGCATTGCCTTGGCTTTTTTAACATTCACTTTTTTCACATTCTTCAGCACTTTTTTGCCGCTACAAACCATTGCATTTTGCAAGAAATAGCCTGGAAAGTAGCATTGCAGCTTGAAACACTATATACAAACACAAACAAGGCACAACTCAAATGTGCATGTCACAAAGTACAATCGGATAAAGTCAAGAGAGAAAGACAGGAAAGAACTGAAGTACATGAGCAACAGAAATGGAAAGGTAGGCAGAATTATTCAGCTACTGACAGAGTAACTCAATCAATCCAAACATGGGGGTTTCTCAATCATGTAGCAAATGCCTAGGAGTCCTCCAAATTGCCCATTTTCTATCAAATAACCTCAATCTCAACTCCCGACATCTGGGATCCCAAATAGGCAGGACTGCACAGTCAGATTGGTGAGACCGACATTGGCGATTGGTCGCAGCAGGAGGAAGGAGCTGCTCGTCCGGCCGCCATCTTGCCATAGGCCGGGCGGCAACTGATTAATATACACTTATTAGGATTTTTTGGACCAAAAACATGTAGCAGAGTACATTTTGGCCTAAATGTATAACTGACTTTGAGTTTACTATATATTTTTTTATCGCCGAAAGTAAAAAATATTGTTTTTCTTCAAAATTTGCGGTCTTTTTTTGTTTACAGCGCAAAAAATAAAAAGCGCACAGGTGATGAAATCCCACGGAAAGAAAGCTCTATCTGTGTGAAAAAAAGGGGGTAAATTTCTTTTGGGTACAGCCCTGCATGAGCGTGCAGTTATCCGTAGAATTAGTGCAGCACCGAGTAGCAGCAAGAGGCCTGGTCATCAAGGGGGGGGAGGGGGGGGGTAAATGGTGTTTTGGGCAAGTGGTTAACCCAGAATGTGCAAAAAGAATGAAAAGAAAGCATAAAAGCGCAAGCTGCACAGTGTGTAAGTTGAATGGGAAGTAATGAGTTAATAAGAAAGCGCACTCCCTGTGTTGTGGAAGATAAGGCGCTTGTTTCCCCCATGCTCCCCTTGGAATGTTCTCCTGGGCCCATGAAAGGCTTTGCGAATAGGTAAATTGTGAGAAAAGGAATGTTAAAAGCGTGTGAAAAAAGTCTTGAAATGAATGGCGGGAAGGAAAAGAATAATTGAGCGAAATGTGAATGAAAAGTTTTGTTCCGGCAGAGGGGGGTCTGGAACCTGGGACGATGTGCTTCGCAGTCCTCCTCCCTAACCACTAGACCACAGGCCTCTGCCTAGGGCTCTGTGGGTGAAACTGACCTTTGTTTTTTCCTGTGGGCCACGGAGCGCTACATTCACGACATGAGACGATAACCGCCCACTGCGACTTGGCATGCGCCGCTCCGGGGACGGACTGCTCGGGCCTTAAAGCGGCACATGTGCACTTGCTTCAGGTCAATACATAGCTTGCCATTGCCGCGCTGCCTTCCCCCCGGAGAAGACGCGCGCAAAGCTTCCAGGCACACCTCTGTCACTTCACACTGCCGCCTGCTAGCGCTCAAGGCCCCATTCTGGAACGGCACGCTCAAGCCCCGTAGGCAGCTTTCAATTCACTGCTTAACAGCCCCAATCCTTCCTCTCTCTGCATGGCTCTGGATTTCACACGCATTGCCTTGGCTTTTTTAACATTCACTTTTTTCACATTCTTCAGCACTTTTTTGCCGCTACAAACCATTGCATTTTGCAAGAAATAGCCTGGAAAGTAGCATTGCAGCTTGAAACACTATATACAAACACAAACAAGGCACAACTCAAATGTGCATGTCACAAAGTACAATCGGATAAAGTCAAGAGAGAAAGACAGGAAAGAACTGAAGTACATGAGCAATAGAAATGGAAAGGTAGGCAGAATTATTCAGCTACTGACAGAGTAACTCAATCAATCCAAACATGGGGGTTTCTCAATCATGTAGCAAATGCCTAGGAGTCCTCCAAATTGCCCATTTTCTATCAAATAACCTCAATCTCAACTCCCGACATCTGGGATCCCAAATAGGCAGGACTGCACAGTCAGATTGGTGAGACCGACATTGGCGATTGGTCGCAGCAGGAGGAAGGAGCTGCTCGTCCGGCCGCCATCTTGCCATAGGCCGGGCGGCAACTGATTAATATACACTTATTAGGATTTTTTGGACCAAAAACATGTAGCAGAGTACATTTTGGCCTAAATGTATAACTGACTTTGAGTTTACTATATATTTTTTTATCGCCGAAAGTAAAAAATATTGTTTTTCTTCAAAATTTGCAGTCTTTTTTTGTTTACAGCGCAAAAAATAAAAAGCGCACAGGTGATGAAATCCCACGGAAAGAAAGCTCTATCTGTGTGAAAAAAAGGGGGTAAATTTCTTTTGGGTACAGCCCTGCATGAGCGTGCAGTTATCCGTAGAATTAGTGCAGCACCGAGTAGCAGCAAGAGGCCTGGTCATCAAGGGGGGGGGGGGGGGGTAAATGGTGTTTTGGGCAAGTGGTTAACCCAGAATGTGCAAAAAGAATGAAAAGAAAGCATAAAAGCGCAAGCTGCACAGTGTGTAAGTTGAATGGGAAGTGATGAGTTAATAAGAAAGCGCACTCCCTGTGTTGTGGAAGATAAGGCGCTTGTTTCCCCCATGCTCCCCTTGGAATGTTCTCCTGGGCCAATGAAAGGCTTTGCGAATAGGTAAATTGTGAGAAAAGGAATGTTAAAAGCGTGTGAAAAAAGTCTTGAATTGAATGGCGGGAAGGAAAAGAATAATTGAGCGAAATGTGAATGAAAAGTTTTGTTCGGGCAGAGGGGGGTCTGGAACCATGTGCTTCGCAGTCCTCCTCCCTAACCACTAGACCACAGGCCTCTGCCTAGGGCTCTGTGGGTGAAACTGACCTTTGTTTTTTCCTGTGGGCCACGGAGCGCTACATTCACGACATGAGACGATAACCGCCCACTGCGACTTGGCATGCGCCGCTCCGGGGACGGACTGCTCGGGCCTTAAAGCGGCACATGTGCACTTGCTTCAGGTCAATACATAGCTTGCCATTGCCGCGCTGCCTTCCCCCCGGAGAAGACGCGCGCAAAGCTTCCAGGCACACCTCTGTCACTTCACACTGCCGCCTGCTAGCGCTCAAGGCCCCATTCTGGAACGGCACGCTCAAGCCCCGTAGGCAGCTTCCAATTCACTGCTTAACAGCCCCAATCCTTCCTCTCTCTGCATGGCTCTGGATTTCACACGCATTGCCTTGGCTTTTTTAACATTCACTTTTTTCACATTCTTCAGCACTTTTTTGCCGCTACAAACCATTGCATTTTGCAAGAAATAGCCTGGAAAGTAGCATTGCAGCTTGAAACACTATATACAAACACAAACAAGGCACAACTCAAATGTGCATGTCACAAAGTACAATCGGATAAAGTCAAGAGAGAAAGACAGGAAAGAACTGAAGTACATGAGCAATAGAAATGGAAAGGTAGGCAGAATTATTCAGCTACTGACAGAGTAACTCAATCAATCCAAACATGGGGGTTTCTCAATCATGTAGCAAATGCCTAGGAGTCCTCCAAATTGCCCATTTTCTATCAAATAACCTCAATCTCAACTCCCGACATCTGGGATCCCAAATAGGCAGGACTGCACAGTCAGATTGGTGAGACCGACATTGGCGATTGGTCGCAGCAGGAGGAAGGAGCTGCTCGTCCGGCCGCCATCTTGCCATAGGCCGGGCGGCAACTGATTAATATACACTTATTAGGATTTTTTGGACCAAAAACATGTAGCAGAGTACATTTTGGCCTAAATGTATAACTGACTTTGAGTTTACTATATATTTTTTTATCGCCGAAAGTAAAAAATATTGTTTTTCTTCAAAATTTGCGGTCTTTTTTTGTTTACAGCGCAAAAAATAAAAAGCGCACAGGTGATGAAATCCCACGGAAAGAAAGCTCTATCTGTGTGAAAAAAAGGGGGTAAATTTCTTTTGGGTACAGCCCTGCATGAGCGTGCAGTTATCCGTAGAATTAGTGCAGCACCGAGTAGCAGCAAGAGGCCTGGTCATCAAGGGGGGGGAGGGGGGGGGTAAATGGTGTTTTGGGCAAGTGGTTAACCCAGAATGTGCAAAAAGAATGAAAAGAAAGCATAAAAGCGCAAGCTGCACAGTGTGTAAGTTGAATGGGAAGTAATGAGTTAATAAGAAAGCGCACTCCCTGTGTTGTGGAAGATAAGGCGCTTGTTTCCCCCATGCTCCCCTTGGAATGTTCTCCTGGGCCCATGAAAGGCTTTGCGAATAGGTAAATTGTGAGAAAAGGAATGTTAAAAGCGTGTGAAAAAAGTCTTGAAATGAATGGCGGGAAGGAAAAGAATAATTGAGCGAAATGTGAATGAAAAGTTTTGTTCCGGCAGAGGGGGGTCTGGAACCTGCGACGATGTGCTTCGCAGTCCTCCTCCCTAACCACTAGACCACAGGCCTCTGCCTAGGGCTCTGTGGGTGAAACTGACCTTTGTTTTTTCCTGTGGGCCACGGAGCGCTACATTCACGACATGAGACGATAACCGCCCACTGCGACTTGGCATGCGCCGCTCCGGGGACGGACTGCTCGGGCCTTAAAGCGGCACATGTGCACTTGCTTCAGGTCAATACATAGCTTGCCATTGCCGCGCTGCCTTCCCCCCGGAGAAGACGCGCGCAAAGCTTCCAGGCACACCTCTGTCACTTCACACTGCCGCCTGCTAGCGCTCAAGGCCCCATTCTGGAACGGCACGCTCAAGCCCCGTAGGCAGCTTCCAATTCACTGCTTAACAGCCCCAATCCTTCCTCTCTCTGCATGGCTCTGGATTTCACACGCATTGCCTTGGCTTTTTTAACATTCACTTTTTTCACATTCTTCAGCACTTTTTTGCCGCTACAAACCATTGCATTTTGCAAGAAATAGCCTGGAAAGTAGCATTGCAGCTTGAAACACTATATACAAACACAAACAAGGCACAACTCAAATGTGCATGTCACAAAGTACAATCGGATAAAGTCAAGAGAGAAAGACAGGAAAGAACTGAAGTACATGAGCAATAGAAATGGAAAGGTAGGCAGAATTATTCAGCTACTGACAGAGTAACTCAATCAATCCAAACATGGGGGTTTCTCAATCATGTAGCAAATGCCTAGGAGTCCTCCAAATTGCCCATTTTCTATCAAATAACCTCAATCTCAACTCCCGACATCTGGGATCCCAAATAGGCAGGACTGCACAGTCAGATTGGTGAGACCGACATTGGCGATTGGTCGCAGCAGGAGGAAGGAGCTGCTCGTCCGGCCGCCATCTTGCCATAGGCCGGGCGGCAACTGATTAATATACACTTATTAGGATTTTTTGGACCAAAAACATGTAGCAGAGTACATTTTGGCCTAAATGTATAACTGACTTTGAGTTTACTATATATTTTTTTATCGCCGAAAGTAAAAAATATTGTTTTTCTTCAAAATTTGCGGTCTTTTTTTGTTTACAGCGCAAAAAATAAAAAGCGCACAGGTGATGAAATCCCACGGAAAGAAAGCTCTATCTGTGTGAAAAAAAGGGGGTAAATTTCTTTTGGGTACAGCCCTGCATGAGCGTGCAGTTATCCGTAGAATTAGTGCAGCACCGAGTAGCAGCAAGAGGCCTGGTCATCAAGGGGGGGGGGTAAATGGTGTTTTGGGCAAGTGGTTAACCCAGAATGTGCAAAAAGAATGAAAAGAAAGCATAAAAGCGCAAGCTGCACAGTGTGTAAGTTGAATGGGAAGTAATGAGTTAATAAGAAAGCGCACTCCCTGTGTTGTGGAAGATAAGGCGCTTGTTTCCCCCATGCTCCCCTTGGAATGTTCTCCTGGGCCCATGAAAGGCTTTGCGAATAGGTAAATTGTGAGAAAAGGAATGTTAAAAGCGTGTGAAAAAAGTCTTGAAATGAATGGCGGGAAGGAAAAGAATAATTGAGCGAAATGTGAATGAAAAGTTTTGTTCCGGCAGAGGGGGGTCTGGAACCTGGGACGATGTGCTTCGCAGTCCTCCTCCCTAACCACTAGACCACAGGCCTCTGCCTAGGGCTCTGTGGGTGAAACTGACCTTTGTTTTTTCCTGTGGGCCACGGAGCGCTACATTCACGACATGAGACGATAACCGCCCACTGCGACTTGGCATGCGCCGCTCCGGGGACGGACTGCTCGGGCCTTAAAGCGGCACATGTGCACTTGCTTCAGGTCAATACATAGCTTGCCATTGCCGCGCTGCCTTCCCCCCGGAGAAGACGCGCGCAAAGCTTCCAGGCACACCTCTGTCACTTCACACTGCCGCCTGCTAGCGCTCAAGGCCCCATTCTGGAACGGCACGCTCAAGCCCCGTAGGCAGCTTTCAATTCACTGCTTAACAGCCCCAATCCTTCCTCTCTCTGCATGGCTCTGGATTTCACACGCATTGCCTTGGCTTTTTTAACATTCACTTTTTTCACATTCTTCAGCACTTTTTTGCCGCTACAAACCATTGCATTTTGCAAGAAATAGCCTGGAAAGTAGCATTGCAGCTTGAAACACTATATACAAACACAAACAAGGCACAACTCAAATGTGCATGTCACAAAGTACAATCGGATAAAGTCAAGAGAGAAAGACAGGAAAGAACTGAAGTACATGAGCAACAGAAATGGAAAGGTAGGCAGAATTATTCAGCTACTGACAGAGTAACTCAATCAATCCAAACATGGGGGTTTCTCAATCATGTAGCAAATGCCTAGGAGTCCTCCAAATTGCCCATTTTCTATCAAATAACCTCAATCTCAACTCCCGACATCTGGGATCCCAAATAGGCAGGACTGCACAGTCAGATTGGTGAGACCGACATTGGCGATTGGTCGCAGCAGGAGGAAGGAGCTGCTCGTCCGGCCGCCATCTTGCCATAGGCCGGGCGGCAACTGATTAATATACACTTATTAGGATTTTTTGGACCAAAAACATGTAGCAGAGTACATTTTGGCCTAAATGTATAACTGACTTTGAGTTTACTATATATTTTTTTATCGCCGAAAGTAAAAAATATTGTTTTTCTTCAAAATTTGCGGTCTTTTTTTGTTTACAGCGCAAAAAATAAAAAGCGCACAGGTGATGAAATCCCACGGAAAGAAAGCTCTATCTGTGTGAAAAAAAGGGGGTAAATTTCTTTTGGGTACAGCCCTGCATGAGCGTGCAGTTATCCGTAGAATTAGTGCAGCACCGAGTAGCAGCAAGAGGCCTGGTCATCAAGGGGGGAGAGGGGGGGGGGTAAATGGTGTTTTGGGCAAGTGGTTAACCCAGAATGTGCAAAAAGAATGAAAAGAAAGCATAAAAGCGCAAGCTGCACAGTGTGTAAGTTGAATGGGAAGTAATGAGTTAATAAGAAAGCGCACTCCCTGTGTTGTGGAAGATAAGGCGCTTGTTTCCCCCATGCTCCCCTTGGAATGTTCTCCTGGGCCCATGAAAGGCTTTGCGAATAGGTAAATTGTGAGAAAAGGAATGTTAAAAGCGTGTGAAAAAAGTCTTGAAATGAATGGCGGGAAGGAAAAGAATAATTGAGCGAAATGTGAATGAAAAGTTTTGTTCCGGCAGAGGGGGGTCTGGAACCTGGTACGATGTGCTTCGCAGTCCTCCTCCCTAACCACTAGACCACAGGCCTCTGCCTAGGGCTCTGTGGGTGAAACTGACCTTTGTTTTTTCCTGTGGGCCACGGAGCGCTACATTCACGACATGAGATGATAACCGCCCACTGCGACTTGGCATGCGCCGCTCCGGGGACGGACTGCTCGGGCCTTAAAGCGGCACATGTGCACTTGCTTCAGGTCAATACATAGCTTGCCATTGCCGCGCTGCCTTCCCCCCGGAGAAGACGCGCGCAAAGCTTCCAGGCACACCTCTGTCACTTCACACTGCCGCCTGCTAGCGCTCAAGGCCCCATTCTGGAACGGCACGCTCAAGCCCCGTAGGCAGCTTTCAATTCACTGCTTAACAGCCCCAATCCTTCCTCTCTCTGCATGGCTCTGGATTTCACACGCATTGCCTTGGCTTTTTTAACATTCACTTTTTTCACATTCTTCAGCACTTTTTTGCCGCTACAAACCATTGCATTTTGCAAGAAATAGCCTGGAAAGTAGCATTGCAGCTTGAAACACTATATACAAACACAAACAAGGCACAACTCAAATGTGCATGTCACAAAGTACAATCGGATAAAGTCAAGAGAGAAAGACAGGAAAGAACTGAAGTACATGAGCAATAGAAATGGAAAGGTAGGCAGAATTATTCAGCTACTGACAGAGTAACTCAATCAATCCAAACATGGGGGTTTCTCAATCATGTAGCAAATGCCTAGGAGTCCTCCAAATTGCCCATTTTCTATCAAATAACCTCAATCTCAACTCCCGACATCTGGGATCCCAAATAGGCAGGACTGCACAGTCAGATTGGTGAGACCGACATTGGCGATTGGTCGCAGCAGGAGGAAGGAGCTGCTCGTCCGGCCGCCATCTTGCCATAGGCCGGGCGGCAACTGATTAATATACACTTATTAGGATTTTTTGGACCAAAAACATGTAGCAGAGTACATTTTGGCCTAAATGTATAACTGACTTTGAGTTTACTATATATTTTTTTATCGCCGAAAGTAAAAAATATTGTTTTTCTTCAAAATTTGCAGTCTTTTTTTGTTTACAGCGCAAAAAATAAAAAGCGCACAGGTGATGAAATCCCACGGAAAGAAAGCTCTATCTGTGTGAAAAAAAGGGGGTAAATTTCTTTTGGGTACAGCCCTGCATGAGCGTGCAGTTATCCGTAGAATTAGTGCAGCACCGAGTAGCAGCAAGAGGCCTGGTCATCAAGGGGGGGGGGGGGGGGGGTAAATGGTGTTTTGGGCAAGTGGTTAACCCAGAATGTGCAAAAAGAATGAAAAGAAAGCATAAAAGCGCAAGCTGCACAGTGTGTAAGTTGAATGGGAAGTGATGAGTTAATAAGAAAGCGCACTCCCTGTGTTGTGGAAGATAAGGCGCTTGTTTCCCCCATGCTCCCCTTGGAATGTTCTCCTGGGCCAATGAAAGGCTTTGCGAATAGGTAAATTGTGAGAAAAGGAATGTTAAAAGCGTGTGAAAAAAGTCTTGAATTGAATGGCGGGAAGGAAAAGAATAATTGAGCGAAATGTGAATGAAAAGTTTTGTTCGGGCAGAGGGGGGTCTGGAACCATGTGCTTCGCAGTCCTCCTCCCTAACCACTAGACCACAGGCCTCTGCCTAGGGCTCTGTGGGTGAAACTGACCTTTGTTTTTTCCTGTGGGCCACGGAGCGCTACATTCACGACATGAGACGATAACCGCCCACTGCGACTTGGCATGCGCCGCTCCGGGGACGGACTGCTCGGGCCTTAAAGCGGCACATGTGCACTTGCTTCAGGTCAATACATAGCTTGCCATTGCCGCGCTGCCTTCCCCCCGGAGAAGACGCGCGCAAAGCTTCCAGGCACACCTCTGTCACTTCACACTGCCGCCTGCTAGCGCTCAAGGCCCCATTCTGGAACGGCACGCTCAAGCCCCGTAGGCAGCTTCCAATTCACTGCTTAACAGCCCCAATCCTTCCTCTCTCTGCATGGCTCTGGATTTCACACGCATTGCCTTGGCTTTTTTAACATTCACTTTTTTCACATTCTTCAGCACTTTTTTGCCGCTACAAACCATTGCATTTTGCAAGAAATAGCCTGGAAAGTAGCATTGCAGCTTGAAACACTATATACAAACACAAACAAGGCACAACTCAAATGTGCATGTCACAAAGTACAATCGGATAAAGTCAAGAGAGAAAGACAGGAAAGAACTGAAGTACATGAGCAATAGAAATGGAAAGGTAGGCAGAATTATTCAGCTACTGACAGAGTAACTCAATCAATCCAAACATGGGGGTTTCTCAATCATGTAGCAAATGCCTAGGAGTCCTCCAAATTGCCCATTTTCTATCAAATAACCTCAATCTCAACTCCCGACATCTGGGATCCCAAATAGGCAGGACTGCACAGTCAGATTGGTGAGACCGACATTGGCGATTGGTCGCAGCAGGAGGAAGGAGCTGCTCGTCCGGCCGCCATCTTGCCATAGGCCGGGCGGCAACTGATTAATATACACTTATTAGGATTTTTTGGACCAAAAACATGTAGCAGAGTACATTTTGGCCTAAATGTATAACTGACTTTGAGTTTACTATATATTTTTTTATCGCCGAAAGTAAAAAATATTGTTTTTCTTCAAAATTTGCGGTCTTTTTTTGTTTACAGCGCAAAAAATAAAAAGCGCACAGGTGATGAAATCCCACGGAAAGAAAGCTCTATCTGTGTGAAAAAAAGGGGGTAAATTTCTTTTGGGTACAGCCCTGCATGAGCGTGCAGTTATCCGTAGAATTAGTGCAGCACCGAGTAGCAGCAAGAGGCCTGGTCATCAAGGGGGGGGAGGGGGGGGGTAAATGGTGTTTTGGGCAAGTGGTTAACCCAGAATGTGCAAAAAGAATGAAAAGAAAGCATAAAAGCGCAAGCTGCACAGTGTGTAAGTTGAATGGGAAGTAATGAGTTAATAAGAAAGCGCACTCCCTGTGTTGTGGAAGATAAGGCGCTTGTTTCCCCCATGCTCCCCTTGGAATGTTCTCCTGGGCCCATGAAAGGCTTTGCGAATAGGTAAATTGTGAGAAAAGGAATGTTAAAAGCGTGTGAAAAAAGTCTTGAAATGAATGGCGGGAAGGAAAAGAATAATTGAGCGAAATGTGAATGAAAAGTTTTGTTCCGGCAGAGGGGGGTCTGGAACCTGGGACGATGTGCTTCGCAGTCCTCCTCCCTAACCACTAGACCACAGGCCTCTGCCTAGGGCTCTGTGGGTGAAACTGACCTTTGTTTTTTCCTGTGGGCCACGGAGCGCTACATTCACGACATGAGACGATAACCGCCCACTGCGACTTGGCATGCGCCGCTCCGGGGACGGACTGCTCGGGCCTTAAAGCGGCACATGTGCACTTGCTTCAGGTCAATACATAGCTTGCCATTGCCGCGCTGCCTTCCCCCCGGAGAAGACGCGCGCAAAGCTTCCAGGCACACCTCTGTCACTTCACACTGCCGCCTGCTAGCGCTCAAGGCCCCATTCTGGAACGGCACGCTCAAGCCCCGTAGGCAGCTTTCAATTCACTGCTTAACAGCCCCAATCCTTCCTCTCTCTGCATGGCTCTGGATTTCACACGCATTGCCTTGGCTTTTTTAACATTCACTTTTTTCACATTCTTCAGCACTTTTTTGCCGCTACAAACCATTGCATTTTGCAAGAAATAGCCTGGAAAGTAGCATTGCAGCTTGAAACACTATATACAAACACAAACAAGGCACAACTCAAATGTGCATGTCACAAAGTACAATCGGATAAAGTCAAGAGAGAAAGACAGGAAAGAACTGAAGTACATGAGCAATAGAAATGGAAAGGTAGGCAGAATTATTCAGCTACTGACAGAGTAACTCAATCAATCCAAACATGGGGGTTTCTCAATCATGTAGCAAATGCCTAGGAGTCCTCCAAATTGCCCATTTTCTATCAAATAACCTCAATCTCAACTCCCGACATCTGGGATCCCAAATAGGCAGGACTGCACAGTCAGATTGGTGAGACCGACATTGGCGATTGGTCGCAGCAGGAGGAAGGAGCTGCTCGTCCGGCCGCCATCTTGCCATAGGCCGGGCGGCAACTGATTAATATACACTTATTAGGATTTTTTGGACCAAAAACATGTAGCAGAGTACATTTTGGCCTAAATGTATAACTGACTTTGAGTTTACTATATATTTTTTTATCGCCGAAAGTAAAAAATATTGTTTTTCTTCAAAATTTGCGGTCTTTTTTTGTTTACAGCGCAAAAAATAAAAAGCGCACAGGTGATGAAATCCCACGGAAAGAAAGCTCTATCTGTGTGAAAAAAAGGGGGTAAATTTCTTTTGGGTACAGCCCTGCATGAGCGTGCAGTTATCCGTAGAATTAGTGCAGCACCGAGTAGCAGCAAGAGGCCTGGTCATCAAGGGGGGGGGGGGGGGGTAAATGGTGTTTTGGGCAAGTGGTTAACCCAGAATGTGCAAAAAGAATGAAAAGAAAGCATAAAAGCGCAAGCTGCACAGTGTGTAAGTTGAATGGGAAGTGATGAGTTAATAAGAAAGCGCACTCCCTGTGTTGTGGAAGATAAGGCGCTTGTTTCCCCCATGCTCCCCTTGGAATGTTCTCCTGGGCCAATGAAAGGCTTTGCGAATAGGTAAATTGTGAGAAAAGGAATGTTAAAAGCGTGTGAAAAAAGTCTTGAATTGAATGGCGGGAAGGAAAAGAATAATTGAGCGAAATGTGAATGAAAAGTTTTGTTCGGGCAGAGGGGGGTCTGGAACCATGTGCTTCGCAGTCCTCCTCCCTAACCACTAGACCACAGGCCTCTGCCTAGGGCTCTGTGGGTGAAACTGACCTTTGTTTTTTCCTGTGGGCCACGGAGCGCTACATTCACGACATGAGACGATAACCGCCCACTGCGACTTGGCATGCGCCGCTCCGGGGACGGACTGCTCGGGCCTTAAAGCGGCACATGTGCACTTGCTTCAGGTCAATACATAGCTTGCCATTGCCGCGCTGCCTTCCCCCCGGAGAAGACGCGCGCAAAGCTTCCAGGCACACCTCTGTCACTTCACACTGCCGCCTGCTAGCGCTCAAGGCCCCATTCTGGAACGGCACGCTCAAGCCCCGTAGGCAGCTTCCAATTCACTGCTTAACAGCCCCAATCCTTCCTCTCTCTGCATGGCTCTGGATTTCACACGCATTGCCTTGGCTTTTTTAACATTCACTTTTTTCACATTCTTCAGCACTTTTTTGCCGCTACAAACCATTGCATTTTGCAAGAAATAGCCTGGAAAGTAGCATTGCAGCTTGAAACACTATATACAAACACAAACAAGGCACAACTCAAATGTGCATGTCACAAAGTACAATCGGATAAAGTCAAGAGAGAAAGACAGGAAAGAACTGAAGTACATGAGCAATAGAAATGGAAAGGTAGGCAGAATTATTCAGCTACTGACAGAGTAACTCAATCAATCCAAACATGGGGGTTTCTCAATCATGTAGCAAATGCCTAGGAGTCCTCCAAATTGCCCATTTTCTATCAAATAACCTCAATCTCAACTCCCGACATCTGGGATCCCAAATAGGCAGGACTGCACAGTCAGATTGGTGAGACCGACATTGGCGATTGGTCGCAGCAGGAGGAAGGAGCTGCTCGTCCGGCCGCCATCTTGCCATAGGCCGGGCGGCAACTGATTAATATACACTTATTAGGATTTTTTGGACCAAAAACATGTAGCAGAGTACATTTTGGCCTAAATGTATAACTGACTTTGAGTTTACTATATATTTTTTTATCGCCGAAAGTAAAAAATATTGTTTTTCTTCAAAATTTGCGGTCTTTTTTTGTTTACAGCGCAAAAAATAAAAAGCGCACAGGTGATGAAATCCCACGGAAAGAAAGCTCTATCTGTGTGAAAAAAAGGGGGTAAATTTCTTTTGGGTACAGCCCTGCATGAGCGTGCAGTTATCCGTAGAATTAGTGCAGCACCGAGTAGCAGCAAGAGGCCTGGTCATCAAGGGGGGGGAGGGGGGGGGTAAATGGTGTTTTGGGCAAGTGGTTAACCCAGAATGTGCAAAAAGAATGAAAAGAAAGCATAAAAGCGCAAGCTGCACAGTGTGTAAGTTGAATGGGAAGTAATGAGTTAATAAGAAAGCGCACTCCCTGTGTTGTGGAAGATAAGGCGCTTGTTTCCCCCATGCTCCCCTTGGAATGTTCTCCTGGGCCCATGAAAGGCTTTGCGAATAGGTAAATTGTGAGAAAAGGAATGTTAAAAGCGTGTGAAAAAAGTCTTGAAATGAATGGCGGGAAGGAAAAGAATAATTGAGCGAAATGTGAATGAAAAGTTTTGTTCCGGCAGAGGGGGGTCTGGAACCTGGGACGATGTGCTTCGCAGTCCTCCTCCCTAACCACTAGACCACAGGCCTCTGCCTAGGGCTCTGTGGGTGAAACTGACCTTTGTTTTTTCCTGTGGGCCACGGAGCGCTACATTCACGACATGAGACGATAACCGCCCACTGCGACTTGGCATGCGCCGCTCCGGGGACGGACTGCTCGGGCCTTAAAGCGGCACATGTGCACTTGCTTCAGGTCAATACATAGCTTGCCATTGCCGCGCTGCCTTCCCCCCGGAGAAGACGCGCGCAAAGCTTCCAGGCACACCTCTGTCACTTCACACTGCCGCCTGCTAGCGCTCAAGGCCCCATTCTGGAACGGCACGCTCAAGCCCCGTAGGCAGCTTTCAATTCACTGCTTAACAGCCCCAATCCTTCCTCTCTCTGCATGGCTCTGGATTTCACACGCATTGCCTTGGCTTTTTTAACATTCACTTTTTTCACATTCTTCAGCACTTTTTTGCCGCTACAAACCATTGCATTTTGCAAGAAATAGCCTGGAAAGTAGCATTGCAGCTTGAAACACTATATACAAACACAAACAAGGCACAACTCAAATGTGCATGTCACAAAGTACAATCGGATAAAGTCAAGAGAGAAAGACAGGAAAGAACTGAAGTACATGAGCAATAGAAATGGAAAGGTAGGCAGAATTATTCAGCTACTGACAGAGTAACTCAATCAATCCAAACATGGGGGTTTCTCAATCATGTAGCAAATGCCTAGGAGTCCTCCAAATTGCCCATTTTCTATCAAATAACCTCAATCTCAACTCCCGACATCTGGGATCCCAAATAGGCAGGACTGCACAGTCAGATTGGTGAGACCGACATTGGCGATTGGTCGCAGCAGGAGGAAGGAGCTGCTCGTCCGGCCGCCATCTTGCCATAGGCCGGGCGGCAACTGATTAATATACACTTATTAGGATTTTTTGGACCAAAAACATGTAGCAGAGTACATTTTGGCCTAAATGTATAACTGACTTTGAGTTTACTATATATTTTTTTATCGCCGAAAGTAAAAAATATTGTTTTTCTTCAAAATTTGCAGTCTTTTTTTGTTTACAGCGCAAAAAATAAAAAGCGCACAGGTGATGAAATCCCACGGAAAGAAAGCTCTATCTGTGTGAAAAAAAGGGGGTAAATTTCTTTTGGGTACAGCCCTGCATGAGCGTGCAGTTATCCGTAGAATTAGTGCAGCACCGAGTAGCAGCAAGAGGCCTGGTCATCAAGGGGGGGGGGGGGGGTAAATGGTGTTTTGGGCAAGTGGTTAACCCAGAATGTGCAAAAAGAATGAAAAGAAAGCATAAAAGCGCAAGCTGCACAGTGTGTAAGTTGAATGGGAAGTGATGAGTTAATAAGAAAGCGCACTCCCTGTGTTGTGGAAGATAAGGCGCTTGTTTCCCCCATGCTCCCCTTGGAATGTTCTCCTGGGCCAATGAAAGGCTTTGCGAATAGGTAAATTGTGAGAAAAGGAATGTTAAAAGCGTGTGAAAAAAGTCTTGAATTGAATGGCGGGAAGGAAAAGAATAATTGAGCGAAATGTGAATGAAAAGTTTTGTTCGGGCAGAGGGGGGTCTGGAACCATGTGCTTCGCAGTCCTCCTCCCTAACCACTAGACCACAGGCCTCTGCCTAGGGCTCTGTGGGTGAAACTGACCTTTGTTTTTTCCTGTGGGCCACGGAGCGCTACATTCACGACATGAGACGATAACCGCCCACTGCGACTTGGCATGCGCCGCTCCGGGGACGGACTGCTCGGGCCTTAAAGCGGCACATGTGCACTTGCTTCAGGTCAATACATAGCTTGCCATTGCCGCGCTGCCTTCCCCCCGGAGAAGACGCGCGCAAAGCTTCCAGGCACACCTCTGTCACTTCACACTGCCGCCTGCTAGCGCTCAAGGCCCCATTCTGGAACGGCACGCTCAAGCCCCGTAGGCAGCTTCCAATTCACTGCTTAACAGCCCCAATCCTTCCTCTCTCTGCATGGCTCTGGATTTCACACGCATTGCCTTGGCTTTTTTAACATTCACTTTTTTCACATTCTTCAGCACTTTTTTGCCGCTACAAACCATTGCATTTTGCAAGAAATAGCCTGGAAAGTAGCATTGCAGCTTGAAACACTATATACAAACACAAACAAGGCACAACTCAAATGTGCATGTCACAAAGTACAATCGGATAAAGTCAAGAGAGAAAGACAGGAAAGAACTGAAGTACATGAGCAATAGAAATGGAAAGGTAGGCAGAATTATTCAGCTACTGACAGAGTAACTCAATCAATCCAAACATGGGGGTTTCTCAATCATGTAGCAAATGCCTAGGAGTCCTCCAAATTGCCCATTTTCTATCAAATAACCTCAATCTCAACTCCCGACATCTGGGATCCCAAATAGGCAGGACTGCACAGTCAGATTGGTGAGACCGACATTGGCGATTGGTCGCAGCAGGAGGAAGGAGCTGCTCGTCCGGCCGCCATCTTGCCATAGGCCGGGCGGCAACTGATTAATATACACTTATTAGGATTTTTTGGACCAAAAACATGTAGCAGAGTACATTTTGGCCTAAATGTATAACTGACTTTGAGTTTACTATATATTTTTTTATCGCCGAAAGTAAAAAATATTGTTTTTCTTCAAAATTTGCGGTCTTTTTTTGTTTACAGCGCAAAAAATAAAAAGCGCACAGGTGATGAAATCCCACGGAAAGAAAGCTCTATCTGTGTGAAAAAAAGGGGGTAAATTTCTTTTGGGTACAGCCCTGCATGAGCGTGCAGTTATCCGTAGAATTAGTGCAGCACCGAGTAGCAGCAAGAGGCCTGGTCATCAAGGGGGGGGAGGGGGGGGGGTAAATGGTGTTTTGGGCAAGTGGTTAACCCAGAATGTGCAAAAAGAATGAAAAGAAAGCATAAAAGCGCAAGCTGCACAGTGTGTAAGTTGAATGGGAAGTAATGAGTTAATAAGAAAGCGCACTCCCTGTGTTGTGGAAGATAAGGCGCTTGTTTCCCCCATGCTCCCCTTGGAATGTTCTCCTGGGCCCATGAAAGGCTTTGCGAATAGGTAAATTGTGAGAAAAGGAATGTTAAAAGCGTGTGAAAAAAGTCTTGAAATGAATGGCGGGAAGGAAAAGAATAATTGAGCGAAATGTGAATGAAAAGTTTTGTTCCGGCAGAGGGGGGTCTGGAACCTGCGACGATGTGCTTCGCAGTCCTCCTCCCTAACCACTAGACCACAGGCCTCTGCCTAGGGCTCTGTGGGTGAAACTGACCTTTGTTTTTTCCTGTGGGCCACGGAGCGCTACATTCACGACATGAGACGATAACCGCCCACTGCGACTTGGCATGCGCCGCTCCGGGGACGGACTGCTCGGGCCTTAAAGCGGCACATGTGCACTTGCTTCAGGTCAATACATAGCTTGCCATTGCCGCGCTGCCTTCCCCCCGGAGAAGACGCGCGCAAAGCTTCCAGGCACACCTCTGTCACTTCACACTGCCGCCTGCTAGCGCTCAAGGCCCCATTCTGGAACGGCACGCTCAAGCCCCGTAGGCAGCTTCCAATTCACTGCTTAACAGCCCCAATCCTTCCTCTCTCTGCATGGCTCTGGATTTCACACGCATTGCCTTGGCTTTTTTAACATTCACTTTTTTCACATTCTTCAGCACTTTTTTGCCGCTACAAACCATTGCATTTTGCAAGAAATAGCCTGGAAAGTAGCATTGCAGCTTGAAACACTATATACAAACACAAACAAGGCACAACTCAAATGTGCATGTCACAAAGTACAATCGGATAAAGTCAAGAGAGAAAGACAGGAAAGAACTGAAGTACATGAGCAATAGAAATGGAAAGGTAGGCAGAATTATTCAGCTACTGACAGAGTAACTCAATCAATCCAAACATGGGGGTTTCTCAATCATGTAGCAAATGCCTAGGAGTCCTCCAAATTGCCCATTTTCTATCAAATAACCTCAATCTCAACTCCCGACATCTGGGATCCCAAATAGGCAGGACTGCACAGTCAGATTGGTGAGACCGACATTGGCGATTGGTCGCAGCAGGAGGAAGGAGCTGCTCGTCCGGCCGCCATCTTGCCATAGGCCGGGCGGCAACTGATTAATATACACTTATTAGGATTTTTTGGACCAAAAACATGTAGCAGAGTACATTTTGGCCTAAATGTATAACTGACTTTGAGTTTACTATATATTTTTTTATCGCCGAAAGTAAAAAATATTGTTTTTCTTCAAAATTTGCGGTCTTTTTTTGTTTACAGCGCAAAAAATAAAAAGCGCACAGGTGATGAAATCCCACGGAAAGAAAGCTCTATCTGTGTGAAAAAAAGGGGGTAAATTTCTTTTGGGTACAGCCCTGCATGAGCGTGCAGTTATCCGTAGAATTAGTGCAGCACCGAGTAGCAGCAAGAGGCCTGGTCATCAAGGGGGGGGGGGTAAATGGTGTTTTGGGCAAGTGGTTAACCCAGAATGTGCAAAAAGAATGAAAAGAAAGCATAAAAGCGCAAGCTGCACAGTGTGTAAGTTGAATGGGAAGTAATGAGTTAATAAGAAAGCGCACTCCCTGTGTTGTGGAAGATAAGGCGCTTGTTTCCCCCATGCTCCCCTTGGAATGTTCTCCTGGGCCCATGAAAGGCTTTGCGAATAGGTAAATTGTGAGAAAAGGAATGTTAAAAGCGTGTGAAAAAAGTCTTGAAATGAATGGCGGGAAGGAAAAGAATAATTGAGCGAAATGTGAATGAAAAGTTTTGTTCCGGCAGAGGGGGGTCTGGAACCTGCGACGATGTGCTTCGCAGTCCTCCTCCCTAACCACTAGACCACAGGCCTCTGCCTAGGGCTCTGTGGGTGAAACTGACCTTTGTTTTTTCCTGTGGGCCACGGAGCGCTACATTCACGACATGAGACGATAACCGCCCACTGCGACTTGGCATGCGCCGCTCCGGGGACGGACTGCTCGGGCCTTAAAGCGGCACATGTGCACTTGCTTCAGGTCAATACATAGCTTGCCATTGCCGCGCTGCCTTCCCCCCGGAGAAGACGCGCGCAAAGCTTCCAGGCACACCTCTGTCACTTCACACTGCCGCCTGCTAGCGCTCAAGGCCCCATTCTGGAACGGCACGCTCAAGCCCCGTAGGCAGCTTTCAATTCACTGCTTAACAGCCCCAATCCTTCCTCTCTCTGCATGGCTCTGGATTTCACACGCATTGCCTTGGCTTTTTTAACATTCACTTTTTTCACATTCTTCAGCACTTTTTTGCCGCTACAAACCATTGCATTTTGCAAGAAATAGCCTGGAAAGTAGCATTGCAGCTTGAAACACTATATACAAACACAAACAAGGCACAACTCAAATGTGCATGTCACAAAGTACAATCGGATAAAGTCAAGAGAGAAAGACAGGAAAGAACTGAAGTACATGAGCAACAGAAATGGAAAGGTAGGCAGAATTATTCAGCTACTGACAGAGTAACTCAATCAATCCAAACATGGGGGTTTCTCAATCATGTAGCAAATGCCTAGGAGTCCTCCAAATTGCCCATTTTCTATCAAATAACCTCAATCTCAACTCCCGACATCTGGGATCCCAAATAGGCAGGACTGCACAGTCAGATTGGTGAGACCGACATTGGCGATTGGTCGCAGCAGGAGGAAGGAGCTGCTCGTCCGGCCGCCATCTTGCCATAGGCCGGGCGGCAACTGATTAATATACACTTATTAGGATTTTTTGGACCAAAAACATGTAGCAGAGTACATTTTGGCCTAAATGTATAACTGACTTTGAGTTTACTATATATTTTTTTATCGCCGAAAGTAAAAAATATTGTTTTTCTTCAAAATTTGCGGTCTTTTTTTGTTTACAGCGCAAAAAATAAAAAGCGCACAGGTGATGAAATCCCACGGAAAGAAAGCTCTATCTGTGTGAAAAAAAGGGGGTAAATTTCTTTTGGGTACAGCCCTGCATGAGCGTGCAGTTATCCGTAGAATTAGTGCAGCACCGAGTAGCAGCAAGAGGCCTGGTCATCAAGGGGGGAGAGGGGGGGGGGTAAATGGTGTTTTGGGCAAGTGGTTAACCCAGAATGTGCAAAAAGAATGAAAAGAAAGCATAAAAGCGCAAGCTGCACAGTGTGTAAGTTGAATGGGAAGTAATGAGTTAATAAGAAAGCGCACTCCCTGTGTTGTGGAAGATAAGGCGCTTGTTTCCCCCATGCTCCCCTTGGAATGTTCTCCTGGGCCCATGAAAGGCTTTGCGAATAGGTAAATTGTGAGAAAAGGAATGTTAAAAGCGTGTGAAAAAAGTCTTGAAATGAATGGCGGGAAGGAAAAGAATAATTGAGCGAAATGTGAATGAAAAGTTTTGTTCCGGCAGAGGGGGGTCTGGAACCTGGTACGATGTGCTTCGCAGTCCTCCTCCCTAACCACTAGACCACAGGCCTCTGCCTAGGGCTCTGTGGGTGAAACTGACCTTTGTTTTTTCCTGTGGGCCACGGAGCGCTACATTCACGACATGAGACGATAACCGCCCACTGCGACTTGGCATGCGCCGCTCCGGGGACGGACTGCTCGGGCCTTAAAGCGGCACATGTGCACTTGCTTCAGGTCAATACATAGCTTGCCATTGCCGCGCTGCCTTCCCCCCGGAGAAGACGCGCGCAAAGCTTCCAGGCACACCTCTGTCACTTCACACTGCCGCCTGCTAGCGCTCAAGGCCCCATTCTGGAACGGCACGCTCAAGCCCCGTAGGCAGCTTTCAATTCACTGCTTAACAGCCCCAATCCTTCCTCTCTCTGCATGGCTCTGGATTTCACACGCATTGCCTTGGCTTTTTTAACATTCACTTTTTTCACATTCTTCAGCACTTTTTTGCCGCTACAAACCATTGCATTTTGCAAGAAATAGCCTGGAAAGTAGCATTGCAGCTTGAAACACTATATACAAACACAAACAAGGCACAACTCAAATGTGCATGTCACAAAGTACAATCGGATAAAGTCAAGAGAGAAAGACAGGAAAGAACTGAAGTACATGAGCAATAGAAATGGAAAGGTAGGCAGAATTATTCAGCTACTGACAGAGTAACTCAATCAATCCAAACATGGGGGTTTCTCAATCATGTAGCAAATGCCTAGGAGTCCTCCAAATTGCCCATTTTCTATCAAATAACCTCAATCTCAACTCCCGACATCTGGGATCCCAAATAGGCAGGACTGCACAGTCAGATTGGTGAGACCGACATTGGCGATTGGTCGCAGCAGGAGGAAGGAGCTGCTCGTCCGGCCGCCATCTTGCCATAGGCCGGGCGGCAACTGATTAATATACACTTATTAGGATTTTTTGGACCAAAAACATGTAGCAGAGTACATTTTGGCCTAAATGTATAACTGACTTTGAGTTTACTATATATTTTTTTATCGCCGAAAGTAAAAAATATTGTTTTTCTTCAAAATTTGCGGTCTTTTTTTGTTTACAGCGCAAAAAATAAAAAGCGCACAGGTGATGAAATCCCACGGAAAGAAAGCTCTATCTGTGTGAAAAAAAGGGGGTAAATTTCTTTTGGGTACAGCCCTGCATGAGCGTGCAGTTATCCGTAGAATTAGTGCAGCACCGAGTAGCAGCAAGAGGCCTGGTCATCAAGGGGGGGGGGGGGGTAAATGGTGTTTTGGGCAAGTGGTTAACCCAGAATGTGCAAAAAGAATGAAAAGAAAGCATAAAAGCGCAAGCTGCACAGTGTGTAAGTTGAATGGGAAGTGATGAGTTAATAAGAAAGCGCACTCCCTGTGTTGTGGAAGATAAGGCGCTTGTTTCCCCCATGCTCCCCTTGGAATGTTCTCCTGGGCCAATGAAAGGCTTTGCGAATAGGTAAATTGTGAGAAAAGGAATGTTAAAAGCGTGTGAAAAAAGTCTTGAATTGAATGGCGGGAAGGAAAAGAATAATTGAGCGAAATGTGAATGAAAAGTTTTGTTCGGGCAGAGGGGGGTCTGGAACCATGTGCTTCGCAGTCCTCCTCCCTAACCACTAGACCACAGGCCTCTGCCTAGGGCTCTGTGGGTGAAACTGACCTTTGTTTTTTCCTGTGGGCCACGGAGCGCTACATTCACGACATGAGACGATAACCGCCCACTGCGACTTGGCATGCGCCGCTCCGGGGACGGACTGCTCGGGCCTTAAAGCGGCACATGTGCACTTGCTTCAGGTCAATACATAGCTTGCCATTGCCGCGCTGCCTTCCCCCCGGAGAAGACGCGCGCAAAGCTTCCAGGCACACCTCTGTCACTTCACACTGCCGCCTGCTAGCGCTCAAGGCCCCATTCTGGAACGGCACGCTCAAGCCCCGTAGGCAGCTTCCAATTCACTGCTTAACAGCCCCAATCCTTCCTCTCTCTGCATGGCTCTGGATTTCACACGCATTGCCTTGGCTTTTTTAACATTCACTTTTTTCACATTCTTCAGCACTTTTTTGCCGCTACAAACCATTGCATTTTGCAAGAAATAGCCTGGAAAGTAGCATTGCAGCTTGAAACACTATATACAAACACAAACAAGGCACAACTCAAATGTGCATGTCACAAAGTACAATCGGATAAAGTCAAGAGAGAAAGACAGGAAAGAACTGAAGTACATGAGCAATAGAAATGGAAAGGTAGGCAGAATTATTCAGCTACTGACAGAGTAACTCAATCAATCCAAACATGGGGGTTTCTCAATCATGTAGCAAATGCCTAGGAGTCCTCCAAATTGCCCATTTTCTATCAAATAACCTCAATCTCAACTCCCGACATCTGGGATCCCAAATAGGCAGGACTGCACAGTCAGATTGGTGAGACCGACATTGGCGATTGGTCGCAGCAGGAGGAAGGAGCTGCTCGTCCGGCCGCCATCTTGCCATAGGCCGGGCGGCAACTGATTAATATACACTTATTAGGATTTTTTGGACCAAAAACATGTAGCAGAGTACATTTTGGCCTAAATGTATAACTGACTTTGAGTTTACTATATATTTTTTTATCGCCGAAAGTAAAAAATATTGTTTTTCTTCAAAATTTGCGGTCTTTTTTTGTTTACAGCGCAAAAAATAAAAAGCGCACAGGTGATGAAATCCCACGGAAAGAAAGCTCTATCTGTGTGAAAAAAAGGGGGTAAATTTCTTTTGGGTACAGCCCTGCATGAGCGTGCAGTTATCCGTAGAATTAGTGCAGCACCGAGTAGCAGCAAGAGGCCTGGTCATCAAGGGGGGGGAGGGGGGGGGTAAATGGTGTTTTGGGCAAGTGGTTAACCCAGAATGTGCAAAAAGAATGAAAAGAAAGCATAAAAGCGCAAGCTGCACAGTGTGTAAGTTGAATGGGAAGTAATGAGTTAATAAGAAAGCGCACTCCCTGTGTTGTGGAAGATAAGGCGCTTGTTTCCCCCATGCTCCCCTTGGAATGTTCTCCTGGGCCCATGAAAGGCTTTGCGAATAGGTAAATTGTGAGAAAAGGAATGTTAAAAGCGTGTGAAAAAAGTCTTGAAATGAATGGCGGGAAGGAAAAGAATAATTGAGCGAAATGTGAATGAAAAGTTTTGTTCCGGCAGAGGGGGGTCTGGAACCTGGGACGATGTGCTTCGCAGTCCTCCTCCCTAACCACTAGACCACAGGCCTCTGCCTAGGGCTCTGTGGGTGAAACTGACCTTTGTTTTTTCCTGTGGGCCACGGAGCGCTACATTCACGACATGAGACGATAACCGCCCACTGCGACTTGGCATGCGCCGCTCCGGGGACGGACTGCTCGGGCCTTAAAGCGGCACATGTGCACTTGCTTCAGGTCAATACATAGCTTGCCATTGCCGCGCTGCCTTCCCCCCGGAGAAGACGCGCGCAAAGCTTCCAGGCACACCTCTGTCACTTCACACTGCCGCCTGCTAGCGCTCAAGGCCCCATTCTGGAACGGCACGCTCAAGCCCCGTAGGCAGCTTTCAATTCACTGCTTAACAGCCCCAATCCTTCCTCTCTCTGCATGGCTCTGGATTTCACACGCATTGCCTTGGCTTTTTTAACATTCACTTTTTTCACATTCTTCAGCACTTTTTTGCCGCTACAAACCATTGCATTTTGCAAGAAATAGCCTGGAAAGTAGCATTGCAGCTTGAAACACTATATACAAACACAAACAAGGCACAACTCAAATGTGCATGTCACAAAGTACAATCGGATAAAGTCAAGAGAGAAAGACAGGAAAGAACTGAAGTACATGAGCAATAGAAATGGAAAGGTAGGCAGAATTATTCAGCTACTGACAGAGTAACTCAATCAATCCAAACATGGGGGTTTCTCAATCATGTAGCAAATGCCTAGGAGTCCTCCAAATTGCCCATTTTCTATCAAATAACCTCAATCTCAACTCCCGACATCTGGGATCCCAAATAGGCAGGACTGCACAGTCAGATTGGTGAGACCGACATTGGCGATTGGTCGCAGCAGGAGGAAGGAGCTGCTCGTCCGGCCGCCATCTTGCCATAGGCCGGGCGGCAACTGATTAATATACACTTATTAGGATTTTTTGGACCAAAAACATGTAGCAGAGTACATTTTGGCCTAAATGTATAACTGACTTTGAGTTTACTATATATTTTTTTATCGCCGAAAGTAAAAAATATTGTTTTTCTTCAAAATTTGCGGTCTTTTTTTGTTTACAGCGCAAAAAATAAAAAGCGCACAGGTGATGAAATCCCACGGAAAGAAAGCTCTATCTGTGTGAAAAAAAGGGGGTAAATTTCTTTTGGGTACAGCCCTGCATGAGCGTGCAGTTATCCGTAGAATTAGTGCAGCACCGAGTAGCAGCAAGAGGCCTGGTCATCAAGGGGGGGGGGGGGGGTAAATGGTGTTTTGGGCAAGTGGTTAACCCAGAATGTGCAAAAAGAATGAAAAGAAAGCATAAAAGCGCAAGCTGCACAGTGTGTAAGTTGAATGGGAAGTGATGAGTTAATAAGAAAGCGCACTCCCTGTGTTGTGGAAGATAAGGCGCTTGTTTCCCCCATGCTCCCCTTGGAATGTTCTCCTGGGCCAATGAAAGGCTTTGCGAATAGGTAAATTGTGAGAAAAGGAATGTTAAAAGCGTGTGAAAAAAGTCTTGAATTGAATGGCGGGAAGGAAAAGAATAATTGAGCGAAATGTGAATGAAAAGTTTTGTTCGGGCAGAGGGGGGTCTGGAACCATGTGCTTCGCAGTCCTCCTCCCTAACCACTAGACCACAGGCCTCTGCCTAGGGCTCTGTGGGTGAAACTGACCTTTGTTTTTTCCTGTGGGCCACGGAGCGCTACATTCACGACATGAGACGATAACCGCCCACTGCGACTTGGCATGCGCCGCTCCGGGGACGGACTGCTCGGGCCTTAAAGCGGCACATGTGCACTTGCTTCAGGTCAATACATAGCTTGCCATTGCCGCGCTGCCTTCCCCCCGGAGAAGACGCGCGCAAAGCTTCCAGGCACACCTCTGTCACTTCACACTGCCGCCTGCTAGCGCTCAAGGCCCCATTCTGGAACGGCACGCTCAAGCCCCGTAGGCAGCTTCCAATTCACTGCTTAACAGCCCCAATCCTTCCTCTCTCTGCATGGCTCTGGATTTCACACGCATTGCCTTGGCTTTTTTAACATTCACTTTTTTCACATTCTTCAGCACTTTTTTGCCGCTACAAACCATTGCATTTTGCAAGAAATAGCCTGGAAAGTAGCATTGCAGCTTGAAACACTATATACAAACACAAACAAGGCACAACTCAAATGTGCATGTCACAAAGTACAATCGGATAAAGTCAAGAGAGAAAGACAGGAAAGAACTGAAGTACATGAGCAATAGAAATGGAAAGGTAGGCAGAATTATTCAGCTACTGACAGAGTAACTCAATCAATCCAAACATGGGGGTTTCTCAATCATGTAGCAAATGCCTAGGAGTCCTCCAAATTGCCCATTTTCTATCAAATAACCTCAATCTCAACTCCCGACATCTGGGATCCCAAATAGGCAGGACTGCACAGTCAGATTGGTGAGACCGACATTGGCGATTGGTCGCAGCAGGAGGAAGGAGCTGCTCGTCCGGCCGCCATCTTGCCATAGGCCGGGCGGCAACTGATTAATATACACTTATTAGGATTTTTTGGACCAAAAACATGTAGCAGAGTACATTTTGGCCTAAATGTATAACTGACTTTGAGTTTACTATATATTTTTTTATCGCCGAAAGTAAAAAATATTGTTTTTCTTCAAAATTTGCGGTCTTTTTTTGTTTACAGCGCAAAAAATAAAAAGCGCACAGGTGATGAAATCCCACGGAAAGAAAGCTCTATCTGTGTGAAAAAAAGGGGGTAAATTTCTTTTGGGTACAGCCCTGCATGAGCGTGCAGTTATCCGTAGAATTAGTGCAGCACCGAGTAGCAGCAAGAGGCCTGGTCATCAAGGGGGGGGGGGGTAAATGGTGTTTTGGGCAAGTGGTTAACCCAGAATGTGCAAAAAGAATGAAAAGAAAGCATAAAAGCGCAAGCTGCACAGTGTGTAAGTTGAATGGGAAGTGATGAGTTAATAAGAAAGCGCACTCCCTGTGTTGTGGAAGATAAGGCGCTTGTTTCCCCCATGCTCCCCTTGGAATGTTCTCCTGGGCCCATGAAAGGCTTTGCGAATAGGTAAATTGTGAGAAAAGGAATGTTAAAAGCGTGTGAAAAAAGTCTTGAAATGAATGGCGGGAAGGAAAAGAATAATTGAGCGAAATGTGAATGAAAAGTTTTGTTCGGGCAGAGGGGGGTCTGGAACCTGGGACGATGTGCTTCGCAGTCCTCCTCCCTAACCACTAGACCACAGGCCTCTGCCTAGGGCTCTGTGGGTGAAACTGACCTTTGTTTTTTCCTGTGGGCCACGGAGCGCTACATTCACGACATGAGACGATAACCGCCCACTGCGACTTGGCATGCGCCGCTCCGGGGACGGACTGCTCGGGCCTTAAAGCGGCACATGTGCACTTGCTTCAGGTCAATACATAGCTTGCCATTGCCGCGCTGCCTTCCCCCCGGAGAAGACGCGCGCAAAGCTTCCAGGCACACCTCTGTCACTTCACACTGCCGCCTGCTAGCGCTCAAGGCCCCATTCTGGAACGGCACGCTCAAGCCCCGTAGGCAGCTTTCAATTCACTGCTTAACAGCCCCAATCCTTCCTCTCTCTGCATGGCTCTGGATTTCACACGCATTGCCTTGGCTTTTTTAACATTCACTTTTTTCACATTCTTCAGCACTTTTTTGCCGCTACAAACCATTGCATTTTGCAAGAAATAGCCTGGAAAGTAGCATTGCAGCTTGAAACACTATATACAAACACAAACAAGGCACAACTCAAATGTGCATGTCACAAAGTACAATCGGATAAAGTCAAGAGAGAAAGACAGGAAAGAACTGAAGTACATGAGCAACAGAAATGGAAAGGTAGGCAGAATTATTCAGCTACTGACAGAGTAACTCAATCAATCCAAACATGGGGGTTTCTCAATCATGTAGCAAATGCCTAGGAGTCCTCCAAATTGCCCATTTTCTATCAAATAACCTCAATCTCAACTCCCGACATCTGGGATCCCAAATAGGCAGGACTGCACAGTCAGATTGGTGAGACCGACATTGGCGATTGGTCGCAGCAGGAGGAAGGAGCTGCTCGTCCGGCCGCCATCTTGCCATAGGCCGGGCGGCAACTGATTAATATACACTTATTAGGATTTTTTGGACCAAAAACATGTAGCAGAGTACATTTTGGCCTAAATGTATAACTGACTTTGAGTTTACTATATATTTTTTTATCGCCGAAAGTAAAAAATATTGTTTTTCTTCAAAATTTGCGGTCTTTTTTTGTTTACAGCGCAAAAAATAAAAAGCGCACAGGTGATGAAATCCCACGGAAAGAAAGCTCTATCTGTGTGAAAAAAAGGGGGTAAATTTCTTTTGGGTACAGCCCTGCATGAGCGTGCAGTTATCCGTAGAATTAGTGCAGCACCGAGTAGCAGCAAGAGGCCTGGTCATCAAGGGGGGGGAGGGGGGGGGTAAATGGTGTTTTGGGCAAGTGGTTAACCCAGAATGTGCAAAAAGAATGAAAAGAAAGCATAAAAGCGCAAGCTGCACAGTGTGTAAGTTGAATGGGAAGTAATGAGTTAATAAGAAAGCGCACTCCCTGTGTTGTGGAAGATAAGGCGCTTGTTTCCCCCATGCTCCCCTTGGAATGTTCTCCTGGGCCCATGAAAGGCTTTGCGAATAGGTAAATTGTGAGAAAAGGAATGTTAAAAGCGTGTGAAAAAAGTCTTGAAATGAATGGCGGGAAGGAAAAGAATAATTGAGCGAAATGTGAATGAAAAGTTTTGTTCCGGCAGAGGGGGGTCTGGAACCTGGGACGATGTGCTTCGCAGTCCTCCTCCCTAACCACTAGACCACAGGCCTCTGCCTAGGGCTCTGTGGGTGAAACTGACCTTTGTTTTTTCCTGTGGGCCACGGAGCGCTACATTCACGACATGAGACGATAACCGCCCACTGCGACTTGGCATGCGCCGCTCCGGGGACGGACTGCTCGGGCCTTAAAGCGGCACATGTGCACTTGCTTCAGGTCAATACATAGCTTGCCATTGCCGCGCTGCCTTCCCCCCGGAGAAGACGCGCGCAAAGCTTCCAGGCACACCTCTGTCACTTCACACTGCCGCCTGCTAGCGCTCAAGGCCCCATTCTGGAACGGCACGCTCAAGCCCCGTAGGCAGCTTCCAATTCACTGCTTAACAGCCCCAATCCTTCCTCTCTCTGCATGGCTCTGGATTTCACACGCATTGCCTTGGCTTTTTTAACATTCACTTTTTTCACATTCTTCAGCACTTTTTTGCCGCTACAAACCATTGCATTTTGCAAGAAATAGCCTGGAAAGTAGCATTGCAGCTTGAAACACTATATACAAACACAAACAAGGCACAACTCAAATGTGCATGTCACAAAGTACAATCGGATAAAGTCAAGAGAGAAAGACAGGAAAGAACTGAAGTACATGAGCAATAGAAATGGAAAGGTAGGCAGAATTATTCAGCTACTGACAGAGTAACTCAATCAATCCAAACATGGGGGTTTCTCAATCATGTAGCAAATGCCTAGGAGTCCTCCAAATTGCCCATTTTCTATCAAATAACCTCAATCTCAACTCCCGACATCTGGGATCCCAAATAGGCAGGACTGCACAGTCAGATTGGTGAGACCGACATTGGCGATTGGTCGCAGCAGGAGGAAGGAGCTGCTCGTCCGGCCGCCATCTTGCCATAGGCCGGGCGGCAACTGATTAATATACACTTATTAGGATTTTTTGGACCAAAAACATGTAGCAGAGTACATTTTGGCCTAAATGTATAACTGACTTTGAGTTTACTATATATTTTTTTATCGCCGAAAGTAAAAAATATTGTTTTTCTTCAAAATTTGCGGTCTTTTTTTGTTTACAGCGCAAAAAATAAAAAGCGCACAGGTGATGAAATCCCACGGAAAGAAAGCTCTATCTGTGTGAAAAAAAGGGGGTAAATTTCTTTTGGGTACAGCCCTGCATGAGCGTGCAGTTATCCGTAGAATTAGTGCAGCACCGAGTAGCAGCAAGAGGCCTGGTCATCAAGGGGGGGGGGGTAAATGGTGTTTTGGGCAAGTGGTTAACCCAGAATGTGCAAAAAGAATGAAAAGAAAGCATAAAAGCGCAAGCTGCACAGTGTGTAAGTTGAATGGGAAGTAATGAGTTAATAAGAAAGCGCACTCCCTGTGTTGTGGAAGATAAGGCGCTTGTTTCCCCCATGCTCCCCTTGGAATGTTCTCCTGGGCCCATGAAAGGCTTTGCGAATAGGTAAATTGTGAGAAAAGGAATGTTAAAAGCGTGTGAAAAAAGTCTTGAAATGAATGGCGGGAAGGAAAAGAATAATTGAGCGAAATGTGAATGAAAAGTTTTGTTCCGGCAGAGGGGGGTCTGGAACCTGGGACGATGTGCTTCGCAGTCCTCCTCCCTAACCACTAGACCACAGGCCTCTGCCTAGGGCTCTGTGGGTGAAACTGACCTTTGTTTTTTCCTGTGGGCCACGGAGCGCTACATTCACGACATGAGACGATAACCGCCCACTGCGACTTGGCATGCGCCGCTCCGGGGACGGACTGCTCGGGCCTTAAAGCGGCACATGTGCACTTGCTTCAGGTCAATACATAGCTTGCCATTGCCGCGCTGCCTTCCCCCCGGAGAAGACGCGCGCAAAGCTTCCAGGCACACCTCTGTCACTTCACACTGCCGCCTGCTAGCGCTCAAGGCCCCATTCTGGAACGGCACGCTCAAGCCCCGTAGGCAGCTTTCAATTCACTGCTTAACAGCCCCAATCCTTCCTCTCTCTGCATGGCTCTGGATTTCACACGCATTGCCTTGGCTTTTTTAACATTCACTTTTTTCACATTCTTCAGCACTTTTTTGCCGCTACAAACCATTGCATTTTGCAAGAAATAGCCTGGAAAGTAGCATTGCAGCTTGAAACACTATATACAAACACAAACAAGGCACAACTCAAATGTGCATGTCACAAAGTACAATCGGATAAAGTCAAGAGAGAAAGACAGGAAAGAACTGAAGTACATGAGCAACAGAAATGGAAAGGTAGGCAGAATTATTCAGCTACTGACAGAGTAACTCAATCAATCCAAACATGGGGGTTTCTCAATCATGTAGCAAATGCCTAGGAGTCCTCCAAATTGCCCATTTTCTATCAAATAACCTCAATCTCAACTCCCGACATCTGGGATCCCAAATAGGCAGGACTGCACAGTCAGATTGGTGAGACCGACATTGGCGATTGGTCGCAGCAGGAGGAAGGAGCTGCTCGTCCGGCCGCCATCTTGCCATAGGCCGGGCGGCAACTGATTAATATACACTTATTAGGATTTTTTGGACCAAAAACATGTAGCAGAGTACATTTTGGCCTAAATGTATAACTGACTTTGAGTTTACTATATATTTTTTTATCGCCGAAAGTAAAAAATATTGTTTTTCTTCAAAATTTGCGGTCTTTTTTTGTTTACAGCGCAAAAAATAAAAAGCGCACAGGTGATGAAATCCCACGGAAAGAAAGCTCTATCTGTGTGAAAAAAAGGGGGTAAATTTCTTTTGGGTACAGCCCTGCATGAGCGTGCAGTTATCCGTAGAATTAGTGCAGCACCGAGTAGCAGCAAGAGGCCTGGTCATCAAGGGGGGAGAGGGGGGGGGGTAAATGGTGTTTTGGGCAAGTGGTTAACCCAGAATGTGCAAAAAGAATGAAAAGAAAGCATAAAAGCGCAAGCTGCACAGTGTGTAAGTTGAATGGGAAGTAATGAGTTAATAAGAAAGCGCACTCCCTGTGTTGTGGAAGATAAGGCGCTTGTTTCCCCCATGCTCCCCTTGGAATGTTCTCCTGGGCCCATGAAAGGCTTTGCGAATAGGTAAATTGTGAGAAAAGGAATGTTAAAAGCGTGTGAAAAAAGTCTTGAAATGAATGGCGGGAAGGAAAAGAATAATTGAGCGAAATGTGAATGAAAAGTTTTGTTCCGGCAGAGGGGGGTCTGGAACCTGGTACGATGTGCTTCGCAGTCCTCCTCCCTAACCACTAGACCACAGGCCTCTGCCTAGGGCTCTGTGGGTGAAACTGACCTTTGTTTTTTCCTGTGGGCCACGGAGCGCTACATTCACGACATGAGACGATAACCGCCCACTGCGACTTGGCATGCGCCGCTCCGGGGACGGACTGCTCGGGCCTTAAAGCGGCACATGTGCACTTGCTTCAGGTCAATACATAGCTTGCCATTGCCGCGCTGCCTTCCCCCCGGAGAAGACGCGCGCAAAGCTTCCAGGCACACCTCTGTCACTTCACACTGCCGCCTGCTAGCGCTCAAGGCCCCATTCTGGAACGGCACGCTCAAGCCCCGTAGGCAGCTTTCAATTCACTGCTTAACAGCCCCAATCCTTCCTCTCTCTGCATGGCTCTGGATTTCACACGCATTGCCTTGGCTTTTTTAACATTCACTTTTTTCACATTCTTCAGCACTTTTTTGCCGCTACAAACCATTGCATTTTGCAAGAAATAGCCTGGAAAGTAGCATTGCAGCTTGAAACACTATATACAAACACAAACAAGGCACAACTCAAATGTGCATGTCACAAAGTACAATCGGATAAAGTCAAGAGAGAAAGACAGGAAAGAACTGAAGTACATGAGCAATAGAAATGGAAAGGTAGGCAGAATTATTCAGCTACTGACAGAGTAACTCAATCAATCCAAACATGGGGGTTTCTCAATCATGTAGCAAATGCCTAGGAGTCCTCCAAATTGCCCATTTTCTATCAAATAACCTCAATCTCAACTCCCGACATCTGGGATCCCAAATAGGCAGGACTGCACAGTCAGATTGGTGAGACCGACATTGGCGATTGGTCGCAGCAGGAGGAAGGAGCTGCTCGTCCGGCCGCCATCTTGCCATAGGCCGGGCGGCAACTGATTAATATACACTTATTAGGATTTTTTGGACCAAAAACATGTAGCAGAGTACATTTTGGCCTAAATGTATAACTGACTTTGAGTTTACTATATATTTTTTTATCGCCGAAAGTAAAAAATATTGTTTTTCTTCAAAATTTGCGGTCTTTTTTTGTTTACAGCGCAAAAAATAAAAAGCGCACAGGTGATGAAATCCCACGGAAAGAAAGCTCTATCTGTGTGAAAAAAAGGGGGTAAATTTCTTTTGGGTACAGCCCTGCATGAGCGTGCAGTTATCCGTAGAATTAGTGCAGCACCGAGTAGCAGCAAGAGGCCTGGTCATCAAGGGGGGGGAGGGGGGGGGGTAAATGGTGTTTTGGGCAAGTGGTTAACCCAGAATGTGCAAAAAGAATGAAAAGAAAGCATAAAAGCGCAAGCTGCACAGTGTGTAAGTTGAATGGGAAGTAATGAGTTAATAAGAAAGCGCACTCCCTGTGTTGTGGAAGATAAGGCGCTTGTTTCCCCCATGCTCCCCTTGGAATGTTCTCCTGGGCCCATGAAAGGCTTTGCGAATAGGTAAATTGTGAGAAAAGGAATGTTAAAAGCGTGTGAAAAAAGTCTTGAAATGAATGGCGGGAAGGAAAAGAATAATTGAGCGAAATGTGAATGAAAAGTTTTGTTCCGGCAGAGGGGGGTCTGGAACCTGCGACGATGTGCTTCGCAGTCCTCCTCCCTAACCACTAGACCACAGGCCTCTGCCTAGGGCTCTGTGGGTGAAACTGACCTTTGTTTTTTCCTGTGGGCCACGGAGCGCTACATTCACGACATGAGACGATAGCCGCCCACTGCGACTTGGCATGCGCCGCTCCGGGGACGGACTGCTCGGGCCTTAAAGCGGCACATGTGCACTTGCTTCAGGTCAATACATAGCTTGCCATTGCCGCGCTGCCTTCCCCCCGGAGAAGACGCGCGCAAAGCTTCCAGGCACACCTCTGTCACTTCACACTGCCGCCTGCTAGCGCTCAAGGCCCCATTCTGGAACGGCACGCTCAAGCCCCGTAGGCAGCTTTCAATTCACTGCTTAACAGCCCCAATCCTTCCTCTCTCTGCATGGCTCTGGATTTCACACGCATTGCCTTGGCTTTTTTAACATTCACTTTTTTCACATTCTTCAGCACTTTTTTGCCGCTACAAACCATTGCATTTTGCAAGAAATAGCCTGGAAAGTAGCATTGCAGCTTGAAACACTATATACAAACACAAACAAGGCACAACTCAAATGTGCATGTCACAAAGTACAATCGGATAAAGTCAAGAGAGAAAGACAGGAAAGAACTGAAGTACATGAGCAATAGAAATGGAAAGGTAGGCAGAATTATTCAGCTACTGACAGAGTAACTCAATCAATCCAAACATGGGGGTTTCTCAATCAGGTAGCAAATGCCTAGGAGTCCTCCAAATTGCCCATTTTCTATCAAATAACCTCAATCTCAACTCCCGACATCTGGGATCCCAAATAGGCAGGACTGCACAGTCAGATTGGTGAGACCGAGATTGGCGATTGGTCGCAGCAGGAGGAAGGAGCTGCTCGTCCGGCCGCCATCTCGCCATAGGCCGGGCGGCAACTGATTAATATACACTTATTAGGATTTTTTGGACCAAAAACATGTAGCAGAGTACATTTTGGCCTAAATGTATAACTGACTTTGAGTTTACTATATATTTTTTTATCGCCGAAAGTAAAAAATATTGTTTTTCTTCAAAATTTGCGGTCTTTTTTTGTTTACAGCGCAAAAAATAAAAAGCGCACAGGTGATGAAATCCCACGGAAAGAAAGCTCTATCTGTGTGAAAAAAAGGGGGTAAATTTCTTTTGGGTACAGCCCTGCATGAGCGTGCAGTTATCCGTAGAATTAGTGCAGCACCGAGTAGCAGCAAGAGGCCTGGTCATCAAGGGGGGGGGGGGTAAATGGTCTTTTGGGCAAGTGGTTAACCCAGAATGTGCAAAAAGAATGAAAAGAAAGCATAAAAGCGCAAGCTGCAAAGTGTGTAAGTTGAATGGGAAGTAATGAGTTAATAAGAAAGCGCACTCCCTGTGTTGTGGAAGACTACTACAGGTCGGTAGGGCTGCACGAAATCACGTATATATACACGTGATTTTGCATTTCCGGATAGGGGGCATGCGTGCTCCCTACCTTTGCTGCCATTGGCGGCCTCAGCTGTCGATCACCGGATCCCGGCCAGTGATTCCCCACCAGCACCTGGCGATCGCCGAGTATCACTGACAGGGGAGAGACCTGTATGTAAACAATACAGAGCTCTCCCCTGTCAGCTCCTGCACATTGATTTGTATTGCTCTGCATAGTAGAGCAATACAAAGCAATGTGCTGCCACAGTGAAACACACACAGCACACAGTAAAATACAACAAAATTAACCCTATGATCGCCCCAGATGTTAACCCTTTCTGCCCAGTGCCATTAGTACAGTATCAGTGCTTTTTATTAGCATTGATCACTCTATTAGTGTCACTGGGGATGTCAGTGACAGTCAGTTCCCCCCAGTGTCAAAATGCCTCCCGCAGTCCTTCAATAAGTCACTGATCACCGCCATTACTAAATATTATTATTATTATTATACAGTATTTATAAAGCGCCAATAGTTCGCTCAGCGCTGTACATTACAAAGGGGAACAGAACATGTGACAGAACAATACCAATACAATGCAAAACATGAGGGGATTGAGGGACCTGCTCTTTCACCAACTTGTGACAAAAGACTGGTCTACCTCACACCATGCTGTCATGGATATGTCATGATGACACTCTCAGCCCCACACTGCATGAAGATTTGCCAGCTTGCGGGACCACAATCTAGGTGCCAACAGACTGACAGCGATTGTTACGGGGTTCAGTTAACTAAGCAATTAACTGTTTAAACTCCCACCAGATAGCCTTTGGCCTGGGACTTGCACAGGCTTCACACTTCTAAAATTCCTTTGAGGAATTACATTCTGGATTTACTTTGTTGTTTGTGAGTATTCTTCTGAATTTAATACAAATGTTGGTTTGCTGAGGTAATGCGCAAGGCTGGTGCGCTTTCTTTTTTTTTTTTACTTTGCAGAGCTTGTCCGAGTGTTGCTACTACAAAAGGACTTTGCTCAGCTATGTTACCTTTGGGCTGTCAGTCGGTCGTAACTGGTTTATACCCGAGGAGCTCTGCCCTGTAACTACTACTACTGCAAAAAGGGACTTTGCTCACTCCTAAACTACTTGTTGCTACAAAGTAAAGGGAAGTCTGCTATCTACTGTGAGCCAAGAGATCAGCTAGATGTCCTGTGAATAGTTCTAATTTTGGAGTATCCTACTACAATTCCCCCATCCCTATCCCCAGTTCTACAATAAATCTCCAAAACAAAACATCCCCTAGACTGGTCATTGACGACAACAAGCGGAGGTGTGTGTAAGTGTATTTGGTTGAAGAAATACACTGTACCTGGCTGCAAGGCGAAACAAGGGGAGCCCATGGAAAACAGTCAAGCAGCTCCTTCAGGGGTAGCACTACATAAATATAGGACATGTAGAATTTTGTAGGCATTTATACACATTAAAGAGAATCTCATTTTGTCCATTCAGTGACATTTTTTCTTTAAAAGCTCCAGCGGTAATTTTGATTTTAGGCTCCGACCCTGCTAAACTATTTCCTCTTTGTACACTTACAGCATCCGCCACCAAATTGGCATATCGTGCCAAAACTAAGTGGGACTATGGAAGTTATTGAGGAAATAGACAGGGAGGTAATCTTAGATAACTAGAAGTTGGTCTGCCTGAGGTAGCTGACCATTTGACCCATTTTATATACTGTAAGAGGGCAGAGCTACACCTAACATATGTGAATAGTAGTGGAAACCCCCAATGTGAATGTGAATTACCAGAATGCTGTGTCCAAGTTATGCTGATGAAACCTTAACCTCTTCAATACTGGGCACCTTCACCCCCTTCTTGCTCAGACCAATTTTCATATTTCAGCCCTGTCACACTTTGAATGACCATTGCGCATTCATGCAACACTTTACCAAAATTTTATTTTTTTTTGTATCAAAAATTTTTTTGAGCTTTCTTTTGGTGGTAATTAATCACCACTGGCATTTTTATTCTTTGCTAAACAAACAGAAACTAATAAAAACATTTTTTTCAAACTTTTTGGTCTTTTTTTGTTATAAAATTTTGCAAATAAGTAATATTTCTACTTCACTGATGAGGCTGCACTGATGGGCACTGATGGGGCTGCATTGATAATCAGGGCACTGACTTGCCGATTAACGGCTCTGCTTTCCTCACACAGACAGCATGTGAGCAACAGAATACCAATAACAGTCTGACATGTCCTCCCAGAACTGGAGAGCCGCGCTGTAGCTGTCTTTTGGCTATAGCATGTTCAAGGAGTGGTTAAGCATAAACTGGACACAGTTTAAGGGGCAGTGCTTCACTTTTTGGCTATTCGGTTCTATTAGGTGTGGGAACACATTTCAGTCATTAACAGCAAGTCCATTATATATTTTGGCAATACGTTTATTTATATATATATATATATATATATTTATTTATATATAGTTTCACTATCACTAGAGTAGCGCAGTGGTATTTGCACATAATATTTTATAATGGGCTTATCTGACTCCCCTATGTTCAGTTCGCACAAATATTTTCCATCACCTTATGTGGGTGTACCCTGTAGTACAAACCTTTTGGACCCAAATTGCTAGGTTTCCCCATGACCAAATGGGCTCTCCTCTTTTCCTTGACCCAAAATAATGTCTGCTTTGTCTCCATCCTGACCCGGATACAGACAGGTTTTTGTCTATGTTCTCACAGGAAAAAATTTTTAGTGCACGTAAAATTATTGAACTGAATGCAGGGAATGCCACCAATGTTCAAATCATAGGTACTAGAGGTGAATCTCACCCTTCCTTATAAAAAGCTAATCTATTTACAGAGAGGATGTCCATCAAAATACAAGGATTGGGATAGATGGTTACCACAGCCTGCCATGTGCGTTTAAGGCGGTTCCCTTGAATGTCTTCAGGAATTATCCGGTTTAATACTGTGATTCCTTGCGTGTACCACTTTATGGGCTGCAGATGATTATTGATTGAGCTGCTATCCGTGGGGTATCCGCCTATGGCGATTTTTTCCTTGGCAGCCCGGGGGATGCTACTATATGTACACTTGGTCGAAGCATAGTGTTCCTCTATACACATGCCCATTGGCAGGATACATATGATGTTTCTCTTTTTTTTTTTTTAGTGATGTACCCCTTTTTATGCCTCTTTAGTTTTATTTTTCTGTAATATCCACTGGCATTATGCTACGTATCATTGGCTTGAATCTAAATGTTGTATTAAGCTGTCTTTCTATTAACCTCATTAAAGTAGTTATTCAACGTGAAAAGTTCAAAATCCCATAAAACAACCCCCCACCCCCTTCTACAGGAGAGTAGAAGGTCATTCATACTTCCTATGCAAGTTCAACACTAACAGAGAAGCTTTCACAAGGTGTAGACTCATGGCTCAAATTAACAAATAGAGTAGAAGGTGATTGTGGGAAAAATACTGTAAATCAGTGAGTAGAGGATTTCAGGAGAACCTGAATGAACAAAATGATAGATTTTCCTATGCAGGTCCATTGAAATGAAGGGTGAACACACAAACATGTTTTTGTAGTTTATTGCTTAAAACACTTCAAAAAGGAGAGGGGCTTTTGGACTTGGGAATCGTCAGAACTTTCAGCACTCAAAGATTAGAGGACAAACTTCTCCTAGAGTAACATTGAGAGTTGAATGGTCCAAGGCCTCACAGCTGAAGACCATGGGCCAAGTGTTTTTTGCATCCAATTACCTTGCACTGATGCACAACTCTCAGTACCCAGTGCAGCTTCCAGAACACAGAGATCAATGTAGTTACAAGTCCCTAGGACAGCTGCCACCTTCCAGCTTCCTCCGGACACAGAACAGTAAGTGAGACAGCAACTCTCTGGACTAGATCCCCTGTGGCAAGGTTCTTCAATCAGCTCCAAGCAAAGTCCATCCAGGCTCTCAGCCCTTGCACCACTGAGGCCACAACAGCAACTGTACAGTCCATGGGCAAGCTGGGGGAAGCAGCCACCTGGCTCTGGAATGCTCCTGGGGAGAAGGAACCCTGCTCTCCAGTGTTTCAGACTATTTATCACAATTCCAGCCCCCTTCTGGACACTCCTCTCCAGTGATTGGCTTGAACCTAATAAAAATTTGGGCTGGTTGTTTTGAAAGAGCCAGGAGGAAGCAATCAAACTCCCAGCCTATGAAACCCCCAAGCAGACTAGGCCAAACATATACTGTTCCCTTGATTACAGAAAGAGCCAACAACTAAATTTACCTAGCATCCTACGCTTGGAGGGTGCTACAGTAGTTAACATTAAGGGTGTCCGCAACATTTGCCCACTAAGATTTTACAGATTGTCACTTTAACGGTACAGTATAGGATCAATCTGATGATACCTGGTCCAATGGTAAATGTTAAACACTGAATATTAGGTGAGTAGTGGCCTGGCATTATAAAAAGAATAGGGGTGGGGGAGACCTTGGTCAATAGCTTTGCCAATTTTTTTGCATTTTTATTACATCTACAATCGTGCTTCTCTTCCCAATCTCTTTGCATAACAAATTAACAAAAAGTACTTTTAAATCCCCAAACTTGTATATAAACCTATGCAGTAAAAAGCATGTCAATAAACATGCCTTGGTCTCAGTGACAATAGTGTGCAAGGTTTTGAAAAGCTCCTTGTAGGCAAGAAGTACGTTCGCTATGTTTATAAAGTAACTCTAGGAAAATATGAGCTGATGATGTAAGAGCAACAAACAGTTCAGCCACCCAACAACTGACTAGAAAGGCCAACATGGGACTAGGCCAGATTATATAGGAATTTTAATGTACTCGACAAGTTCTTGGTTCTTGTGCCTAAGCCTTTGCTGCCACAATGGGTGCTGAATTCTCAGAAGAAGACTTCTACTCCTAGATTGTAAACTCTAACGAGCAGGGCCCTCTGTTTCCTCTTGTACCAAATTGTATCGTAACTGTAATGTCTACCTTCATTTTGTAAAGCGCTCCGCAAACTGTTGGCGCTATATAAATCCTGTATAATGATAATGATATTAATAATAATACACTAGCCCGTCAAAATAAATATATATAGCAACCTATAGTTAATAAAAATGTATGTATACCCACTTTTTTTTTCAGTATGTTTAGCATTACTGTATACATCGATGCCAAAGCATTTTTTTTTTCTTTATCTGTTGCTAAGTTTTGTACCAGAAGTTCCCGCCAGCAACAGCACTTCCTGTTGCAAGCTGACAACACTAAGCCATTGTCTCACAATTAGCAGCAGTATAGTCAACCAAATCCCTCTGTCCCTCTTCCCTCCTTTGTCATTCCTCCTCTTGGTGTAATATATACAAATGCACTAACAGATGTACTATTTATTGCTGCACTGGACCCTCTCTTCAACCTCCATATTCTTGCACTCGTTATTTTGAAAGCCTGATTATAAAGGAAAATTAAATTTAAAAATATCCTTGTTGGTTTAACCTCCCTGGCAGTCTAACTAATCAATATTTCTGAATGTCAAAGCAGTACATTGTTTTGCATGGAAATTTGTTGTTTTATATTGTAGGCCTGTAATTCTTAGGAATAACTCACTTAAATCTGTCCAAACAAGAGTCTAGTAAACATCCCGGGTATGATAAAGTTTGAAACACGAAATCATAAATTATAATATAATAAATAATTATAATATATAATAAATAATATAATTTTAAATATAGCGCCAAGTTCGCACATCACTGAGCTCAGTCGCAGAATCGTTTTCAGTGTATGATGACGAATTTCCCCACGAATCATTATCACTCAATTCTGCAAGTGGTTTCTAATTTACTATCGCTGTTTTCTAGCTGGTCTAAAACTGCTTTTGACCTAAAGGGACACCTTTTGGATGCCATGGACGTTCTCAATTTTCCAGGCAGAAAGAATGGTAAAAGTGCAGACAGGGCACAGGACAAATCACTAGGGACACAATTTAAGTGAAATGGTTTGATACAGTAATGTAATACTAACAGATTACAATGTATTGTGTGTATGACATTTTTTTTTTTAATCTCCCGCCGGTTCCGCCCCCCCCCCCCCCCCCGCATACCAATGCTTCCAGGGAACGGAACACGGAAGACGGATGTCAGCATCGGCTGCAGGACATCACGGGATTGCAGGACAAGATAAAAATCAGGGGATCGCAGTAGAAGCACTATAGTGTAATCCCAAGTGTGTCTCGTGGTCTATGCGGTGCGATTTCATACCCATTCACTTGATTGTGATGAATTTGCACCACACCACGCTAAGAGTAGTGCACTACTTTTTTTAAATGTACAGCAACCGCATTGCATGGTACTTTGTACCATGCGGTTTGGTGCGGACAGATGTGGGCAAACACAGTGTGCTTGTGACCTATGTTCAGGGTGTCGTTAACTGTAACTGACCCCTGCAGCAGATCATAAGGGCATTGCGATTGGAATGCCATGCGGGAAGCCGCTCCCGCACCTCATTCCAGTGTGAACGAGCACTTTTTCTCACCAGGTGTCAGTTGACTTGGAGGATTAGCTAGATTGCACAGCATCAAATATTTCACATGGTGCTCCAGGCAAGATTAGGCTCCACATTTCCATCAGGTGCTGGCTCAACTTGTCCCAGTTGGAGCAATCAATTGTTCTAGCACCAGTAATTCCACACAGGGATGCAAAATAATATTCCTCCTTCATTAGACTAGCTAACAGGAACAAGTACTATTTTAGCATGGTTTGCACTATGCACAGCATATTCTCGCAGAATAGATCGCAGAATAGATCGCAGAGTGGCTGAATCTAAGGGGACAGTGCTGGAGAAGGCAAGTATAGCTACTGCTGTTTTCTGTTTTGTTGATGGGGAATCTTGTTTTTGTTTTGTTTTTTTTTAGTTTTGTAATAAATATGTTTACATACTTTAAATGGAGGATTGCAGGATCAAGTAATCCCCCAAGTCACAGTAATTTTGTGGTAAAATAAATAATGAATACTTGTTTTAACCACTTCCTGTCCATCCTATAGCAGATATACTGCTACAGGGCGGCACGGGTGCGCAAAATCACGCGGCTGTCAATCACTGGGTTCTGGCTGGTGCCGGTGCTCAGGGATTGCCGAGCATCTCTGACGGTGGGGAGAACTGTTAGTAAACAAAACAGTTATCCTCCCTGTCATGCAAAGCAGTGTGCTTACAGTGAAGCACTAACACACAGCCCCACAGTAAAACAGCACAGTTAACCTTTTGTTCGCCCCACGTTAACCCCTTCCTGCCCAGTGAGATTAGTACAGTGTCAGTGCTCTTTATTAGCACTGATCACTGTATTGGTGTCTGGGATGTCAGTGACACCAGGTCAGTTCCCCCCAGTGTCAGAATGCCCGCTGCAGTCCCACAATAAGTTGATCATTGTTGCCATTACTTAAATTTTTAAAACCCCAGTATATATACCGCCATTTGTAAACGCTATAACTTTCATTTAAACCAATTAATTGACATGTACAGTATTGGGATTTTTTTCTTTTAGGAAAGACATGTAGCAGAATACATTTTGGCCTAAATTCATGATGAAATTAGATTTTTTTTTTCACTGGACATGTTTAATAGCAAAAAGTCAAAAATATTGGGTTTTTTTCTCAAAATTGCACAGGCGATCAAATACCCTGAAAGAAAGCTCAATTTGTGGGAAAAAAAGGATGTAAATTTCATTTGGGTGTCGCATTGCTTGACCGCGCAATTGTCAGTTAAATTAACGCAGCGGCATATTGCAAAAAATGGCCTGGTCAGGAAAGAGGGTAAATCCTCTGGAGGGCAAGTGGTTAATGTGGCCAACAACCTGGAAAAAGAAAAAAACTAGTCCATTGATTTAAAAACGTATTGACTGATATTGCACTATGTTTCATAATGGGTGGTAAGAGGATACTTACAAGGAAAAATGACTAACGTAAAATTCCAAAACACACCAATACATCATGAATGTACCCACAGAGCTGATGTCACAGCAGCTGCCAAGGCCTATAGCAGTCATAGAGGAGCAGGCTCAGGTCATTAATAAAAAAATATACATCCCACATCAATGTTGCTCCAGGCATACAAGAAGGGGAATTAAAAGAGGTGATTTGTATGGGACAAGGAGGGAACAGCATGAGTCAATGGAAATTCACCCTCAGTTATTCTCTGACCTAGTTCTGTGACTGCAGCCCTCCCCTTCTCTGGCACACGACCACCAAATGCTGGATTTGTCTTATTTTGGAACTGCTTGCGCAAAATATTCCACATTCTCTGCCAGCTGGAAAACCTTCTGTTTATAGAGTGCTCCTCATTAAAAGTTGAAGTTCTGTTTAAAGAAGAGGTGTGTGGGGTACTTGACAGAATGACAGAATGACATTATACCTAGAAGTCAGTTTAAGGGCCTGTTTTCATGGACTTTGGGCTTGTGTCGATTACATCAGTTTGTGCTGCCTCTTGGATCATTCAGATTTCATCCACAAGTCCATTTGACCAGCAGTCAACCTACTGACCTGCTTCAAGTGGGTTCTGAATTCCCTAAGGCAAGTTATAGATGATGAGATTTTCTTTCCTGCAACCAGGGGTTGTGCGCTATTTTGTTCTGCTGGTGGGGAGCAGAACACAGTGATTGCCGACGGCAGCTATAGCCATTGGCAGTAATCACATGCAAAAAATCCAACAATGATCTGAAGTCAATCAATGGACAGGAGGTTAAGCCATGCTCATTTTTTTCCTCTCTTTCTTTAAAGCCAAAGTTTAGCTATGGACTAATTTGCACAGTTACTCTGGTCAAGCTTGGACCAATGTAAGTATGTACAGTATGTACCATACCTGTGGGATCCACATGGGAAATGGAAATCACTGTAGTAGGCACCTCTACCATTACCATTAGCTTACAAATTCTGTGCCGAGTGGAGTGAACAATGGAGTTCATTCACAGGGCAGCACAGTGGCTAAATGGTTAGCACTTCCACCTGGCAATACTAGGGTTGTTGGTTCGAATCCAAGCTACTGCACCACCTGCCTGGAGTTTGCATGTTCTCCCTGTGACTGCGTGGGTTTCCTCCCGATACTCCGGTTTCCTCCCACACTCCAAAGACATGCTGGTAGGCTAATTGGCTTCTGTCTAAAAAAATTGTCCCTAGTTTGTGTATGTATGAATGTGAGTTAGGGACTTTAGATTGTACACCCGAGGGTTAGGGATTGATGTGAATATACAATATATATGTATATAAAGCGCTGCGTAAATTGACGGTGCTATATAAGTACCTGAAATAAATAAATAAAAATAAATTTTCGTCATGTAGAGAACATTTTCATTTTCTCAATGAATACAAAGCATTCTTTGATTGGACTAAGTGGCCTGATGATGATGTTCATTTCATCCACTGAACAGTTGGCATATATAATATTTCCAGGGGATTAAAGAGGCATGTTAGGTGGATTTTAATGGGGATAAGTAGATCTTTATGTTTTTATATTTGTAAAATAAATTGTCTTTTTTGAGGGGACATGGCTAGTGTACCATCATGGTGCATTGCTTTGTTTTTTTTGGGTTGTTCTTGGTATGTAGTGTATTGAGTTTATATATTCTATATAATTACAGTCCATTAAACATAGTTTGTGGATTTTGATTCAAATATAAAAAGGCACAAATTAATGGTATTCTATGGTCATGTCAGAGGAACAACCGCAGAAGAAAGCGCACATCTGCCAACACTCAGTATGACCATGCTGAATTGCGCAGAAATGCATGCAGACATTGAGTGTGGGTGCTCGGGTATGCGCCCGTGCGAATGTGCATGCAGACGCACCATGATGCACATGAAGCGTGACAGTTTCTGGCACCCAGTGGCCTATTTAGAGTTAGCACTCTGGTGTACAAGTTGCTGCATGACCATCAGTCCTCCATTACCTTGCATTTCTGTATTGCTATACTTCTGGATTCCTGTTGCTGACTCGGCTTGCCCCTAGACTTGTGTTGGCTCTTCACCAGGCTTTGACCACGGCTTGTTACACAGACTCTGCTACTGCCTGCCTCCTGTGTATGACCCCGGATTGCTATACGGACTTCGCTTACTGTCTCCCGTGTATGACATCAGCTAGATCTGGGACCAGGCTAGCTCCTACTCCTGACTGACCTTCTGTGCATGATTCCTGGCTCTGGTTCCCAACTCCACCTCCTATTATGCTCTCCTGTCACGATCCACCTAAACAGCTGGAGTTCTGTAGAATATTCTGTGACACATATAATAATTTCTAGTGTCTTTAGGTGATTTTAGATAATTAAAGAGACGGAAAAGTAAAAATAAAGTGTGATTTTATTGCATCACACAACGGCTTAAAAATACAATGTAAAAAAGTATCATAAATAACAGTTCAGTGTAGGTAAAACAAAAATATAAAAATAGAAGTTATGAAAACAGAAGATGTGTCAAGATTAGAGTCATGGCTGTCCTGCCATGTGCTTCTTGTCTGTTCAATGCAGCATGAGTCTGAGCAAAAAGCAGGATGTGATCTTAGCTCTCTAAGAGAATGCACCTTTTTCAGCATTTGCATGTTTTTTGCACTTTTATGTGTTGCACTTTACCATTCCGAAATATAAATATAATTTTTTTTTAAGCGCTGGACTTTTTTACATGTACCTTTTTAAGCTTGCCAGTATGTAACTAAGTGCACAAATGTATTATCATGCTTTCCTTGTGCATGTCTGTGTGTCTGTAGGTGTGTGAATCGACGTATATGTGTGTCCCTTTCCATCTTTTAGAATGTCTTTTTATGTTACATGTAGACATAATTCTCATAGCTCAGAACCTTGTATGGCAAACAATTCTGCTTAGTACAACAATTTCATTGAAGGAAGGGGACACTTCATATGTGGTCTTTTGATTGACAAGCCCATAGGTAACACTTTATTTTTGAGCTAAAACGTGACTTCACAAGTTAAAGATGACAATGTTGCATCAGCTTACGCATGTGACCAATTTCTCTGTTCAAAGGATAATATAACTAAGAATCTCTCTTTACAACATAATATCTCAATAAAAGTTGTATAACCAAAAATCTATTTATGTAATACATATTACCAACTTATAAAACATAAATTAAATACACACAGATACTACTAGAATATACTATGTCATATTAATGTTTAAAAGTATGTATATATTATTTCTCTTACATTCATTCTATATATTTTGGTTCACACCTGACTCCCATGACACCCTGCACCACATATCTTCTAACCAGCTATGCCCATCTAGAGAAATGTCCTAAATACTTAGCTTCCAGCTAGTTCATTTAAAGTGTTACTAAACCCACAACAGTAAAATCAGTCTGTATATGCAGTAAAGCATGCTTGTTATACTCACTGTGGAACCTAAGGGATTAATACTCTGCATTGTGTAAAAAGGCCATTTGATCCTGACTTCTTTGCTCTTCCTCTTGTTCAAATGTCCACAGCTTATCTCCTGATAAGACAGACTGAACCGTAGCCATGCTGCACATGCTCAGTTTAGTGTGCATTGCTAGAGAGGTTTATGTGTTTTTCACGGGAGAGTGCATGTGATCAGCACAAGGCCAATCAGCACTGTCCAGACAGAGGTCAGGGGTTTTGCATCCTCCTAGAGCAGGAAAGAAAACTCCTCCTACAAGCTTTAACCTGTGCTCTGCTGAACACTGATAGAAGTCACAGGATTGCTCTAACTACTGATGAAAAAAGGTATTTAGCAGATTAGATTTACTAAAATAACTGCACTTCCATGTTCTGTGTACTGTGAGAGACCAGATATAGTAAATGCAGGGTCCTAAGTTTAGTAACACTTTAACTTCAAATACTCAACATTCTTCTGGCCCAGTTATAACTGAAGAATTCAACACTATCACTTGTTCAAGGCCAACCACACATTTTGATATTAATTATGATTAATCATAAAAACCAAATATTTTGCAAGCTTACCATAAATATAATCCAAGTCCTACAAGTGCAGAATTATGAATTTAAAATGCTAATCTAACATGTTCTGCCTGTCCTTCTGGTACTACGGCAGAAGCAAGACTTTACCTGCCCATCTGGAGTGTCTTCCACCCTGCTAACAACACAGCAAGGTCAAGTCCATTCCAAGTGCCTCATCCACTTCACTAATCAGGCTACTCCATAACAGGTAACTCGTGCTTCCTTGGGCGCAGTACTCCCTGTTGCCACCTTCAGAGGTGCTCTGCATGACAGGTTTGTAACCCATTGACATGTTATTACTTGCAATACATTAAGATGGACATTAGATGATGGTGGCCTGGCATTCAGGGTCACTCACATGGACAGAGCAGCCCTCTGGAACCGACTGTAGCAGGGTGGTCAGGGACTACATTTCCCAAGAAAGGTCGCGCGGGGGCATATAAATATCAAAGCCTGGGAGATTGGCCAGGAGAGTGCAGGGAGAGACTGAAGGAGAAGAAGGTGTGCTGACGGCTAAAGTGCTGAACTAGGCCATGGAGCCAGGGTTGGAGAGAGAGGAAGAGCGGAAAGAGCCTACTGACCTCCTGGTCTGCCACTCTGCCCAGCAGGCCAATCTAACATCAGAAGACCAGTTGCCGAGTCTGAAGCGGACCACTTTGATCGTGGATTCCTACTACTTTTCATTTTGTCTTTGATATTCAGAGGGAGTTGTCTTTGTCCAAAGACACTTATGCCAATTGTTGCTATTCATTACTTCAAGCCTGCCTTATGTTTAGTGCTTTAAAAGGGGACCCCGCACTAATTCGCTACCACCAAGAGGAAAAGTGTTAAATCTCCCCCTTTCCCTCATTATCTTTGTATTACCATCCTGAGGAACTATAATCCAAACCTAAACTCGGCTTCATACCAACTGGGCCCCAACAAAAGCGCAGAAGACATTTTCGTGCTTTTTAAGGGACATTGCTCATCTTCAAATGACAATTGTCCTTACTTCACATCTAATCCTTGTCATATAGTTTGGAGGACCTACAGTTAGCTTACCTTTTGTTTGGATAGTTGGGGACATTGGGGATTCAGCAGTCCCCTCAGATTGGAGACAGTGGATTATTTTTTAAAGCAGGCCTGCCAACAATTATTGTTGCTTTACTGTGAATGTTGTTACTTTTGCTCACAATTGTAATTATATTTGCTGCATATATCAGTGATATTTTGTTCTTTTTGACCAAGTTACCTTTAATTCCAATATAAACCATATCATATAAATCATATTGTGTTATACTAACTTGTGTGTGTCCATTTTACAGTTGTGATTTATTTTTGTCACAAGAGCAGAGTGGTGTCAACAGAGGTTTCAACAAGAGGTCCAGATTGACAGTGAACCCAAAAAAATGACTAAGTAACCCTTAAGAGGGTAGTGCTACAGGTCATTAATATATAATTAAATGTACTGTTTTATAACTGCAATCAACCTCTTGCAGTCTCTGTTCAGTCTGGACAGCAGAACTCTGAGAGAGGGAGGGAGAAGCAGAGTAACAGAGAGATGAGCTCATCAATTGACAACTTCTCTTTTCACTGTTCAGTCACAGGCTGGGGGTGTGGCGAAAATTTTTAGACCCCGTTCACACTACGCATAGTGGGGCTTTGCGTTCCTGGTAATGATTTTGCTAGCAAAAGTTTGCCATGGAAACGCATGTTGCACATAGGAAAGCCAATCCAAATTTTGGCCCTGAGCCAGGAGCGATTTTACACTCATGTTTTGCAGTGATTTCTGTGTGGCAATTGCAGAAAAGTCACACCACATTTGGAGTACCATTCAAGCTGAATGGTACCCAAATGCACATTGCACTAGGGGTGTATCTACAGGAGTCGCAAATGCGATCCGGCACTATGCTGCAACGGCTGCAGAAGGAACATGGAGAGATCGGTTCCTCTATATGCAGCCTCGCCCGAGTCACCTCCTATCTATTTTTTTTCTATTGCCCCTTCCCAGCCCCCCCCCCACCCACCTTGTGCTCTCTGGTCTGGCTGCAATGGGGGATTTGTCAAGATGGAGAGCAGGAAAGGGGCCAGTAAATATGTAATTTACCAGCCCCTTCTGCTTATGAATGGAGAGTCAGTCATCCATACCGATCACTGACTCTGTCCATTCAGAACTGAAACATAGTAAACTGTGTTTACCATGTTTCAGTTTGTGAACTGAAGACAGACTCTGTACAGAGCTATTCCTATCCATTCATTCAGTACAGCTGACGCTGAAGTGATGGAGGCTAAGGGTTCTGTCCTTAATTTGCTTTCTCAGTCAAGAAGGTGGAAAATCAGGGGTCTGTTTAGATCCCTGATATCTCATCAAAGCACCAAACTGGGCTCCTACAAAATAAAAAAATAATTGTAAAAATTGTGTTAAAAACATTAAAATGGTAAAAAAAAATTAAATAAAATAGAAAAAATACTGACACCAGTGTCAAAAAGGTTGCACTTGCGATTGGGTCCTGGCGTTCCATCACAGAGTTTGGAGGGAAGGTCGGGGGGGCCCCTTCATGTTTTCTTGCACCAGGGCTATGAAGTTTCTAGTTATGCCACTGCATTGCACGTTTTTTGCCACGATTTGGAATCATAGGCAGAATCGTGGCAATTCTGCCTGCCAATTCCAAATCACCCATATTGGAATGGGACCTTCATTAAAAGAGAACTTGCAGCATTGAATGATCAGGTCATCGCTACTGCTAGAAAGGGCTTTGCCGTGGACTGAGCTGTGTAAATTTCAGAACTGAATTGACAGGAATATAAACCCTTTGGGAGATAAAACAGCTTTCATATTTGTATTTCATCAGCTTTAAGCAAGAGGGCCCCAACATACAAGAAAAACATTAGAATTGTGATTTACAAAAGTGATGACAGATTAAATATTTAGCTCCTTTACTAGCATCAGCATAATGCCTTGAAAAAAATTTGAGACATTTCTACACGCTGCATATCGATCTGAGTTAGAATCAATGTGAAGCAGCAGGGTAACAACAAAGGAGATTGTGAGAATGGTGGTAACATTAGCCCAGACAGAGATATTAGGAGAACACAGAGCCTCTTTCACTATGATCTCAGTATGGTGCGGGTTGTCACAGGAGAATTTCTAATACACAGGAAATGGAGTTCTTACACAGTATTCCTTTATACTGAATGCACCGGACTGGTCAGCTTGCCAAATGTGCGCTTTCCACTTACATACTTTAACCTCAATGGCTTTGTTACTTTACTTTGCAGACACTGCAGTGGCAGAATAAAGTCCACTGCTGAATAGCAGTGAATAATGTCACAGTATTCACTTTCAGGAATCAGAAACCTTTAGCACATTAAGTGTTTTTTTCTCTATAAGCATTAGACAACTGGCTTGCAAGTGAACAATGGCACATTGTTAACATATAGTTTGTTTTCAAATTTTGCTTTCATAGTTGTATACTTCCCAAAAGCCCTGGATTCCTCAAGACTGTCCTGGGATTTTACCAAAATCTAGATGTCCCATGGATTCGGGCTATGTCCCACTGCCAGCCACAAGGGCACAGGTGATTGAAAGGCAGATGGCTTATCCAGCAAGCAGAGCCCCTTGAGCAGGGGCGGACTGACAACTCATGGGGCCCCCGGGCAATAGGGGATTATGAGGCCCCTGTGTCCTTGCCCAAATTCAAAAAAGCCTATGAAAAAGGTACCAGGGGCATCTCATGGAGCCCCCTACTGACCCCGAGCCGTCGGGCAGTGCCCGAGTTTCCAAATGGTCAGTCCGCCCCTGCCCTTGAAGTTTGTATTTTGAGACCCTCATAAAGCAGCTTTGCCTACATGAAGACTACAATATCCAGTATGCACTGTGGCCCAAGGCAGCCCTGAATGAATGGCAGTAAATGTGAGGTGGAGGTGTACCACCCTCTTGCCCAAGTGGCACACAGCCTTGACAGGGTCAGCGCTGGCACTCTGCACAGGGAGGTGCAGCCTATTGGGCCCAGAGAGGAGAGGGCAGGACTGATGAAAAATTGAAGCAATTTCCTTGGGGGGGGGGGGGCATAGGGAGGTGTGGTGGCCAATAAGTGTATATTCTATTTTTAATGATTCAGGGACATGGCTTATCTAGACATTTTGTCCATATAATATCAAAATATACTGATATAAAGAAATCAACAGGCTAGAAACACAGTTTCGTTTTAATGAGTTATGTGATGGTCAGGTATGCTCTGCAGGGCCTCATGATTTTTAATAGTGGCCCTACCTGGTCTGAGACTGGAACACTCATACCTGCAACTGGCTTTGGCTCCCTGGACAGATAAGTAATCCATTGAACATCAACAAACCCCACTGACATCAATATCTCCATCACTAACCTCTCCCTCTGTGGAGTACCAGGTCCCTCCCTTTCTACTCAAATAGCACCAATTTCCACTCCCTCCACCCTTCCCCATTGAACATCTATGCCTCCTCTTTCCTCCCAGTAGGGCATTTTTTTTCTCTTATTGGCAACCGATTACAGGCTTTTCTTTTAATCTCCTGTTAACCATCAACACCAGGCATTTTTTCCTCCAACTGACCACCAACACTGGCCTTTTTTTCTCTCCCACTGACCATCAATCCTAGGCACCAGTTATTTTTCCTCCCCTTGACCATCAATGCTGTGAACTTTTCTTGCTGACCCTTGATAGAAGACATTTTTTTCTCCCACTGACCAAAGACATCAGCCATCTTTTTTTCCTCCTGCTGACCAGCAATTTAAGGGGCACTTTGACACACAATGCCAACCACTGCACTCTATACATTGTGTTGTTCATAACAAAGTACTTACTGCTGTACATTACCACTGCTGACCGAAATGTTTTTGTCGCAACTGTTGCTATGTAGTTTTCATCTATTTTAATGAAGGTCTTTAATTTAGGCTCTGACAGTATTAGCTCTTTGTCCATATTCTGTATTTTTTAAAGATGATCCTTTTGGTTTATGTGTGTCTGGTACAGCAGTTAAAAAGACTTTTGTGAAACCAAGGGCTCTGGCATACATGTGTATTGTATACTGAGAATAGGCTTCGATTATAGTTAGTCATGTTACTTTATGCCACACCTAACATCTAGTGCAATTTAACTATACTTTTTGCCATGACGCACTCCGCAATGCTGCATGTTTTCTCCTTTCCAGATTGTCTCTCTTTCTCAACTTCTCACGTTGGGAGGAATGATAGTTGTACTACTAACAGCAAATTAAACTCAATCATTACTATATTCACAGATGCACACACAAAACATTTTAAAGAATAAGTTCACCTTTCATAACATGATACAGCCATATTCAGGGTGTACCATGTCACGATCAGACCGGCCCCCACTCTGACAGCTAGCGCGGGGGGGGGGGAGTGGAATCCTCTCTCCCCATGCTAGCTGTTAAATTATTAAAAAACGCAGCCATGTGGGGCTCTGCCTGCCCGGCCGCATCGTTCATTCACAGTCCTCTGTGAATGAGAGACTTCAAGTACCAACAGCCTTAGTGGCTGTCCTCAATGTAGTAGTCCTCAATGTGCTGTGGAGCGCTGCGGTAGCTCATTCATTCTTCCTGTCAGTATATCTGCTTGCCCGTATATCCCATACAGGTCAGCAGATATACTGGCAGGTCTGCAGAAAACCTGCATGGCATCAGTGATCTTCTGAACACTTGTGCAATGCTTTACAGGCTCCTGCAGAAAATAATAATAAAGGTACATTTTTATACCTGCAAAAAAAGTGCATTTATAATTTTTACTAAAATGTGAACTTATCCTTTAATATTCAGACTTCAAATCAGCCCCAGTTCATGCGCCATCAGACCGTAGAACAGGATGCCAACAAAAAAGGCACTTTGTGCTCACCTGGACACGCATGCTGGAGGTTGCCAACCCCTGTTCTATATGGTTTCTGAGAACTTGGAGGAGCTTAAAGCTATCTAAACCCAAAAATAATCTAGTCCTAGCATGAAAATACTCATCTGCACTTTTGTATCAGGACAACAGAAGCAAGATAGGATTTCAGAACCTACCCTCACCAACTGTGGGGCATAGTTCTGTAGTCCTCAGAGAGCAATGTAGCATGAGCAAAAAGCCCAAAGTTTTTTTTACTTAACCTCCCTGGTGGTATTTCCAAGTGTAGCTCGGGGTTAACTTTCAGTACCAGAAGCGGTAACCCCGAGCTACACTTGGGAATACACTACTGCACTTCTCCAGTGATCCCTGTTTCACTTACCTTGTCCTGTGCTCCAGCGATGTCCCCCCTACAGCGTCCCCGGCCATGTCCTCCGGCCGATGCCAGCATCCGTCTTCTGGGTTCTGTTCCCTGCGAGCTTCGGGACATACGGGCTGTACGGGGGATGGAATCAGCGGGACATTAAAAAATGTAAAAATTTTACATTCACTCAATACACTAAAATCTGATCGTGTTCCATTACTGTATCAAACCATTTCACATACATTTTGTCCTGTGCCCTGCCTGCATTTTTACTGTTTTTTCTGCCTGGAAACTGAGAAACGTCCATGGCATCCAAAAAGCGTCCCTTTAGGTCAAAAGCAGTTTTAGACCAGCTAGAGAACAGCGATAGTAAATCAGAACTACTTGCAGAATTGAATGATAATGATTTGTGGGGAAATTCGTCATCAGACACGGAAAAAGTTTTTGTGACTGAGCTCAGTGATGTGCGAACTTGGCGCTATATTTCAAATTTCAGTGTTTTTGGTTTGATTACATTATTGAATTAAATTTAATATTATATGATTATTTATTTTATTATAATTTATGATTTCATGTTTCAAATTGTATCATACCCGGAATGTTTACTAGACTCTTGTTCGGACAGATTTCAGTGAGTTATTCCTAAGAATTACAGGCCTACAATAAAAAAACAACAAATTTCCATTGAAAATAATATACCGATTTGAGCACAGAAATACTGACATAATCAGACTGCTAGGGAGGTTAAAAGAAGAATTAAAGGAAAACCTTTTTTCCCCCCCCATTTTGGTTGGAACAAGTGAGGGTTATACCAGTGTCAGATTTTTTTTTTTTTCATCATCTGTGTCCCATTGCGAAGATTTCCCTTCACTTCCTGTCTTATAGCCAAACAGGAAGTGAGAGGAAATCCCTGAAAATTAAGAAATTCCTTGGGGACCCCCAGGTCACAACCATTGGAAGATTTCCCCTCTATTAGCTTTCTGGGGCAACCCATGGGATTTTCTTTTACTTTCAATGATAATGATAAACAGGGCACATAGAGAGGCCAAATCTCCCTAACAATGACACAGACTGTAATAAAAATGACAGGCATTCTAATTCCTCTACACACTATCCAAAACTAAAAAAAAAAAAAAAAAAAGTTTTGCTTTTAGTTATACATTAACAGATATAACAAACCCTTTCTATGGTTTTTAGTGATGACTCTCTAGGGGCCCCTGGAAATAAATGGGTTCTCCTACCTGTCCCATTGCTACTTGCCTTGTATCTGAATCCAACGGTTCACCGACACACCTCTGACAAAAGACTCCTGTCACTTGGGTTTCTTTTTACATCTCAGGATACCTAAAAATGTACAAAATAGAAGGACAGATACACTGAATCTGAGAAAACACTATACAATAGAATTGGATAGACAGGACAGCCAGATGAATCCATGAGAGCAGTTACAGGGTTTTCTTGTTCCCAAATTAGATTTCTGGCCCTCTGTAATCAAACAGAAATACAGTTGTGTTCAAAATAATAGCAGTCAGACATCACTAACCTGATCAATCACTGTTTTTGGTAGAAATGATATTTCTACATGGCAAATAATTTACTAGCAGGTGTAGTAGAGTAATAGAAGTCCAACAGACCCAACAGTCATGACATGCATGCTGCTGCTTCTGTGTAATTGAATCACTAATTGAAAGGGGCATGTTCAAAATAATAGCAGTGTGGAGTTCTATTAGTGAGGTCATTCATTCTTTGAAAAACAGGAGGCAATTATTGCCCTTATTTAAGGAAGGAAGGCAGTAAATGTTGTACATGCTGGTTACAGTGCATTTCTCTCTGAAATTCTGTGGAAAATGGGTCATTCCAGACATTGTTCAGAACAGCGTATCTTGATTAAAAAGTTGATTGGAGGGGGAAAACATATAAAGAAGTGCAGAAAATGATAGGCTGCTCAGCTAAAATGATCGCAAATGCTTTAAAATGGCAACCAAAACCTGAAAGACGTGGAAGAAAGCAAATAACTACCATTCGAATGGATAGAAGAATAGCCAAAATGGCAAGGACTCAGCCAACAATCAGCTCCAGGAACAACAAAGAAGGTGTAAAGTTACCTGTGAGTACTGTTACAATGTGAAGCCAAGCTATCTGCAAGAAGCCCCCACAAAGTCCCACTGTTGAAAAAAAGACATGTGCTGAAGAGGTTACAATTTGCCAAAGAGGACATTGACTGGCCTAAAGAGAAATGGCCCAACATTTTGTGGACTGATGAAAGTAAGATTGTTTTTTTGGGTCTAGTGGCCAGAGACAGTTTGTCAGACGACCCCAAACACTGAATTCAAGCCACAGTACACTGTGAAGACAGTGAAGCATGGTTGCGCAAGCATCATGATATGGGGATGTTTCTGATACTACGGTGTTGGGCCTATTTATCACATACCAGGGATCATGGATCAGTTTGAATACATCAGAATACTTGAAGAGGTCATGCTGCCTTATGCTGAAAAGGAAATGCCCTTGAAATGGGTGTTCCAACAAGACAACAACCCCACACACAACAGTAAACATGCACTATCTTAGTTCCAGACCAACAAGATTGACGTTATGGAGTGGCCAGCCCAATCCCCGGATCTTAATCTAATAGAAAACTTGTGGAGTGATATCAAAAATGCAGTTTCTGAGGCAAAACCAAGAAATAGAGAAGAACTGTGGAATGTAGTCCAATCATCCTGGGCTGAAATACCTGTTCACAGGTGCCAGAAGTTGGTTGACTCCATGCAACACAGACGTACAGCAGTTCTCAGAAACAGTGCTTATACAACTAAATATTCATTAAGTGATTCAAAGGAAAGTAAAATGTTCAAACATTTTTCAGTTTATATAGTGAATGTTTGAGTTTGTAAAGAAGAATACAAACACTGCTATTTTTTTGAACAGTCTAATATTCACTTTTCTTCAATTTTTTTTAGAGGAACAACACAATGTGATATATTTGATGTATTTTTCTTCATGTTTTGATTTGGAATAGAATGTGTAGTGTTCCCAATGCATTTGTGTGTATGGAAATAAAAGCTATTAGAAGGATTTTGAGCTTTATTCACTTTTTTCAACACACTGCTATTATTTTGAACACAACTGTACCTGAGCCCTGTGCAAATATTCCCTTTCCAATATCCAGATAGCAGTTTCTTCCCTGCTCCTCTGGGACCCTCTTTAGACAATTGTATATCTGTTCAGCCCAGCTCCCTTCAGGCATGCACTTCAGCAAGTGGCTTGCTATCCAAGACCCTCAACACATGGCTCATGCTGAGGCAAGGCCCTGCCAAGAAGTGTTTCACATATGCCGCCTCCCAAGGAAAAAGTTGCATGGGAGAGAGAGTTCTGGAATAGTGCTCCCAAACAGTCAAACATTTATCTTGCAAACCAAACCACTGAACAAGGAAATTAGGGACTAATGCAGGCCATAGACGGGTCGAAAATCAGCCGATTTTTCGGGCAAAAAAAAAAATCGGCCGATTTTCGCACTGTTAGTGGGTTAATTGGTCGGCCGTTTTTTGGGGTTTTGGCACATTTTTTTTAATCGGTGAAGTTGGAAAAAAACGGCTGATTTTGCAGATCGGCCGATTTTTCCGGAAATGATGGGCAAATCGGCCGATCTTTTTACCAGTAAAAAATCTGCGCATGAGCCGTGACCTGCAAGAAGAAGAAAAGAAGAAGAAGTAGAAGAAAAAGAAGAAGAAGAGAAAGAAGAAGAAGAGAAAGAAAAAGAAGAAGAAGAAGAAAAAGAAGAAGAAGAAGAAAAAGAATTCCAGTCCGCTATTATATTTGACATGAAAAAGTATTGCGGTTGCAACAATGTATCTATTTGTATCCCAATAAAACCATCTGTATCCAAAATAGATACAAATAGATACATTGTTGAAACCGCTATACTTTTTCATATCAAATATAATAGCGGAGCTCTCTGCAGGGACAGAAGTAATTAAATTCCAGCCGTAGACAAGACGAAAATCGGCCGATTTTTTTTACCGTTGGTGGTAACCTCAGCCTATTGAACGAGTGATTTTTCGTATTTTTTTAAAAAACGGACGGTTTTCGACCTGTCTATGGCCTGCATTAGTCAGATAGATATTCATGCCCTAGTGGTTAAACCTTCCAACACTTGATTACTGGAGCTTCTTCCAACAACAGGCTGAAGCAATAAACCCACCAGGCTTAGTAAAAAAAAAAGAAAAAAAAAAACCCAAAGTAAATAACAGCTCAGGCTAGATAAAGCCTAGTAGTAACACATTGTAAATTTATTCGAGACACAGCTGTACATGGCAGGGTCAATAAAGGCATATTTAACACATCAAAAGAGACCAAATAAGAAGATTATTGTTAGGGGTTAAATAAAATTTTAAAAGACAAATTGAACCTCTGATCCTATCTTTGCTAACCTTGAGTCTATACTGTGTCCCCCACTCCATGCTTATGGCGTTCTATCCCAAAACCAATATATATATAGTTGTGCTTAAAAAGTTTGCACACCCTGGCAGAAACCTTAAATAAAACAGTTTTTTGGCATTGATATTGAAAATATGACTGATAATGCCAAAACTGTTTTATGTAAGGATAGTGATCATATGAAGCCCTTTATTCTCACATAGTTGTTTGTCTCCTTTTTACATTATAACAACAGAAATCGCCCAAATGACCCTGATCAAACGTTTACATACCCTGGAATATTTGGCCTTGGTTCAGATACACAAGGTGACACACACACAGGTTCAAATGGCAATTAAAGGTTAATTTCCCACAGCTGTGGCTTTTAAAATTGCAATTAACGTCTGTGCATAAATAGTCAATGAGTTTGTTAGCTCTCATGTGGATGCACTGAGCAGACTAGATACTGAGCCATGGGGAGTAGAAAAGCACTGCCAAAAGACCTACGTAACATGGTTATGGAATTTTATAAATATGGTATAGGATATAAAAAGATTTCCAAAGCCTTGTCAGTACTGTTCAATCATTTATTACGAAGTGGAAATTCGGGGATCTCTTGATACCAAGCCAAGGCAAAGTGGCCCAAAAAAAAAAAGTGCAGCCACAACTGCCAGAAGATTTGTTCAGTATACAAAGAAAAACGTACAGGTAACCTCAGGAGAAATACAGGCTGCTCTGGAAAAAGATGGTGTGGTTGTTTCAAGGAACACAATATGAAAATGCATGGTAGAGATGCAAGAAAGAAGCCTTTACTGGGCCAATGCTACAAAAATACCTGTTACAATATGCCTTGACACACTCCACAGCTTCTGGAACACTGTAATATGGACTGACAAAACCAAAACAGAACTTTATGGTCAAAACCATAAGAGCTATGTTTGGAGAGGGGTCAACAAGGTCTACAGTGACAAGAGTATGATCCCCACTGTGAAGCATGGTGGTGGCTCACTGATGTTTTGGGTCTGTGTGAGCTCTAAAGGCACTGGGAATCTTGCGAAAATTGATGGCATGAGGAATGCAGCATGCTATCAGAAAATACTGGCCGACAATTTGTATTCTCCTGCACAATAGCTGAGCATGGGACGCTCTTAGACTTTCCAGCACAGCAATGACCCTATGCAGAAGGCCAAGTTGACCCTCCAGTGATTACAGCAGAAAAAGGTGAAGGTTCTGGAGTGGCCCTCACAGTCTCCTGACCTTAATATCATTGATCCACTCTGGGGAGATTTTGAATGTGCGGTTCATGCAAGACAACCAAGACTTTGCATTACCTGAAAGCATTTTGCCCAGACAAATGGGCAGCTATACCACCTGCAAGAATTTGGGGCCTCATAGACAACTATTACAAGACTGCAAGCTGTCATTGATGCTAAAGGAGATAATACACAGTATTAGGAACTAAGGGTATGCAGACTTTTGAACAGGGGTCATTTAATTTGTTTACTTTTTGCATTGTTTTGTTTTATGAGTGTACCATTCTGTTATGACCTACAGTTGAATATGAATCCCATAAGATATGGTATATACTATTACAATTCTTCAAGGGTATATGCACTATATTGCCAAATTATTGGATTCAGGTGTTCCAATCACTATGGCCACAGGTGTATAAAATCGAGCACCTAGGCATGCAGACTGCTTCTACAAACATTTGTGAAAGAATGGGTCGCTCTCAGGAGCTCAGTGAATTAAAGAGTGGTACTGTGATAGGTTGCCACCTGTGCAATAAGTCCATCCATGAAATTTCCTTGATACTAAATATTCTTTGCTCAACTGTAAGTGGCATTCTAATAAAGTGGAAGCAACCAGGAACAACAGCAACTCAGTGATGAAATGGTAAAATGACAGAGAAGGGTCAGTGCATGCTGAAGCGCACAGTGTGCAGAAGTGGCCAACTGTCTGCAGAGTCAATAGCTAGAGACCTCCAGACTTCACGTGGAATTCGGATTAGCACAACAGTGCATAGAGAGCTTCATGGAAGGGGTTTCCATGGCCGAGCAACTGCATCCAAGCCTTACAAGTGCAATGCAAAGAGTTGGATGAAGCGGTGTAAAGCACGTTGCCACTGGACTCTAGAGCAGTGGAGACGTATTCTCTGGAGTGATGAATTATGCTGATCTGTCTAGCAATCTGATGGACTGGGTGTCTGGGTTTGGCGGTTGCCAGAACCGTACTTGCCTGACTGCATTATGTCAAGTGTAAAGTTTGGTGGAGGGGATATTATGGTGTGGGGTTGTTTGTCAGGGGTTGGGCTTGGCCCCTTAGTTCCAGTGAAAGGAACTCATAAGGTGTCAGCATACCAAGTCATTTTGGACAATTTCATGGTCCCAACTTTGTGGGAATAGTTTGGGGATGGCCCCTTCCTGTTCCAACATGACTGCGTACCAGTGCACAAAGCAAGGTCCATAAAGACATGGATGAGTGAGTTTGGGGTGGAGGAACTTGACTGGCCTGCACAGTCCTGACCTCAAACTGATAGCACACCTTTGGGATGAATGGATGAATTAGAGCGGAGACTGTGAGCCAGGCCTTCTTGTCCGACATCAGTGCCTGACCTCACAAATGTGCCTCTGGAAGAATGGTCAAACATTCCCATAAACACCTTGTGGACAGCCTTCCCAGAAGAGTTAAAGCTTTTATAGCTGCAAAGGGTGGGCCAACTCAATATTGAACCCAGACTAAGACTGGGGATGCCATTAAAAGTTCATGCGTAAAGGCAGGCGCCGCAATATAGTGTGTATATATATATAGTGTATATATATATATATATATATATATATATATATATATATATATATATATATATATATTACACACACCCATAGCGGATAAAATAAGTATTGAACATGTCACCATTTTTCTCAGTAAATATATTTCTAAAGATGATATTGACATTAAATTTTCACCACATGTTGGTAACAACCCATGCAATCCATACATACAAAGAAACCAAATAAATTCAGAAATTAAGTTATGTATAATAAAATGGAATGACACAGGAAAAAAGTATTGAACAGAAAAAAAAATATTGAACAGAAAGGGAGGTGCAAAAATGCATGGAAAGCCAGCTGAAATCTATCAGTAATTAGAAAGCAATCCTGCCCCTTGTCAGTGCAAATTAATATCAGCTGGTTCAGTCTCAACTGATGACCTATAAAAAGGTTTCTCATTACCAAGGTTTCAGACAAGAAACATCTCATGATGGGTAAAAGCAAAGAGCTCTCTCAAGACCTTTGCAACCTTATTGTTGCAAAACATACTGATGGCATTGGTTACAGAGGGATTTCTAAATTTCTGAATTTCCAGTGGAGCACTGTTGGGGCCATAATCCAGAAGCGGGGAAAACATCATTTCACCATGAACCAGCTATGGTCAGGTGCTCCTCACAAGATTTCAGACAAAGGAGTGGAAAGAATTATCAGAGGCGTTGTCCAAAAGCCAAGGACCACTTATTTCTGTTGAAACGGCTGATATTCGGCTTGTGTGTACAGCGCTTTACTCAGAGAAATTTTTTAATTGCTGTGACACCACCACCCCAGGGACATTTTTTCATTGCAGTAACACTGCTGATGCAGTTATATTTTTATCCTTTCAGTGACACCACCAACCAAGGGGCATTTTTTTCTTTGCCACAGTTATCCCTATATTTGTGCACCAACTTTAAACTTTTACTAATACTATTTCATTGCATACCACAAACATCTTGGTGCTTATCACTATTGGCCTCATCCCTCTCTGCACCCAGGAGTTTGACAGTTTCCCATCTTCGCCCTGGGCACAGGTTGACCTTGTCCCAGCACTATCTTACAGTCATACTTTGATAGCACTTTCCAGTAAGAGTGGCCATCAGCTGGGGGAAGTTATTTACAATTTAAAAAGTGTTACTAAACCCACAACAGTAAAATCAGTCTGTATATGCAGTAAAGCATGCTTGTTATACTCACTTTGGAACCTAAGGGGTTAATGCTCTGCACTGAGTAAAAAGGCTGTTTGATCCTGTCTTCTCTGACCCTTTCCTTCTTTTAATGTTCCCAATCCATCTGTTGATAGAAGCCTTAGAGACAAACTGCACATGCTCAGTTTGGTGTGTATTGCTAGAATTTTTTTTTTTCTTTGGAGAGTGCATGTAATCAGCACAGGGCCAATCAGACAGAGGGTCAGGGGTCCTGCACACCCATAGGGCAGAATGAAAACTCCTCCTGCAAGCTTTAACCAGTGCTCTGGTAGACACCACTAGAAGTCACAAGACTGTTCCAACTGCTGAAGAGAAGGTATTTAGCAGTTTATGTTTACTAACATAAATGCATGTCCAAGTTCTGTGTGCTGTGAGAAACCAGATACAGGCGTACCTCGGTTTACAAATGCCTCGGTTAACGTAATTTTCGGTTTATAAATGAAAATCCATTGAAAATAATGCCTCGGTTTACGATTTTTTTCGCAATACAAATGGATTAATTGGTTTTCAGTGCTTTTACAAATTTTTTTTTTAATCATGTTCCTGTACAGTACTATGCCTTTAAAGTGCACTTTATAAAGAGTTTTTAACAGAAAAATTACTTTTTTTTTTTTTTAACTTTTTTCTGACCTCCGGAACGGATTAATTGGTTTTTAATGCATTCCTATTACGAAAGGTATGCCTGTATAGTGAATGCAGGGTCCTGGGTTTAGTAACACTTTAGGTCGACCATAGATTGTTCAAATCTCAGCTGGTTCAGCAGGAACTGGCAGAGATTTAAACCATGTATAGGCAGTCTGAATGTATCCAAGTTGATTGACAGATCAACTTGGGTACAATCAGCCTGTCAAATTTTAAATGCGATTATTGCAAGCGGCCATTATAGCCACTAACAATAATCACTGTCTTCTCCCCTACCCCCACCAGGAGAATACAGTGCCTCAGCGGGAGGGATTCCCCTGTCAACACTGGTTGCAGGAAAGAAACTCACTCGCTCAGTCTATGGCCTGCCTCACCATGCTTTTCAGAAGTGGTTTTTACAGACAATCTGGTTAAAGCAACTAGGAGATCACAAGAACAATTTCCTTATCTATGGGGACTGCCATGCTGGCTCACATTTAAAGGTTTTCATCCTTTCTTTATTACTTGTTGCTTCACTGAACTAGTGTAGCCCTTGTCGTACCGATCTTCAATACATATGAGTATATAATGATCTTCAGTTTCCAAATAAGTACATTAAAATGGTCATGGATGCATTTACTTGCCAGTAAAATCCCAGAAACATTAAATCTCAAGTGGTTCAGGATGGAACGGTCCTTGGGTATACCTCCCACTCAACCAGTCACTAACCACATGTCCATACGCAGGGGGTAGTAGCAGTGTGCTTCCTCTAGGCCGGGTGTCGGCAAACCGCGGCTCCAGAGCCGCATGCAGCTCTTTTTCACCTTTGCTGCGGCTCCGGAGCACACTGCCCACGAGGTGACAGGCAATAGGGTTGCCGTAGCTGCAGTGGTCGGCAAGCCGCGGCTATTTACACTCTTTAATGCGGCTCTTCTGTGTGCCGGGCGCCCGCTCCCCTCCCTCCTCCAAACATTGGCTGTCAGGATGTAGGCGGGGCGTGACGAACTCCTCTCCTCTCACAGTCCGCCCTGAAGACCGGAACGGCGCGGGAACACGACGAGAGGAACGCGCGGAGCAAAGGTAAGTGAATTGACACAATATGGGGAATGAATTACTATAGGGGGGATGAATTACTATATGGGGGATGAATTACTATATGGGGGATGAATTACTATGGGGGATGAATTACTATATGGGGGATGAATTACTATGGGGGATGAATTACTATATGGGGGATGAATTACTATATGGGGGATGAATTACTATAGGGGGGATGAATTACTATGGGGGATGAATTACTATATGGGGGTTGAATTACTATGGGGGATGAATTACTATGTGGGGAATGAATTACTATATGGGGGATGAATTACTATGGGGGATGAATTACTATATGGGGGATGAATTACTATAGGGGGGATGAATTACTATGTGGGGGATGAATTACTATGGGGGATGAATTACTATATGGGGGATGAATTACCATAGGGGGGATGAATTACTATGGGGGATGAATTACTATATGGGGGATGAATTACTATATGGGGGATGAATTACTATATGGGGGATGAATTACTATGGGGGATGAATTACTATATGGGGGATGAATTACTATAGGGGATGAAATACTATATGGGGGATGTATTTTCAGTTTTAAAAATGTGTCTCTCAAAATAAATTTCAATCGTGGTTTTGGCGAGATTTGGCTCAGTTGAAAAAAAAGGTTGCCCACCACTGACCTAAGGCGATGATTGTGATAACGATACACTGTGGCCCTGATTAACCCTTTGCTTACTGGGCCCTTAAACCCCCTTCATGACCAGAGCGCTTTTTGCAATATATGCAGTGTCGGATTTGTTTTAAATGTTGCAATGGTTTTGCGGCTCCCAGTCTTTTTTTCCCCTTCGGAAACGGGTCCAAGTGGCTCTTTATGTCTTAAAGGTTGCAGACCCCTGCTCTAGGCCTTACACACACTCTTGTCTCTAGCAGTCAACATCTTCAGATCTGCCAAGAGGGGAGATCTCTGCATGTTATCATTGCTAGGCTCAAAACAGACTGAACTTCTAAGGTTACATCTTCACAAGGCAAAAGCTTAGGAGGGAATAGACAGAACAGGAAGTGTCTCAGATATTTAAATAGTTCTTCCAGCATGCATCAGTAGGTTTACCTGGCCAACTGATTGACCAGGCTATCAAACACCCATAACACAGAATGATAACACTTTAGTACCTCTCATTCTGCTGGAGCAAGCTTAAATAACCTGTTGAGGTACAGTTAGGTTGACTACAGCCCACTGCTGGCTACATAATTCACAAAAAAAATATAAAAGGAACTTAGCAAAACTACTACATCCCTACACTAGGTCAGGTGACCTGACACTTCATAGGTTACATGCTTGTTCTGGGTCTAGTGACTAATAGAATGATAGATCCAGAAGTTGAACTTTTATCCCTTTTAGTATCACACCAGTCCTAGCAACACCTCTGGCCTGTAGTATGCATGAGATGGTGATGATATACAGATTTCCAGGTGCCCCTTTGTACCCACTGCTTAGTGCAATTATAGTAAAAGATCTAACCTGCATATGTACCTGAGGCCAACATTTTCAAAAGTGGGTGCAAGAGTTCAAACGCACCAGGACAATCCGTATTTGCCGGCGTATAAGACGACTTTTCAACCCGTGAAAATCTTTTGAAAAGTCGGGGGTCGTCTTATACGCCGGTATACGGCGAGCCAGTGTCAGGGCGGCACTTTTTCGAGGGGCGGCGCCACCCCCCCCTCCTCCTCCAACGGACACCAAGTACAGGGGTGGGCAGAGGGGCTGCTGTACCTTACCTGGCTCCGGTCCCGGTCCCACGATGATCCGGTCCAGGAAGCGCGGCTGCTCCTTCTTTCAGTTCGGCCGCTCGATGGTCCAGCCGCCCGCTCGGCTCCGCCTCCTCACCGGTGATTGGGCGCCAGCACTGGAAAGGCACACAGGCGACCAATCACCGGCGAGGAGGCGGAGCCGAACGGCCCCGCGAAAATCAAGCGACCGAACTGAAAGAAGGAGCAGCCGCTCCTCTCCCCCTACTGACACTAACGATGGGGCACTATTCCTCCTTCACACTGACACCAACGATGAGGCACTGTTCCTCCCCCACTGACACCAACGATGGGGCACTATTCCTCCTCCCCGCTGACACCAATGATGGGGCACTATTCCTCCTCCCCACTGACACCAATGATGGGGCACTTTTCTCCCCACTGATACCAATGATGGGGCACTATTCCTCCCACTGATACCAATGATTGGGCACAATTCCTCCTCCCCACTGACACCAACCATGGGGCACTATTCCTCCTCCCCACTGACACCAACCATGGGGCACTATTCCTCCCCCACTGACACCAACGATGGGGCACAATTCCTCCTCCCCACTGACACCAACCATGGGGCACTATTCCTCCTCCCCACTGACACCAACCATGGGGCACTATTCCTCCTCCCCACTGACACCAACGATGGGGCACTATTCCTCCTCCCCACTGACACCAACGATGGGGCACTATTCCTCCCCCACTGACACCACGATGGGGCAATTTTCTCCCCACTGATACCAATGATGGGGCACTATTCTCCCCACTGACACCAATGATGGGGCACTATTCCTCCCCCACTGACACCAACGATGGTGCACTATTCCTCCTCCCCACTGACACCAACGATGGGGCACTATTCCTCCTCCCCGCTGACACCAATGATGGGGCACTATTCCTCCTCCCCGCTGACACCAATGATGGGGCACTTTTCTCCCCACTGATACCAATGATGGGGCACTATTCCTCCCCCACTGACACCAATGATGGGGCACAATTCCTCCTCCCCACTGACACCAACCATGGGGCACTATTCCTCCTCCCCACTGACACCAACGATGGGGCACTATTCCTCCTCCCCACTGACACCAACGATGGGGCACTATTCCTCCTCCCCACTGACACCAACGATGGGGCACTATTCCTCCCCCACTGACACCACGATGGGGCAATTTTCTCCCCACTGATACCAATGATGGGGCACTATTCTCCCCACTGACACCAATGATGGGGCACAATTCCTCCCCCACTGACACCAATGATGGGGCACAATTCCTCCTCCCCACTGACACCAACCATGGGGCACTATTCCTCCTCCCCACTGACACCAACCATGGGGCACTATTCCTCCTCCCCACTGACACCAACGATGGGGCACTATTCCTCCTCCCCACTGACACCAACGATGGGGCACTATTCCTCCCCCACTGACACCACGATGGGGCAATTTTCTCCCCACTGATACCAATGATGGGGCACTATTCTCCCCACTGACACCAATGATGGGGCACTATTCCTCCCCCACTGACACCAACGATGGGGCACTATTCCTCCTCCCCACTGACACCAACCATGGGGCACTATTCCTCCTCCCCACTGACACCAACGATGGGGCACTATTCCTCCTCCCCACTGACACCAATGATGGGGCACTATTCCTCCTCCCCACTGACACCAACGATGGGGCACTATTCCTCCCCCACTGACACCACGATGGGGCAATTTTCTCCCCACTGATACCAATGATGGGGCACTATTCTCCCCACTGACACCAATGATGGGGCACTATTCCTCCCCCACTGACACCAACGATGGGGCACTATTCCTCCTCCCCACTGACACCAACGATGGGGCACTATTCCTCCCACTGATACCAATGATGGGGCACAATTCCTCCTCCCCACTGACACCAACCATGGGGCACTATTCCTCCTCCCCACTGACACCAACCATGGGGCACTATTCCTCCTCCCCACTGACACAAACCATGGGGCACTATTCCTCCCCCACTGACACCAATGATGGGGCACAATTCCTCCTCCCCACTGACACCAACCATGGGGCACTATTCCTCCTCCCCACTGACACCAACCATGGGGCACTATTCCTCCTCCCCACTGACACCAACGATGGGGCACTATTCCTCCTCCCCACTGACACCAATGATGGGGCACTATTCCTCCCCCACTGACACCATGATGGGGCAATTTTCTCCCCACTGATACCAATGATGGGGCACTATTCTCCCCACTGACACCAATGATGGGGCACTATTCCTCCCCCACTGACACCAACGATGGGGCACTATTCCTCCTCCCCACTGACACCAACGATGGGGCACTATTCCTCCTCCCCGCTGACACCAATGATGGGGCACTATTCCTCCTCCCCACTGACACCAATGATGGGGCACTTTTCTCCCCACTGATACCAATGATGGGGCACTATTCCTCCCCCACTGACACCAATGATGGGGCACAATTCCTCCTCCCCACTGACACCAACCATGGGGCACTATTCCTCCTCCCCACTGACACCAACGATGGGGCACTATTCCTCCTCCCCACTGACACCAACGATGGGCACTATTCCTCCCCCACTGACACCACGATGGGGCAATTTTCTCCCCACTGATACCAATGATAGGGCACTATTCCTCCCCCACTGACACCAATGATGGGGCACAATTCCTCCTCCCCACTGACACCAACCATGGGGCACTATTCCTCCTCCCCACTGACACCAACGATGGGGCACTATTCCTCCTCCCCACTGACACCAACGATGGAGCACTATTCCTCCCCCACTGACACCAACGATGGGGCACTTTTCTCCCCACTGATACCAATGATGGGGCACTATTCTCCCCACTGACACCAATGATGGGGCACTATTCCTCCCCCACTGACACCAACCATTGGGCACTATTCCTCCTCCCCACTGACACCAACGATGGGGCACTATTCCTCCTCCCCACTGACACCAACGATGGGGCACTTTTCCTTCCACTGATAACAATGATGGGGTGCTATTCCTCCCACTGATACCAATGATGGGGCGCTATTCCTCCCACTGACACCAATGATGGGGCGCTATTCCTCCCACTGACACCAATGATGGGGTGCTATTCCTCCCACTGACACTAATGATGGAGCACTATTCCTCCCACTGACCCTAATGATGGGACACTATTCCTTCCACTGACACCAATGATGGGGCACGATTCTTCCCACTGACACCAATGATGGGGCACTATTCCTCCCACTGACTAATGATGGGGCACTATTCCTCCCACTGACACTAATGATGGGACACTATTCCTCACACACTGACACTAATGATGGGGCACCATCATTGGTGTCAGTAGGAGGAATAGTGTCCCATCATTGGTATCAGTGGGAGGAATAGCGCCCCATCATTGGTATCAGTGGGAGGAATAGTGCCACTGACACCAACGATGGGGCACTATTCCTCCTCCCCACTGACACCAACGATGGGGCACTATTCCTCCCCCACTGACACCACGATGGGGCAATTTTCTCCCCACTGATACCAATGATGGGGCACTATTCTCCCCACTGACACCAATGATGGGGCACTATTCCTCCCCCACTGACACCAACGATGGGGCACTATTCCTCCTCCCCACTGACACCAACGATGGGGCACTATTCCTCCCACTGATACCAATGATGGGGCACAATTCCTCCTCCCCACTGACACCAACCATGGGGCACTATTCCTCCTCCCCACTGACACCAACCATGGGGCACTATTCCTCCCCCACTGACACCAATGATGGGGCACAATTCCTCCTCCCCACTGACACCAACCATGGGGCACTATTCCTCCTCCCCACTGACACCAACCATGGGGCACTATTCCTCCTCCCCACTGACACCAACGATGGGGCACTATTCCTCCTCCCCACTGACACCAACGATGGGGCACTATTCCTCCCCCACTGACACCACGATGGGGCAATTTTCTCCCCACTGATCACTTTTCTCCCCACTGATACCAATGATGGGGCACTATTCCTCCCCCACTGACACCAATGATGGGGCACAATTCCTCCTCCCCACTGACACCAACCATGGGGCACTATTCCTCCTCCCCACTGACACCAACGATGGGGCACTATTCCTCCTCCCCACTGACACCAACGATGGGGCACTATTCCTCCCCCACTGACACCACGATGGGGCAATTTTCTCCCCACTGATACCAATGATGGGGCACTATTCCTCCCCCACTGACACCAATGATGGGGCACAATTCCTCCTCCCCACTGACACCAACCATGGGGCACTATTCCTCCTCCCCACTGACACCAACGATGGGGCACTATTCCTCCTCCCCACTGACACCAACGATGGGGCACTATTCCTTCCCCACTGACACCAACGATGGGGCACTTTTCTCCCCACTGATACCAATGATGGGGCACTATTCTCCCCACTGACACCAATGATGGGGCACTATTCCTCCCCCACTGACACCAACCATGGGGCACTATTCCTCCTCCCCACTGACACCAACCATGGGGCACTATTCCTCCTCCCCACTGACACCAACGATGGGGCACTTTTCCTTCCACTGATAACAATGATGGGGTGCTATTCCTCCCACTGACACCAATGATGGGGCGCTATTCCTCCCACTGACACCAATGATGGGGCGCTATTCCTCCCACTGACACCAAGGATGGGGTGCTATTCCTCCCACTGACACTAATGATGGAGCACTATTCCTCCCACTGACCCTAATGATGGGACACTATTCCTCCCACTGACACCAATGATGGGGCACGATTCTTCCCACTGACACCAATGATGGGGCACTATTCCTCCCACTGACACTAATGATGGGACACTATTCCTCACACACTGACACTAATGATGGGGCACCATCATTGGTGTCAGTAGGAGGAATAGTGTCCCATCATTGGTATCAGTGGGAGGAATAGCGCCCCATCATTGGTATCAGTGGGAGGAATAGTGCCCCATCATTGGTGTCAGTGGGAGGAATAGTGCCCCATCATTGGTGTCAGTGGATGAAATAGTGCCCCATCATTAGTGTCAGTGGGAGGAGTAGTGCCTCATCATTGGTATCAGTGGGAGGAATCATGCCCCATCATTGGTGTCAGTGGGAGGAATAGCCCCCATCATTGGAATACCATACCATATTGAAATCAAATCTGATGTTTTTTTATTAATATTTGGTGTGCGTTGGAAGAGGGGTAGTCTTATACGGCAAGTATAGCTCAAACCCTATATTTTAACAGGAAAAGTAGGGGGTCGTCTTATACGCCCAGTCGTCTTATACGCCGGCAAATACGGTAGTTAGTAACCAGCATTCCACATGTTAAACTATAATATTATATAATATAAGGGAACATTGCAGGAAAATACTCTCAGATTGTAAGCTCCAACGAGCAGGGCCCTCTGATCCCTCCTGTATTGATTTGTATAGTGTACTGTCTGCCCTTATGTTGTAAAGCGCGGTGTAAACTCTTGACGCTATATAAATCCTGTATAGTAATAAAAAAATGCAGTTTCCTAACCTTGTAGGAAACATTCAACCCCCTGCCTTTAGCTGTTCAACCTGTGGATTGCTGGCTGCACTGATGAATGTACCGTGTAGTGCAATTATCATTCAGATAACTTATTTTTCAGTTGGGGTTTTCATTCTCCAATCTGTTACATTAAATTTGAGTTCAAGCTAAAAATAACTGCCAGAAAACATTTCTTTTTTTAGGTCCACAGATGAAGTGTTAATAACCATACACTCAATGCCTGGCTTGCAGAGAACTTGAAAAGCTCTATGTGTACCACATGGCCACCAACAGAGAGAGCTGTACGGATGCCTGGATTCCACTGCTCTGTTCTACACACTGCATTAACAATGCTAAGCAAATATTTCCTTCCTGGCTCTAGTATCAGACCTTCAGTCTGTTTCAAATGATCATGGAGGGAGTGATCCTGTCAGTCTGCCCACTGTGCGGTGACACAGGCGAGCCACTTATACAGACATGGAGCATTAAACAAGGGAAAATAGGGTCTGCTCACCACTCCTCAAAAGTTATCTTCTATCTGAAAGACTGACACTTGAATGTATTCAGTGCACCTAAAGTATTAAACTGGTTGTGCAAGACATTATTTACCTCAACGAATTCCCTGCATTAAGGTAAAAAAATGTCCCAGTAGCAGTATCACCCCCCACTCACACGATCCAGTGCTGTGCCTATCTGTACCAGCTGCCTCCTCTCTCTCTGCATTTACAGGACAGAGAGGCAGTAGCGGAAGCCATTGGCTGTAAGCAGAGAGCAGGGTGAAGAAAGCATACAGGTGGCGCAAACACCTAGTGCATTATCCAAGGTTTATTAAAAAGTGCAAAAAGACAAAAGATATACTCACAAACATAGCACATATATAAAGCCTATAAGGCCATAAAGATGGCAGAGTGTCCGACTGATGGTGTGGTCGGCCTTCTGACGCGTTTTGGGGATGAATCCCTTTCCTCAGAGCTATGGCCCACCTGGGTTGGAGCCTTACTTTATATGTGTGTGGCCAGTACTGCCTATAATGAAGCCCTTCCCCTTAAGCCCAAAGGAGGTGGGGATCATGGGAGTTAGATTAAATAATATCTGCGGAAAATTAATAAATAGATGGTACAAGTATAAATATATAGATGTAAACAAGATGTAGGTCCTGCTCTTTGAGGCACTGTGGCAGCACGTTATAGTTTTTCATTTACATTAGAATTGATTTTATTGTTTGCCAGGTATACAGATTTTTACTTTATCACTATTATATTGTTTTTAATACTGAATTATTGAATTCTTTGTACTTAAATGTTTACATCTATATATTTATACTTGTACCATGTATTTATTTTCCGCATATATTATTTCAACTAACTCCCATGATCCTCACCTCCTTTGTGCTTGAGGGGAGGGGCTTCATTATAGGCAGTACTGGCCACACACATAATGTAAGACTCCAACCCAGGTGGGCCATAGCTGTGAGGAAAGGGTTTAGTCCCCGAAACGCGTCAGTAGGCTGACCGCACCAGTCAGACACTCTGCCATCTTTGTGGCCTTATAGGCTATGTATATGTGCTATGTTTGTGAGTATATTTTTTATCTTTTTACACTTTTTAATAAACCTTGGATAATGCGCTAGGTGTTTGCACCACCTGTATGCTTTCTTCCAGTTCGGTGATCTCCCCATCTGAGGAGGGCTGCATCTCCGGAACGCTATCCACAGGCCATTCACACACCTGATCCCCTGACATTGGCTCCCTCGAGGCGCTGGAGAGTTTACACTTCAGAGAGCAGGGGTGGGGCCAAGCTGCATTGGGACGCATAAATCATCCTTTGACCTCCTTTCTCTGGTGTTCTGACAACAAGACTATCCAGGGGCCCCATTTTTTTATTTTTATTTTATTTATTTCAGGTACTTATATAGTGCTGTCAATTTATGCAGTGCTTTACATATATATTGTACATTCACATCAGTCCCAAACCCTCAAGGGGCATACAATCTAAGGTCCCTAAATTACATTCATACATACACATACTAGAGCCAATTTAGACAGGAGCCAATTAAACTTACCAGCATGTCTTTGGAGTGTGGGAGGAAACCAGAGTACAAGGAGGAAACCCCCGCAGGCACAGGGAGAACATGCAAACTCCAGGCAGGTGGTGCCATGGTTGGGTTTCGAACCGGCGACCCTAGTATTCTTCCTGTTCAATATTTAAAGCTGAACTCTAGGTATAGGAGATACAAATTAATGCAGCTCTGCATTCATGAAATTATCATTAACTATTTTACATGCAAGCAATGCAATACCAGAATTTGACTTGGCATTAGTCTCTTGCAGTAGCTAATCATTTAACGTGCTGACAAGGGGCATGCTACAAAGAGGACAGAGCACAGTGACAGGGAGCTGAGCCAATTCAATCTGCTGCTTCTCTTTTACTGTCCAGTCGTAGGCAGGAGGCAGGTCCTTGATCTAAGGAAATCTCCTCGATGAGAATGCAAACAGTAAAGAAAACATAATTTAGATCAATAGCTGGAACACCAAACACTGAACCTCAAAAGTTCAAAAGGTTTTTGCATTTCATAATAGAACCTCAATACACTTTTTAACTTTTGAGGTTCGGTGTTTGGTGCGTTTGCTGTTTATATAAATGAGCTGTAATGTGGAATCAGCATTGACTATGAACCACCAATAGGGCAAGTAGGGTATAGTGATGGGTGGATTGGGCTGTGCAGCAAAAAAAATAAAAAATCTGGCAGAAGCTCCAACCCTCCCCTGCTATATCCCAAACCAAATAAAAGGTTTTGCCTGAAGTTGTTTTTTAACCACATGAAGACCGACATGCTAAACCCCTTCCTGTCCAGGTCATTTATGTTTTCAGCACTGTTTTTTTTTTTTTCATCCCTAATATTCTGAAGGAGTATCTCATTTCTTGTGTCCCTAAAATGTCAGCACAGTACAGACACACCACTATAATCACTCTAGTGTTAAGAGGCATGGTGAATTTTTTTTAACTTTTAATTTTTTTAGCCACATTTTTCTTGGAAAATAAAGAACATAAATACAATTTGATTTTTTTTTTACAAAGTTGTCAATTTAACAAGTTATTTCTCACACACAGCACAGATAACAAGGTTACAAGAGGGTAGGACAAGAATTCTAAATTTCAAGAGAGCCAACCTTTAAAAGCTGAGCTCCATACTACATGACATTGAATGGGATCAGATTCTAGAAACAAGGAACACTGAGCTAAAATTGGAGTGTTTCAAGGATATATTAACCTCCCTAGCGGTCTGATTATGTCCATATTTCTGTGATTAAAGAAGTATATATTTTTGCATGGAAATATGTATTTTTTTATTGTAGGCCTGTAATTTTTAGGAATAATTCACTGAAATCTGTCCGAACGAGAGTCTAGTAAAAATCCCGGGTAGGATAAAACTTGAAACACGAAATCATAAATTATAATTTAATAAATAATCATAAAAAATAATAATATAATAATAATAAATTTAATTCAATAATATAATCAAACCAAAAACACTGAAATTTGAAATAGAGCTCCAAGTTCGCACATCAGTGAGCAAAGTCGCAGAATCGTTTTCAGTGTCTGATGACGAATTTCCCCACGAATCATTATCACTCAATTCTGCAAGTAGTTCTAATTTACTATCGCTGTTCTCTAGCCGGTCTAAAATCGCTTTTGACCTAAAGAGATGCTTTTTGGACGCCATGGACTTTTCTCAGTTTCCAGGCAGAAAGAACAGTAAAAATGCAGGCAGGGCACAGGACAAAGCACTAGGGACAAAATATATGTGAAATGCTTTGATACAGTAATGTTTTACTATGTGATTTTAGTGATTTTTGTGAATGTCACTTTTTGCCATTTTCAAATTTCCCGCCGTTCTGTCCCCCCGTACATCCCAATGCTCGCAGGGGATGGAACACAGATGACAGATGCCGGCAACCGCCAGATTACATTGCCGGGGACACTGCAGGAGGGACATCGCAGGAGCGCAGGATAAGGTAAGTGATCGAGGAGCAGTGCTGCAAGGTATTCCCGACTGTAGGTCGGGGTTACCGCTTGTGGTACTGAAACTTTACCCGAGCTACACTCGGGAATACCGCAAGGGGGGTTAAATAATGGCTCTAGCCAGTGCATTCCAATAGGCAACAAATATAAAGGCCCAAAGTTAAGGGGAAGTCCACTTTTGTGGGGGAAAATAGTGCAAATAAAAAATATAACATATACAATTGGTAGACAAGATATTGTAGTTTAACATGATTAAAACACCTTTACATTTCAGTCTGCAGTTCTGTCATTTTCTGTAAAATGTAATGCAATATGGCAACCTGGAGACATTCTGTAGAAAGATGGTGAACTAAACCCAGAAATGTCAAATGCAACAGAGTTTGTTAAAATCCTTGCAGTGTGCATAGATCACCTAGACAGGAATGTTTTTTTTTTTAACAAGAGTGGAATTACTCTTTAAACATGGGTGGCTAAATTCTAGAGTCAAAAGGCATATTAAAGGGGAAAAAAAATGTCCTTTACAAAATATAAGGCCGAAGGGTCACAGTCAGCATTCAAACACTACAAGAATGCAATAAACAAAATGTAAGAGAGTGATCATGGCAGCTAAAATAGACTATGAGAGACCCATAGCAGAGGAGAGTGACAAAAAATCCCAAATTTTAAAAAATATATAATAGTGAAGAACACAAGAGAAGTTGGTTACAAATGACAAGAAGGCAAATGTATTAAATACACTCTTTTTTTCAGTTTTTACAAGGGAAAATGAGGGGTATAATAAACAAGACAGTATTGTTAGTAATGCAAATTGGATTGTATCCTTGTGGCAAACAAAAGGCAGTGTTCAAAAATAGAATTGAAAAACTTCAGCCACCCACTCCCCCCGCCCCTTCCCCAACAAAGAAAAAATATTTTATTTAACACAAAGATGTCAATTTATACAATATTTCTAATAAAGGACATGGGCATATTTAAAAATAACCTCCAAAACACATTTTGCTACTACTCCTGAGTATAGGGATACCATATTTTTGACTTTTTTTAGGTCTAGTTCACACCAATGCGGTTTTTGTAGTGTTTTTTTTGCAGAAACGCACTACAGGCCATTTAACATGGTTACTTACAAGACACATTCACATCTATGCTTTTTTGAGCCGCTGCATTTATGGAAAGGGTCATGGACTTTTTTAAAACAAAAAACGTTGCGTTTTTGGTTCGACAGACTTCAAAAATGTGTGAAAAATGTGCATGAAAAAAATGCACCGCAAAAAGTACTGCAAAACGGACAAAATGCAAACTGCATTGGTGTGGACCAGGCTTTAGTGCATAACTGCACAGAGGGGCACAAATTCCAAGGAGCACCTTCAGGCTTTCAAGGCACATAAATTATCTAATTTCCTGACTACCTATCACATTTTTCACCTGGATGTGCCACACTATTGGTGCTTGCCTTCTGCATTTCAGTAGACAGTTCAATGCTTGGTGACATTGTACACCTGACTTTCATCCTCTGAATCAGAGGTGGATGTAAATAAATAGCTTTTGGCAATGGCTGTATCTGTACCTGATGACACTGGTGCTGGTTGGTGATCAGGACAATGGTTCTGGCTAACAATGGTACTAGATGACACTGTACAGGTGTGGCTGGTGAAACCACATTCACAGTTAGAATTTAATTTGAGGGAAATAAAATTATTCTGTTCCTTTGAATATTCTCAGCACCACAGAAACAAATGTCAAGTTAACCCCATTAGCCATTAGAAAATCAAACAAATGTCCCAAAAACAAACATTTTGCAGCAAAATTTTACTTGGTGTATGGCCAGCTTTAAACTTATACCACAAATGACATTAATCTTTAGAGAACTCGAACAGCTTTGCTTCTGTAAATATGAGGATTTTTGATGTTTGGAAGCCGCTGACCTAACTGTCTGGGTCGGTGCCATTACTGCGTGGCCTTAGTCGCCCTCTTTGCTTCTGTGCAAATGTTTAGCTTAGAAGAAGTTCTACTCTGTGCCCCTGCCAAGGCTGTGCCCGGTTACATAAGGACTTGAGTTTTTGACTCTGAGCAAATATTAATCCAGCAGAGTGAGAGAGCTAAATGTAAAATTTCCAGTAATAGTCAGGGGATTGGTTTTGGTGTGGAGTTTTAAGGGCAAGTACCATCTATTTAATATCTCCTAAATATGTGTGTGAAAAAGATCAGCTTATTGTACAGGTGAAAGTCAAAAAATTGGAATATTGTGCAAAAGTTAATTTATTTCAGAAATGCAACTTAAAAGGTGAAACTAATATATGAGATAGACTCATTACATGCAAAGCAAGATAGTTCAAGCCGTGATTTGTCATAAGTGTGATGATTATGGCTTACAGCTCATGAAAACCCCAAATCCACAATTTCAGAAAATTACAATATTGTGAAAAGGTGCAATATTCTAGGCTTAAAGTGTCCCACTCTAATCAGCTAATTAAGCCATAACACCTGCAAAGGGTTCCTGAGCCTTTAAATGGTCTCTCAGTCTGGTTCAGTAGGAATCACAATCATGAGAAAGACTGCTGACCTGACAGTTGTGCAGAAAACCATCATTGACACCCTCCATAAGGAGGGAAAGCCTCAAAAGGTAATTGCAAAAGAAGTTGGATGTTCCTAAAGTGCTGTATCAAAGCACATTAATAGAAAGTTATGTGGAAGGGAAAAGTGTGGAAGAAAAAGGTGCACAAGCAGCAGGGATGACCGCAGCCTGTAGAGGATTGTCAGGACATTCAAAAGTGTTGGGGACTTTCACAAGGAGTGGACTGAGACTGGAGTCAGTGCATCAAGAGCCACCACACACAGACGGATCCTGACATGGGCTTTAAATGTCGTATTCCTCTTGTCAAGCCGCTCCTGAACAACAAACGTCAGAAGCGTCTTACCTGGGCTAAAGAAAAACAGACCTTGTCTGTTGCTCAGTGGTCCAAAGTCCTCTTTTCTGATGAGAGCAACTTTTGCATCTCATTTGGAAACCAAGGATCCAGAGTATGGAGGAAGAATGGAGAGGCACACACTGCAAGATGCTTGAAGTCCAGTGTGAAGTTTACACAGTCTGTGTTGATTTGGGGAGACATGTCATCTGCTGGTGTTGGTCCACTGGGCTTCATTAAGTCCATGGTCAATGCAGCCGTCTACCAGGAGATTGTGGAGCACTTCATGCTTCCTTCCGCAGACGAGCTTTATGGGGATGCTTACTTCATTTTCCAGCAGGACTTGGCACCTGCCCACACTGCCAAAAGCACCAAAACCTGGTTCAATGACCGTGGGATTGCTGTGCTTGATTGGCCAGCAAACTCGCCTGACCTGAACCCCATAGAGAATCTATGGGGTATTGCCAAGAGAAAGATGAGAGACATGAGACCGAACAATGCAGAAGAGCTGAAGGCCGCTATTGAAGCATCCTGGTCTTCCATAACACCTCAGCAGTGCCGCAGGCTGATAGCTTCCATGCCAAGCCGCATTGAGGCAGTAATTGCTGCACAGGGGCCCAAACCAAGTACTGAGTACATATGCATGCTTATACTTTTCAGAGGTCCGATATTGTTCTATGTAAAATCCTTATTTTATTGATTGCATGTAATATTCTAATTTTCTAAGACTGTGGATTTGGGGTTTTCATGAGCTGTAACCCATAATCATCACAATTGAACTATCTTGCTTTGCATATAATGAGTATCTCATATATTAGTTTCACCTTTTAAGTTGCATTACAGAAATAAACAGAAAATACAGAAAATTAACTTTTGCACGATGTTCTAATTTTTCGAGTTTCACCTGTAAGTTATTCTATCAGTGCTTGCTAATAATTAAAAAATGTAAATCAGTAAGCATATATGTACCTTGTGTGGCTATTTTTTCATTACATATACATTACACACAAGGACCTGCACTTTGGTTGTACCCTGCACCTAGGTCTACCTACAGCCTTTGTCTGGTTAAAAACAGCAGGCTCTTCAGTGTTCTTCCTAGATTTTGTTTTAACCGGGTGCATTGAAGCTTTGCCCAGCGTGATGAAGTCACTGCCCAACTAGCCTTAGCCTTTCAGAAAGCTGATGCGTCAGATGGGCAGTGACCTCATCACGCTGGGCGAAGCTTAGATGCCATTTTAGAAAGTCGAGTATGCTAATAGCCTGTGACATGCCTCTATGACCTTTGAATTTTAACTTTCTTATGGAAAAAAACTAGTATTCTGCACTATTGGATGTTTCTTTGCTTCCTTTTAATATATCTATTCCTGGGTGATTGGTAATGACCAGGTAAATGCTGAAGAAGATTGTGGTCTCAATTATAAAAGCGAAGTTGACCCTGATTTTGCAGCGGGGTCCATTATATAAGGTGGGGAGATACCCATGAGGTGTGCTGAAGGGCAAGGTGGCGTTTGTTCATGCTGAAGAAAGTCATATTGTTGTTCTGACAAGAACTAATATATCGATTGAACATTGCACGAAGATTGATCGGTGTATCGGACTCTCACATTGGACTTATACATTTTTGTTGTGGTTTTTTTTTAGCTTTAAGAGCTATACTGTGTGTGTGTATGTATATGTTTTACACAAAAAGATACTGAATATTTGGGGGGACCTGTTTATAACGGGTTATGAGGTTATATGATATTTGATTTATGTCATATTGTTAGTACACTTTTATTGTAGTCCCCCTGCATGTCTTGAAAGATGCAATTACATTTTAAAGCTTTACTCCAGTCAGCAAAAAATAAATAAAAATCACTTTTTGGTATAATACCTTCTCCCCATATAGTGAGCGTCTAGGAGGTATGAAATATTTCATTAATTCTTGCCCCTACAGGATTTCTCCCCTTGGACAACCAGCTCCACAAAGCTGCTCCTCTTCACCAATCCCATGGTGAATCCCAATCCCTTTGCAACATCATCGTATACAGTGATGGTGTGAATGTTGTCACCCACATTCCAAGGCTGGAGATGCAGTAGAGGTGAGTTCTGACTGCTGGGGGAGTAGGGAAAATGGTAAGTATTCCTTTCTGTGCATCTCCCTAGACTAGATGAAAATTACAGCCTTACCATAGGAAGGAGAGAGCTATCAAAAGGGGAGTTCATAAGCTTACTATGGTTCAGCTTTACTCAAGTGACACATAAATGTTTGGTGGTGAAGAAGACCTTAGTGGTTATAGGCCCTCGTCTACTGTATGTTTCAACATTAAAAAAAAAAAAGTTTCATTTTGTCTAGTGTGCAAAGCCTGGTCAGTGAATATCAGTGAGCTAAAAAAGGGCCCATCTGGACCAGCGCCAAGCCTGTGGTACACTGACTGATCAACAATTCCTCCTGTACCCTCTAGTTATTATTATTATACAGTATTTATATAGCGCTACAGGGTTTGCTCAGCGCTGTACAATAGCGAGGGGGACAGGACATGAGACAAAACAGTAACAATACAATACACGAGGGGTTCTAGGGCCCTGCTCTTTCGAGCCTACAATCTAGGAGGGAGGGGATAGTGGTACAGGAGGAAGTGGCTGTGGGGGATGGAGTGGTGGGAGAAGTGGAGGTGATCGGTTGTTGGGTAAGGGTGGGGTAGGCTTCCCTGAAGAGAAGGGTTTTCAGGGTGTGCCTGAAGGTGAGGAGGGTAGGTGACAGTCTGATGGATTGGGGTAGGGAGCTCCAGACGATGGGGGAAGTCCTGGAGAAGTCCTGCAGTCGGGCGTGGGAGGAGGAGACCAGGGAGCTAGAGAGTAGGAGGTCCTGTGAGGAGCGAAGGGCACGGGTAGGGTGGTATTTAGGTATCAGGTCAGTTAGGTAGTTTGGGGCGGCATTGTAAATGGCTTTGTAGGTCAGAGTTAGTAATTTAAAATGATGCGCTGGGCGATCGGGAGCCAGTGAAGGGATTGGCAGAGGGGGGTGGCAGATGTGGAGCGGTTGGTGAGGTGGATGAGTCTAGCCACTGAGTTCAGGATAGACTGGAGTGGGGATAGCGTTTGTTTGGGTAGGCCAGTGAGAAGGGAGTTGCAGTAGTCCAGGCGTGAGATGATGAGGGAGTGTACGAGTTGTTTAGTAGTGTCTGGGGTGAGGAATATAGGTATCTTGGAGATGTTGCGGAGGTGGAGTCTGCATGACTTTGATAATGATTGGACATGAGATTGGAAGGAAAGGTTTGAGTCCAGGGTGACACCCAGGACTTTGGCGAGTGGGGTGGGATTGATGGTGGCGTTGCTAGTAGTGATGGAGAGGATGGGGGGGGCGCGGGCTGGGAGGAAAACCAGGAGCTCGGTTTTGGAAAGGTTTAACTTGAGGAAATGGAGCGACATCCAGTCTGATATGTCGTTCAGGAGGTGGGCGATGCGGGCGGAGAGTGAGGGGGTGAGGTGGGGGGTGGAGAGGTAAATTTGTGTGTCGTCGGCATAGAGGTGATAGTTGAAGCCGGGGGAGTGTATCAGTTTGCGAGGGAGGAGGTGTGGATGGAGAAGAGAAGGGGTCCGAGGACGGAGCCTTGGGGGACTCCAACAGAGAGGGGGAGGTGGCAGCGTTATAGGTGATGCTGAAGGAGCGCTGGGATAGGTAGGAGGAGAACCAGGAGAGAGCAGCGTCCCTGATGCCAAAGGAGTGCAGTTTGGTAAGGAGAAGGGGGTGGTCGACTGTGTCGAAGGACGCAGAGAGGTCGAGGAGCAGGAGGACTGAGTAATGGCCATTAGCTTTGGCGGTTAGCAGGTCGTTGGTGATTTTAAGTAGGGCGGTTTTGGTGGAGTGTAGGGGACGGAAGCCAGACTGTAGTGGATCAAGGAGGTTATCAGTGAGGTGGGCACTTAGGCGATTGTAGGCCAAGCGCTCAAGGAGCTTGGAAGTGAGTGGTAGCAGGGAGATGGGTCTAAGGTTGTTTAGGTCAGTGGGGTCAAGGGAGGGTTTTTTGAGTATGGGGGTGATGTGTTCGTGCTTTAGGGGGGAAGGGGAATGTGCCAGTAGAGAGAGAGAGATTGAAGATGTGGGTGAGGGAGCGAATAATGGAGGAGGGGGGTGACTGGAGGATTTTTGAGGGGATAGGGTCCAGGAGGCAAGTGGTGAGGTGGGCTTCAGTGAAGACCTTAGTGACCTCCTCAGTGGTAGCAGGGCTGAACGAGTGGAGCGTTGGGGAGGTGATAGTGTGCGGGGCGTTAGGTATGGTGGGGGGCAGTGCGGTTCTGAGGTCAGAGGAGGGGAGAGTTGAGGGGGTGATGGAGGGAGGGGGGCTAGGTGGAGAGGTAGATTGTGAGTTGACAATGTCCTTACGGATTGCGTCAATCTTGTTTTGGAAATGATTGGCAATCTCGTGGGCGGTGAGTGAGGTACTGAGTGGAGGTGGGGGGGAGAGAGTAGGGATTTGAAAGTGGAGAAGAGCCGGCGAGGACAGGTGGAGAGGGTGTTGATGAGGGTTACGAAATAGGCTTGCTTGGCGGCGTGGAGGGAGTTGGTGTAGGTGAGGAAGGCGGCTTTGTAGGGGGAGAACGCACGAGGGGATCTGGTTTTGCGCCATAATCGCTCCAGCGTGTGACTGCGTTGTTTGAGACATTTTGTATGGTCGTTCTGCCAGGGTTGAAGCGGTCGGGGTCTGATGTTACGCGTTTTTAGGGGTGTCAGGGAGTCGAGGGCAGCCGACAGTGAGTCGTTGTACACAGTAGTAGCCAGGTTTAGGGCATGACAGTGGAAGCATACTGTCGTACAGACGGTCAGTTGCCGGGTAGAGATGGGCCGGGTTCAGGTTGCGGAGGTTATGGCTGGTAATGGTTTGACGCTTTGGGGGGGGGAAGTTAGAGGAGGAGGAGATGGAAAATGTGAGGAGGTGGTGGTCAGAGAGGGGGAAGGGGGTGTTAGTGAGGTCGTGGGGGGTGCAGAGGTGGGAGAAAACGAGGTCCAGGGTGTTTCCATCGGTGTGGGTGGAGGACTGTGTGCACTGTGTGAGTGCGAAGGAGGAGGTTAGGAGAAGGAGTTGGGAAGTAGCCGGGTTGTTGGTGTTGATGGGGATGTTGAAGTCCCCAAGGATGATGGTCGGTAGCTCGGAGGAGAGGAAGAAGGGAAGCCAGGCGGCAAAGTCGTCCAGGAAGAGGGATACGGATCCAGGAGGCCGATAGATTACTGCAATCCTCAGGGGGGTGGAAGAGAAGAGCCGGATGCAGTGGGCTTCAGAACATCCGCCATTCATACAGTGTTTCTTTTAAATTAATAAAAAGCATTCTGTGATTGGAGATTACCCCTCCTCTGCAACTCACCAATCAGAGAACAACTATTTATTGAAAAAAAAAAACCCCACATACCTACCCATACCAGCAGCTGCACTGCACTAAAACATGCTAAAGCTCAATGGCCCATGCAGCAATGGGAGAAGTGAATAGTCCAGTGTAATAGTTGTATGTACTGGGCACACAAATTGCTGCATGTGTAGCAGCCATCTGTCCACGTCACCAGTCTCCTATGCCATTTCTTCATAAGAAAGCATTGCACAGTGACCTTTTCTTCAATCTCCCTCCCACCTCTTTTCAGTTCATACAATCCACAAAATCTTAGTTTCTGGCAGACAACCCTTATCAGCCTGGTAAAAGGACTAGCAGAATCTAACCCCCAATATACATGCAGTGTCTGATGTAGCCGCTGGGCCAGAAAGTTACCAGACATTGGGCCATAAATACCTTAGCTGGAAGCCGGGAGAATACACATCCCTGATGGACTGCTTCTCAGCTGAGACTAAAACTTCAGCATGTGTCATAACTCATGAAATATTGACAGCACAGCCAGAATATAGGCATATTTACCTCCCTCAGTTATTGAGTAGCATTTTGAACCCAAACATCTCTATACTAGGAAGTAGCAGAGTGAATTAGGCCTCCACACCCCTCCTATGAGAAATGGATATCTGAGACCTGCCATATTTATATAAATATGAATACTTATAAGAAACTGTATTTAGGAATTGGTCATAAAACATGGTGACCTCCCAGCACCCACCCCTTAAACCAAATGATTGGTCAGGTGGTCTCTGTCCAAACTCCCCTTGATGTCAGATTAAAAAAAAAGAGATTGCAAGCAGATTTGACAGCTCTCCTTTTAACATTAACCAAGGAACACCTAGCCAGACTTGAGCAAGCCACCGCAATGTTTTTGCTTGGACAATTAGACTCTGCTAAAACCAAGGACTTTGAAATATTCTTTATTTTCATCTCCTTTTTAATTCTCCTTTGCTTTATTGTTAATTTTCTTTGTAACATCTCTTTTCTGTAAATATTTTTTTTGTATCATTTTGACCTTTTCATCATTAAACCCTATTTTCAAAAGTGTTAAACCGTCCCTAAGGCTTTTAATGCAAACTAAAACACTCCATCGCTTGAAAAGTGCTACTGTAATATAATCCTCTGAATATACCTGTCTTTGGTGACAGTATGTGTAGAGACGCTTATTTTTCATATTTATTATTGCTAAGAATCTGAATTTCCTCCTCAGCCAAAAGGCGGTGGTGGTAGCTTAAAGAGTTAATTGCTTAGTAACTTAACCCAGTGACAATCCCTCACAGTTTGGGGCACCTAGATTGTGGTCCCGCAAGCTGGAAAATCTCTGTGCAGGGTGCAGCTGAGAGTGGCGTTGTTACACAAGTGTCAGCACAGTGTGAGATTGGCCTGTCCTTTGTCAGGAGTTGGTCAGAAGGACAGGGGTCAGGTACTACGTGTCACATCCAGTATCAACTATGCTGGCTCCACCCAATCCCATACATGAAGAGGTCACTGTGCATATGTGAGATGGGGAAACAGCTCTCATTGTTTGAACACTGTTTGTGTGCAGTAAATTGTGTGGAGTAAATTAAATGTTTGGGACTGACATTCTGTGGTTTAGCCACAAGATGCCACTGTTTTCCTAACACAGCCTCAGACTGCATAGATATTTCTATATTCATGAAGAGGTGGGGTTTTCACACAGAGTTGAGAGAACAGGAAGAGAGAGACAGCAGCCATGCTTGGCGGATGGTGAATGCAGGAGCCGTGTGAGCAGCGAATCTGATGGCATCCAGGTGTGAGAGCATCCCTCAGTAACCAGAGCTGTAGCTAAGTGAAGCTGATCTTGTTCAAGACCCTGATCCTGTTCAGAGAAAGAAAGACTGCTGCCAGGAATGCTGATGAGAGCAGAGGAACAAAGCAACATACACTGCGATACCGCATGCTTGTTGAAGAGACATTTGTTCTGTTCAGAGTCACCAGCAGATGCAAAGCAGACTCGGGTCGGTAAGATCATGCACGCACCTCATTTCAGTGTTGGCGCCTAGAGACTGAGGCCAGGCCTATAGTTAGTTAGTTAGGGTCTCTGTTTGTGTCAGGCCACAAGTATTATTACTGATCATTGAAAGGACTCAATAACTTAAAGTGACATTTCACATTGGAGAGCTGATAAAATTCCACAAACTCATGCCAGACTGGCGTTTTGCTCAGAAGGAATACTCAGGCACGTGCTACAGGACCAGTTATGGGAGGGCGAATGCTGTAGATTTGTGTAAGATTGTAAGCTGTTGTGCTGCACCGCAGGCTAGCCCATTCCATACACCCATACACTGATTCCTGCTCTTTTAGGGTAATAACGGGTAAGGTGTGGCAGCTTAGTTGTGCCTGCCAGTAGGTAAATTACTACACCTTCTACCTTCATCCATCAGGAGGCGCCATGCTGTGCAGTACAAGGGTCTCAGCTGGCTGGGTGTATGTAAATTTATTTTATGTTCCCAGCATTTGTGGTTGTGTTTATTTGCCACATCTAAGTAAAATTCTGTTGTGGCAAAAGCTGGTGTTGGGGTTGCTTTCCTCGTTCGTGACTTCACTATATCCTGGGGAGCCCACCCCGGTACACGGCTTACACATATTTTCTAGAAATGTGTACAACAACCTCTTCATGCTTGGTGCTGGGCATACCCAAGACTGTCAACTGGAATATTAATTTCCCCTTTGGTACATAATTGTGCTGGAAGCCAGAGGATTAGCATGACAGCCAGTCAACTAACAAATTTCAGTAAATCAATAGCAACCACTCAAATCTCAAATTGTATGACAGTTTTCCATTATAAAATAGAACAGAAATTCCCCAGCACACTTTCAAGCTAGCCAAAAAAAAAAATTTTTGATTACAGTGAAACTCGCACTCCACTGTGTTATGGCATTTCTGCTGCACCATGAGATGGCAATGACACTGTGGTATGCTTGCTTGGGTTAAATTCCAACTTGGAGCCCAGATTGATCATAATATAGAAGGTTCCCCCGGGTTTAGGACTTTAAGAGGGCACAGAAGTAATTTGCAAAAAACGGTAAACACAGGCACCCTATGGCCTTTGCAAGTAACACTGTATATTGTTAGAAGCATACCAGGTTTAGTTAAAGTGAACCTGTGTTTTCTCCATGAAGGACAAAGCAGCAGGTCAACGTTAAGCCCTGGTTCACATATATGCGGCCGTGCGGGCTGTGTTTTCATTTGAACGGACTCCCGTGCCCCGTGACACACAGAGAAGAAGTCCCTGCACTTCTTCCTAAAACGCAGCCCACACAGGAACCTCGGTTCCCAGTACAGTTGCATTTTCCAGTGCAGGTGGCGTGCCATTAGAACTAATGGCACCCGCCCACAGGACCGCATTTCTCTGTGCGGTTGGTGCGGCTACACGGATTTTCATGCGGATCCGCAGCGGCACCACCCGCACAGATGTGAACCTAGCCTAAGTCCTCATGCACACTGGACATTTTTACAGTGGATATTTTTAGCTTTTAAAGTTTTTTTTCTACAGCCAGTAAACCCCCCAGCGTGTTATCCTATGTGTCCATGCACACGCAGACTGTAATCACCGTTTTATGGCTGTAGAAAAACCCAGGACTAGAGGGTTTCTAGAGGAGTTTTTTAGCTGTAAAAACGCTCTACCGCTGAAAAACGTGGCAAAATGTCGCAAACCGGCATTTTTGGACTTTTTTTGACCAAAAAAACACTAAAAACTGCAAAAGCAGAAAAACACAGCTAAATGCGGCAAAACGCCACTAAATGCTAATGCAACAATGCTAAAAAAAAAAGCTGAAAAACTCACATTTTTAATGGGACTTTACACAGCTAACGTTTCAGGCGTTATCAAAACAGCCCATGTGCATGAAGCCTAATGCTGGCAGCTTATACTTACCTTCTCTTTGCTGCCTGGTGCAGGGATTCCTCCAATATCTTGTTTGTGTGGATGGAGGAAACTTTTTTTTTTTTTGATCAGCCAGCTAACAGTGTATGACGAGCTTTACTTGCAATGGAGAAAGGAATGTCGGGGGAGCAAGAGGAAGGCAAGTATGTGCTGCTCTGGGGGCGGGCTTTAAAGTAAAGCTGTTTCCTTACCCTGTATGGACAAAGCACAGGTTCGGTTTAAGACCTCATGCACACGGGACGTTAAAAAAACTTTCCTAGAAGCTGTCCTCTGGCAGCAGCATTTGTGCAGAAAAAACGCCAGACACTTGTAAAAGTATGTAACCAGGTGCGTTTACAAGCCTTGGCCATTCATTTCATTAACCAGAATGATCATTTATTCTGGCCATTGAAATTAATTAATGCTCAAGCGCTAAACGCGACCAGCATTAAGAGCTTTTTCTGCCAAAACGCTGCTGCTCATGGATGCACTGAATTTTTTTTTTTCCTGCTGGTAAAAGCTACTGCTGCTAAAAGCTTCTAAAAGTCTATGTGTGCATGGACACACAGGGTAACATAGAGGGCAGTTTGGAAGCAGTAAAAAAAAAATGCCAGACGTCCCTAAAAGTGGCTGCAAAAATGCCCTGTGTGCATGAACCCTAAATGGGTGAAAGTTGTATCACAGATGTACTCTAAATATTAGCAGAACAGTTTACAGGGAAAACAAAAGTGAGCGCAAACAGGGTTTTAATAACCAGTTTGTTGTAGTGTCCGCACATATTACTATATTTTGATAGTGTCAGATTTGTTACAGATCATGGAGAGTGTTTTTGGCAAACACAAGGGAATCTGTCAACAAAATCTTTCTCACTCAAGTAAATCCATCAGGGTCTGCTGCTATGTTAAATCCAACCTCCCTTTTCTAAGATCCTCAATATTGACTCTCCAGGGTCAGGCAGGCAAATGCAGTTTTTAGAAATTGAAACATTCGATACTTCTGCAAGCTGTTGGGCTTTACTATTTCCACTTACCCTAGGTTCACACCTAAGCGTTTTCTGCCACATTTTGCAGAAACGCAGTACAGTCTGTTTAACATGATTTCCTATGGAACAGGTTCACATCTCCGGGTTTTCACCTGGTGCGTTTTTTGGAAAGGGTCAACGACTTTTTTGAATGCAAAACATTGCGATTTTGATTCTAAAGACTTCAATGGGAATGCTGCAGAAAAGCATGTATTGCGTTTTTAATCTGTCGGGGAACAAGAAAAAAAAAATGCTTCAAAAACGTACGTGCAAAAAACGCAATGCAGAAACAGCTCAAACGCAACCTGCATAGGTGTGTTAGAGGCTGTATGCCATACAGTAGGTACATCAGCCATGTCAAATGAGCCAATAGATCTTTTAGCAATGAGGCAGCATAAGCCTTAATGTTATGCACTTTATCATTAATGTAAGTGGGGCCAGGAGGTTGGTACCCAAGTTAAAGGAACAACACAAAGTCCAGAAATGGTTGAACAGTTAGTGTATTGATGAACTGCAGATAAGTCACCGGTCACACCGCTATGATTTAAAATTGTGCAATTTGTATGCAATTCTGAAAAATATGAAGCATATATTTAAAAAACATATATTTTTAAAAATATACTTTTGTAAAATATATTCTTCAGATTTTTTTAACATATAAAAAAAGTCATTTTAACATATATTTTTACATATATTTGTAAATGCATTCCAAAAATGTAGATTTGTATTTTTAAAGACATACAGTATATTTCAAATGTATTTTTTAAAATATTTTTCATATATTTTGTAATAAAAACACATTTCAACATACAGTATATATATATTGAAATATATTTTGAAAAATATTGAATATGGCCAAAATTGTAGCATTTCAAATATATGTCAATATATTTGGGGAGAATGTTTTAAAAATATATTTCAAATATATTCTTCTTCCATGTGGGTAATAAAGTCAGAGTAAAGGTTTTTCTCATTATGAACAAAGTGTGAACACATAAGGCTTTGCATCACATCAACGCAAAGCTTGGTGGGCTATTGGTCCATACAAAGATGGCAACCTTCACTGTTGAATGAAGCATAGTGCAGGATGTCTTCTGTCCACTCTGCATGTGGTCCAAACTTTACCTTTAACAGGTAACAAATCTCCAGCCCACAGTAAACATCCTGTTGTTTCGTGTGTCCAGATTTGCTTCAGACCTGTTATCTAATCACTGTATACCTCCAAGTCTGGATATAAAAACCATCTGTGTCCCCTAAACCCACAGAGATCTCACTCAAGGTACTACCATGGCTATCGGTTAACTACTGTTCATCTAGTCGCACCCTTTTCAAGCAAGGATTCAGTAATGCAAGGAGTGGATCTGACATACCTTTGCGCCTTATAATGCTGACAGAAGCTGTATTTTTGCAGAAAAGAAAAACTGTTCTCTAGTTCCAATCTTTTCTCAGTCCTGTCTTCTCTTCAGTAGTTGTGTGGATCTCCTATGGTCACACAGGTGTGACACAGGTGGAATCATTACTGCTCAATCAAATTGGGGCAGTCAGCTGTGCTTCTAAAGTTGATCAGAAACTTGGCACACATGATACTGTCAGCGTACCATCCTTCCTGACCCTAGGTTCACATCTGTGTTGGTGGTGCCGCTGTGGATCCGCACGAAAATCAGTGCAGCCGCACCATCCGCACAGAGAATTGCAGACCTGCGGGCGGGTGCCATTAGTTCTAATGGCACGCTGCCGGCACTGGAAAAAGCAACCATACTGGGAACCAAGGTTCCCGTGCGGGCTACGTTTTCCAAAGAAGTGCAGGGACTTCTTTCCTGCATGTCACAGGCGTCCATTCAAATGAATGGGCCCTCATGCTCATGCAAAACGCTGCCCGCACGGCTGCATAGATGTGAACCAGGGGTGAGGGCCTGTTCACATTAGCCTACAGTCCAAACTGCTGCTGCCTGCACAATACAGTATACCAGTGTATGAGCTTCAGCGTTTTGAGCTGCAGAGCCATGTGGCAGGGGGCTAGTGTGATGCGCATGGTATTACATTACACAGCTCCATTTTTTTTATGACTGAACTTTACATGAAGTATACAAAGTAACACTTCATCCATGTTTCTGCACCACGGTGTGCTGCACTTGCTGTGTGGTGACATGCATAGCCATGGGTTGGATAGGTAGGCCCTTGCATTACAGTGGGCAAATTTAAACGGAAATTGCATAATCAGAGTGTAACATGTATGTAGCGCTACCTTCGTGAGGTCCAGCACAAGCCCAGTCTGGAGGCTGCCGCCACCCTGACCTAAGGGACTCCTCCCAGGCACCAATAGTCTCTTCAGTACTCCATCTTCCACCCAACTCCCCTGTCAGTATGACACTCCCATATTTATGGGCCAGTCCACCACTCTACCAGGGCCCCCAAACCTTGGGTTGACTGGACTCCCATGAAGATGCAGATCAGGTCTCCACCCCTTCCTCCTTACCAACTTCTGGAAGGTTCTATGGTCCTCCAGAGTCAGAAGGAGGTGATAGAGCCACAACCTGTTAAGTCATCCAGCTGACCTGCAATAACTTGACCTCAATCACACACTCGCACAACTACCGCGAGTCATACACAATGATTTTACCTACAATATACTACACTAGTCTAGTAGCACACTAGAGGGTGCTGCATGTATGTTGATCAACATAAATACATGCTCAATCCTAGATTTAACCATTCAAATGATATTTCACTTGAAAACAATCAAAGAGAACAAAGTGAACAAGGAACAGATCAATTTGGTCAAATGTGTAGTTTTTATCTATAACTTCAAGGCTCATCGGGTCTGGCAGGCATGTATCTTTATCTTGTGCCTCTGCTAAGGCAGGAACATGAGAACATTGGCATGTATCAAGAAATAGCTCCACAAAGAATCTCTAATTGTTACCCCTGTCTCTTTTTAAATATGTGGCATCTCCAATAGGAATTACAGAAGTATTAAACTCTCAATGTTTTTTTTAACTTAACATATTAAGTGCAATAAAATGTACATTACCCAATAAACTATTTATTCAAATTCTTACCCCAGCACCTGCAGTGTACAGTGGTTAATGCTGTGGTCTCCTGCTTTCTTAGGAATGCTTCCTTGAACATGAAAGAGTTAATAGTTGACAGTGCAGTCTCAAGCCAGTCTGTTAGCTTGGAGAAGTGAGGGGGAAAGAGTCTTGCTATCTACAGTTATGTGTCTTTCTTTTGATGCACACAATGTAGGTAGACACAACTCTAGTCTCTGCAGAAAAGGGTGGCTCCATAGGATGCAGCAAGAGTAAGGAGCAACTCTAAGTCCTCATGCACACGGGGCGTTTTGATAATGCTGGTAACATTAGCTGTGTAAAGTCATGTTAAACCGTGAGTTTTTCAGCATTTTTGCTTTAGCGTTTAGCCGCGATTAACGGCATTTTTCCACGTTTGTATTTTTTTTTATCAAAATAAAAATAATTTTTTGTCAAAAAAAGTCCAAAAACGCCAGTCTGCAGCGGTTTACCGCGGTTTTCAGCATTAGAGCATTTTTACAGCTAAAAAACTCATCTAGAAACCCACTAGTTCTGAGTTTTTTTTTCAGTCAAAAAATGTCCCAGCCAAAGAAACAGTTCATTACAGTCTACGTGTGCATTAACACATAGGATAACATGCTGGGGTGTTTCTGGCTGTAGAAAAAAAACCGTCAAAAGCCAAAAATAGCACCTGTAAAAACATCAAGTGTGCATGAGGGCTTAAATAGGAAACCTGGGGCAAAAGTCATTGAACCGGCTTAAACTGAAACACAGGCAAGGATTAAGGGCTCATTCACACAGACATTGAAAATAGGTGGTTTGGTTGCATTTTTACTGCTTCTCAATTGCCTATTACTGCCACTCAAAATTGTTAAAATATTGGGCTGATAGAGGTGTACACATTAGGGCTCATTCAGACTGGTGATCAGACCCATCTTCTGATCTGAGCCACTATCTGCTGGGTATGAATCCATCTCAAAGCTGCGTGCAGGTAGCCCATGGAAGAGGATGCAGACACAGCAGCATGGACACAGTCGCATGCCAAAATTTGAACACGAGCAGGAGCGGGCACACGGATCTAAATAGACAGTATCTGTGTTCAGAGTCATGCACTCATTTCTGCCCATATGTCAGATTTTGACATGCATCCGCTTTTATGGGCTACCCACACGCAGCTCTGTGGTGGATTCATACGCAGCAGACAGCAGTTCAGCGTAGAGGACCGGTCTGATCACCTGTCTGAATGAGCCCTTAGCATTGCCTCATGTCAAGCCAGAAATAATGATGCCTGCAGAGTTCAGCTGGCATTGAAACTTTGCAACCACTTCCATTCACGTCTATTGAAATGCACCACAGGTGTACGATAAACATGCCTATGGCATTTACAGCACATTTAAGGTGCATTTGCAGATGTGATCATTTCTTATTTTAGCCTTGCAAAAAATAAAAAATATATCTCACAGGGATTTATGAGGAGCATCATTTGATGGGACTTGAATGCCTGTGCAACACGCCCAAACCTCAGAGGTGCTTTAAAAAAGAAAAATAATAGTTTTTTTTCCAAATTATACCTATCTAGGTGGAAGCAGCATCATTCTGATGCTGCATCTATTCCCCACTGACTCTAAGGGTGAGAGCTCAGTGATCACATGACCGCTGAGTTCTCACAGCCACGCTGAGCAGAAAGCGTTGACTGTCAGTCACCACTCTCTGCTCTGACCTCCCTCACGTGCTCACTGGAGTGCTGGGCTGTAGAGGGGGCAAGAGGGGCTGGCTCAGTCTCTCAGCAGATTGCCGAGAGGCCGAGCCAGGTGCCGATCCAGACTCTGCGGTTGATTTGACTTCGAAGTTGGGATCTTTGTCCAGCCTGGACCTGCTAATTGACATCAGTCAACAGCGGGGTTCAGCCCACTGTCAGCTGCAAACGGGTCACAGGAATGCAGAATGAACTGCACTCCTGTGATCCACAGCTTTGGCTGTACGTCTCCTTTAATGCATGTTAAATGCTGCTTTAGAATTCAGTCTCTGCTTAAAAAAGCCCAGATATGTGCCTCCACATTGTCATATGATCCTGCTGCACTAATTTACTATAGCCAAACATCAGCTCAGCAAACAAACCCTATTCCACTAAGCTGTGCCCCATGAATGACATCACACTGCACCCATAATGTGCTGTTTCACAAATCAAGATCATGTACACTGAGTGCTTCTGATTGCCTCTTGTTAAAGGTTTTTTTCGGCTGAAAGTACACAAACTAATATGTCGTTGACAGCACCTGTTGTTACTGCTGTCAATGACATAATAGCCAACAAATCTTACAATTAAAAGTGAATGATTTAATTAATGTATCAATGTTGGAATTGTGTCTTTTTAAAGTTTCTAGTGTTGTCTACCCGTGCTGCATTCTTTTCCATTACACTGTTCCCAGTTATCCCTGTGGACTACAAAACACTCCTCTCTATGTTACAGAGAAGAAATGGGAGTGTTCTGTAGTCCTTACACGCTTCCAATCCTAGGGTAATTTATCCGCCGTAGATACAGAAAGGTGAGTGAGTGCTGCCTTCCTAAAACAGGTGGAGTGAAGCTGATTACCCCTTTTGGGAGCCATCCAGGGGTGTATTTACTGCAAGGAAAACAAGGCATGTGAAGATACCACCTTGTGAGTAAGAGGAGAAAGGTAAATATTCCTGAAAGGTTCAAAAGGCAGTCTTTGAAGAGCCCGACAAAATCAGATTTAGATTCCACAGAGTCACAGGAGGTTGTACTGGAAGAACTATATGAGAGATTATTATTATTATACAGGATTTATATAGCGCCAACAGTTTGCTCAGTGCTTTACAATATAAAGGGAGACAATACAGCATCAATACAGTTCAATACAAGAGGGATAGGAGGGCCTGATCCTTGGAGCTTACAATCTAAGAGGCCTTGCACAAAGTCTTAATTGAATAATTGGAGCCTAGCAATCTCTGAAATAAGACTACAAGGACAAAGATTTGCTTACAGATGATACTCAGGGTCAAAAACTGGGCCATGCCTGATTGCAGAAAGGTTGGGATTCTTCCCACAGAGTATTTTCTTGGCTCTGCCTGTAGCACTTTCCAGGCCTTCGTGTACTGTGTTATAGCTGCAGAGCACTTTCCAGCTTCAGAACCATGGTGCATCCTCTGGTGTGACCCAAACTTTAGAGACTGTTTAATGAGTGCACCACACGGGCTGAGCTTCGGGGGATACTAGATTATTAATAACATGAACTGTACCCATTAACTCCCTATTCCATCAGTTTCTTCAGACACCAACAAAACGGAACATTGTAGAGGGAGCGCGTGTAACACTCCAAGCTAGTGACGTAGCACCTAATTCTTTAGTGCAGACAACCCTTTACACACCAAAGAAACAGGAAATGAATGGTGGCAGTTAATGTTACCAGTGATATTGTAGCTCCTGATGCTCAGCTCACATGGGGTACTCATTAAAGAGTCTTTAGAGACCAGGTCACACCAGAGGCTGTACCACAGCTCTGGACCTGGAAAGTGTTCTGCAACTAGCTAACATACACAAAGGCATGAAGAGTGCCAAAGGCAGAGCCCAGTGCCTGAAGGGTGTGCGGTCCATGGGGTCCAGATACTGACTTCAAAGCTACTGCCAAAGAAACTCTGATCTGGATATTTGCTTAAAGAGCCCAGCTCAGCAGCATGTAGATGAAGTATTTTTTAGAGCAGAAAAAATATCTTGTGAATAATTTAAAGGATAATTTACTTTTATGGGAAAAAATGTAGCACATAAAAAATAATATAGCATATACAATTGTTACACAAGTCACGTTGTAGTTATTTAAAATTCTTTCCTCATCAATCTGCAACCAGGGCCGTAGATAAGGGGATACCACCAGTCCTCCTGTACGGGGCCCAGGCCAGCAGGGGGGCCCAGGTAGCTGGGTGAAACGGATGTGAGCAGGGAGGGTGATCGGCACGGCTGGGGGGCAATTACTGGAACCAATCCCCTGTATGGCTCTATGCAGCAGCTGAAAGCTGGCACTTCTCCTATCCCTCCCACTGGCTTTCAGCTGCTGCAGAGAGAGCCACACAGTGGATCGGTTCCAGTAACTCCCCCCCGCCGCACCCATCACCCTCCCTGTACACCATACATTTCCCCTTGCTGCCCATGCCCCCCACCCTTGCAATGTTGCTGGCTTCCCTCCTCTCCGGCAGCTGCAAGCACACAATAGGATCCTTCAGGATGGAGAGTAAAGGAAGGGTCTGGTAAAATATGTTACATTTATCAGCCCCATCCTTCCCTGAATGAACACAATTAATGATCGATACCTATCACTCAGTGTGTTCATTCATAACTGAAGCATAGTAAACGGTGTACTTCTTTTAGTGTGTGTGGGGGGGGGGGGGCTGTCAATTTGGCTGTATGGGGCCCTGTGGTTCCTAACAACAGCCTTGTCTGGAACCACTGCAACTTTCTATAAAATTCAATGCAATGTGGCAGCTCAGAGGTCTGTGCACAATTGTAATGTCATTTCCTGTTTGTGTGGTTGGCTCACTGTTTTTCCCAGAATTCTGCACAAATATACAAATGAAATTTTGGGCACCACTGCCAAAGGAATCTCAATTGTGATGGCATGCTCGCCAAGGATTAAATACTTCTAAAGCAGCGGTTCTCAACCTGGGGGTCGCGACCCCTTTGGGGGTCGAACGACCATTTCCCAGGGGTCGCCTAAGACCATCGGAAAACATATTTCCGATGGTCTTAGGAACCGAGACACCGCTGCTCTGTCTCGCGATCTGTGGGCGGGATGATATGCTGCCCCTGTAACCTGGCCACACCTCCGGGATCACTCAACAGCTCCGCCTCCTCGCCGCTGATTGGCCACCGGAACAGTAGCTCAGGAGAGGCACACAGGCGGCCAATCACCGGCGAGGAGGTGGAGCTTGGAGAGGAGGAGCCGAGCGGCAGAGCGCGCAGATCGAAGAAGATCGAGGGAGCTGCAGGACCGATTGAAGAGGAGAGAGGCCAGAGAAGGAAGACAGCTGACAGGTAAGTGCAAATTTTGCTTCTGCAGGCTGTAGATGGGAGAGGGAGAGAGCGAGCCCAGGCTGGAGCAGGGGTCAGCAAGGTAAGTATCATTGGTGTCAGTGGGAGGAATAGTGCCCCATCATTTGTGTCACTAATACCAACGATGGGGCACTATTCCTCCCCCCACTGACACCAACGATGGGGCACTATTCCTCCCCCCACTGACACCAATGATAGGCACTATTCCTCCCCCCACTGACACCAACGATGGGGCACTATTCCTCCCACTGACACCAACGATGGGGCACTATTCCTCCCACTGACACCAACGATGGGGCACTATTCCTCCCACTGGCACCAACGATGGGGCACTATTCCTCCCCCTACTGACACCAACGATAGGCACTATTCCTCCCCCCACTGACACCAACGATGGGGCACTATTCCTCCCCCCACTGACACCAACGATGGGGCACTATTCCTCCCCCCACTGACACCAACGATGGGGCACTATTCCTCCCCCCACTGACACCAACGATGGGGCACTATTCCTCCCCCCACTGACACCAACGATGGGGCACTATTCCTCCCCCCACTGACACCAATGATAGGCACTATTCCTCCCCCCACTGACACCAACGATGGGACACTATTCCTCCCCCCACTGACACCAATGATAGGCACTATTCCTCCCACTGACACCAATGATGGGGCACTATTCCTCCCACTGATACCAATGATGAGGCACTATTCCTCCCACTGACACCAATGATGGGGCACTATTCCTCCCACTGACACCAATGATGGGGCACTATTCCTCCCACTGATACCAATGATGGGGCACTATTCCTCCCACTGACACCAATGATGGGGCACTATTCCTCCCACTGACACCAATGATGGGGCACTATTCCTCCCACTGACACCAATGATGGGGCACTATTCCTCCCACTGACACCAATGATGGGACACTATTCCTCCCACTGACACCAATGATGGGGCACTATTCCTCCCACTGACACCAATGATGGGGCACTATTCCTCCCACTGACACCAATGATGGGGCACTATTCCTCCCACTGATACCAATGATGGGGCACTATTCCTCCCACTGATACCAACGATGGGACACTATTCCTCCCACTGACATCAGTGATGGGGCACTATTCCTCCCACTGATACCAACGATGAGACACTATTCCTCCCACTGATACCAATGATGGGGCGCTAGTCCTCCCACTGATACCAATGATGGGGCACTATTCCTCCCACTGCAAAATTACAGTTCTGAAGTAGCAACGAAAATAATTTTATGGTTGGGGGTCACCACAACATGAGGAACTGTATTAAGGGGTCGCGGCGTTAGAAAGGTTGAGAACCACTGTTCTAAAGGGATGCAGACACTGCAGCTTTTCTCATTAGAATTCTTACATTAGGTGATTAAAATAAACCAGACCCTCCCATTTACATTCAGTCTACAATCAGTGAAATCATCTAATGAAACAAACAGCTTTTTTTTTTTTTTTTTTTTTTTTTTAGAGCAGGGGTATCCAAACTTCTAAATACAAGGTTCACATTATACAGTATTACTTACAAATCTGCAGGCCCAAAAAAATCCCCAGAGCCTCTATATATCAAGGTCTCCCTTACATCAGGGACCCCATCAGAGGCTCCCTTACATCAGGGTCTCCATCGAAGTCCCCCTTACATCAGAGTCCCCTGTTACATAGAGGGGAGTTGAAACAGAGACCATAGATAACCTTTTACTTTTTCTACACAGCATCCACTAACTTTGCTACAGTCCATGGAAAGCTCAGAATAAACAAGCCACATACAGTTCTCAAGTCTCCTCTTTTCCTTCCGTGACAGCGATACAAGATAATATTGGTTGTGGCAAGGGTTAAGAGGTATTTGTCCACTGAGTGACAGGTGGTGACAATGGACAGTAAAATGGACAGAAGCTGCATGGAGACATATTCATCTGACCTCTGCAGGCATCCTGCATAAATGGTTTTGCTGAAGGAATTTTTCATTCAGCCTTGGTTATTATTATTATTATACAGGATTTATATAGCACCAACAGTTTGCTCAGAGGTTTACAATATAATGGGAGACAATACAGCAACAATACAGTTCAATACAAGAGGGATAGGAGGGGCCTGCTCCTCGGAGCTTACAATCTAGGAGGGAGGGGCTAGTGGTAAAAAAGGTAGTAACTGTGGGGGATGGACTGGTAGAAAGAGTAGAAGATTCCATTGTTAGCTGAGGGCAGGATAGGCTTTCCTGAAGAGATAGGTTTTCAGAGATCGCCTAAAAGTGAACAGAGTAGGCGATAGTCTGATCTGATAAATTGGGGTAGAGAATTCCAGAGGATGGGGGAAGCTCTGGAGAAGTCCTGGAGATGAGCATGGGAGGAGGAGACAAGGGAGCTAGAGAGCAGCAGGTCGAGCAAGGAGCAGAGAGTACTGGGAAGCCAGTGGAGGGATTGGCAGAGAGGGGTGGCAGATACATAACGGTTAGTAAGGTGGATAAGTCTGGAAGCAGCATTAATGATAGACTGAAGAGGGGATAGCATGCGATTAGGTAGGCCAATGAGGAGGGAGTTACAATAGTCAACTGATGTGGTGCAGAATTTGCAGTGTTTTCAGTGCGAATTCCGCACTGCATCAGAATTGCACCCCGTTCATGCGAACCGCTGCAGGTGTGTATGCGGTCCGCAAAACACGGTGCGATGTGCAGAATCGGATCGCATAGGTGTGAATACCTATGTGATCCAATTCTAGTGCAGACCAAAAATGGGTCCTGCATATTTTTGGTGCGGTGCGAATATAGCCATACAAAATGTATGGCTCCAATCGCACCGCACACAAATCAAATGTGATTTGCACAGGAATGTGGTGCTGTTCCTGTGCGAATCACATGCGATATACTGCACTGCACCGCACATATGTGAATCCAGGCTCATACATGAAACAAGAATGCATCCTGACTGCGAAACGCCTCTAGTAACATAAAAAAGCATTGCATTTTATGAACACCATGACTGCAGCACAGTCGCATTGTATCCCACATTTGCAGTTTAGTGTTTGGTTTCCATTTGTTGTTTGGGGTTGCGTTTTAATATCTACTTCCACTTCCGGACAGCATGCACACTAAAATGCTGCAGACACCATCTGTCTTCAAAGATTACATTGTCATTACACAGAATTAAGCTTTTGGTTTTTTTTTTTACTTTTTTGATGATTTTTTTTGGTCTCCTTACAGCAAACTGTCAAGATCAGATTTATCCCTGCTGTTGCTGAGCCAGTCAGCTGGAAGTAGACTGCATACACTGATCCCCCCACACTCGCCCCTACACAGTCCCAGACCAAACCCTTTTTGCCTGTGAAAGATGAGAACATTTGGCTTCAATTGGAAGACTAGTTGGCAGCCCTCAACGCTCAGCCTGGGTTTTTAACGAAAGTGAGAGAAAGAGAAGAGTCAGAGCAACTTAGAAAGAGCAGTGATGGAGAGGCAGTGCAGCTGAAGTCAGACAGTCCACAGACAGGACTGTATTATCACTAGACACTAGAGCCATCTGCAATCACATAGAGGGAAGACATAACATTGCAGATTAGGAATTTAGATGAAATACTTGGATATTTAAGCAGAAGAGTAGAAGTGGGAATTATGCTAAGTATTTTCTGTTAACCTGTAACTGATAGAGAGATAAGAGTCACCATAGCCAGGTTCTAGCAGAAGAACTTAGCCAGACAGCATGGACTGCCAAAGAGTGGAGGATGCTGGGAGTGGACAGAGGAGGCTCGCCTGGATAATTCTTGGACCATTTGCACTGATGGTACTAGTTGCTGGCATTTTCACTGCTTCCACCATTGCAGAAAAGAAGACACAGGTAAGAGTTAGCCCCAGATTGGGTTTCTCCTAAAGTAGATCTTAACCCAGTCACTAGAATTTCATAAAAGCTTTAACTTTTTAATTAAATTTAAAGTATTGCTTTTAATATATGTACATTATTAAAATTATAACTGATAATCCTGCTACAAATGTGCTTGTTCAAGAACTTCCTGTTATTGGGTGACAACCATTTCCCATTTGAGATTCTGCATTGTCACCTTGTCACATGCTCCCATGGTGGAGACTACAAGCAGCCATGCTGACATATACTGTTCAGGCATGATCCAACATTGTCACCATCATGAAGCTGGTGCAGAGCAATGATGTGCAGCTGAAGCTGGAGTGAGTGCATGCAGACAGGACGTGGAGTGACAACTGTTCCCCAATTGTGCTTCTGCATTGTCACCCTTTCATATGTTTCCATGGTGTAGACTACAAGCGGCCGTACTGACACAAACTGTTCAGGTATGAGTCATCATTGTCACCATCAAGGAGTTGGCCCAAAGCAATGATGTGCCACTGATGTTGGAGTGTATGCATGTAGACAGAAAGTGGAGTGACAACTGTTCCCCAATTGTGCTGCTGCATTGTCACCCTTTTATGTTTCCATGGTGTAGACTACAAGTGGTCATGCTAACACACACTGCTCAGGAGCAACATCTACAAATTTGCCCTCCTGAAAAATTTAAGCAAATCAATTTATTTGAATTTCTGAAGAAAATGAAATATTTAACATGATTGCTTTCTGTAATCAGCAGCTCCATAGTGCTTTATTCTTAGGTTCTATTTTTACCAAATCTGTGTTATTTGTTCATAGTATAAATCTGTAGCAATGTACAAAAAACATATAGCTCTCTGAAAGTAGTGACAACAGGTTTAGTACATTGTGCAAAAAGCAAATGTGCATATTATATAATGGTAATCACAAAAAAAATCAGATTGAAATGAACGAAATATGACTTTTGCTGGACAGCATAAGTTAGCGCACTCTATTTTTTTTTGCATTTGAGTGACAGCTTAAAGGAAAATATTACTTATACTAAAGTGGTACTAAACCCACAACAGTAAAATCAGTCTGTATATGCAGTAAAGCATGCTTGTTATACTCACTGTGGAAACGAAGGGGTTAATCCTCTGCATTGTGTAAAAAGGCTGTTTGATCCTGACTTCTGTGTTCCTCCCCTTTTTCAAGAGACCACCACTTATCTCCAGACTGAACCATAGTCATGCACATGCTCAGTTTGGTGTGTATTGCTAGAGTTTTTTTTTTTTTTTCTTGGGAGAGTGCATGTGATGAGCACAGGTCCAATCAGCACTACTTAGACAGATATCAGGGGATTTGTATCCTCCTAGAGCAGAAAAAAAAACTCATCCTACAAACTTTAGCTAGTGCTGGGCTGGACACTGATAGAAGTCACAAGACAGCTCTAACTTCTGATGAGAAAAGGTATTTAGTGGTTTATATTTACTAAAGTAATTGCATTTCCATGTTCTGTGTACTGTGGGAGACAAGATATAGTGAATGCAGAATCCTGGGTTTAGTAACACTTTAAAGTGTTATTAAACCCACAACAGTAAAATCAGTCTGTAAATGCAGTAAAGCATTCTTGTTATACTTATGAAACCTCAGGGGTTAATCATCTGCATTGTGTAAAAAGGCTGTTTGATCCTGACTTTTCTGCTCTTCCTCATGTTCAAATGTCCAAGTCTTGTCTCTAGATAAGACAGAGTGAACTGTAGCCATTCTGCACATGCTCAATTTAGTGTGTTTTGCTAGAGGTTTTGTTTTTTCTTGGGAGAGTTAATGTTATCAGCACAGGGCCAATCAGCACTGTCCAGACAGAGGTCAGGGGTTTTGCATCCTCCTAGAACAGAAAGAAAACTCCTCCTACAAGCTGTAACCAGTGCTGTGCCGAACAACACTGCTCTAAGTGCTGATGAGAAAAGGTATTTAGTAGTTTATATTTACTAAAATAGTAGCATTTCCATGTTCTGTGTACTGTGAGAGACCAGATATAGTGAATGCAGGGCCCTGGGTTTAGTAACACGTTAAGGTACTCTGGGTTGAGATTTTTGTATTTTCAGTATTAATATACAAGTTTCACAGAATTTAATTTAAAGCCCAAGTTCAATACATTCCAGGTGTATCATAGCAAAAAGTGTGCAAAGCCAGTTCGCTTTTTTTTTTTAGGAAGCAACAGTAGCCTGAGAAGAAAAGTCTGTGTTCTGCCATCATGGTTGCAGAAAAGGACCCTTGCTCTTTGAGGGGAAGGAGTGGTTTCTCTGTAGAGGTCTCTCTGCAGGATGCATTCCAATCAGCAGGCAATATGAGCTTTGCTGCTTGCAGAGCTAGGCCTCATGCACACTGGGCATTTTTTCAGCTGCTGTTTTGGGTTTCAGATGGTTTTTTCTACAGCCAGTAAACTCCCCCGCATGTTATCCTATGTGTCCAGGCACACAAAGGCTTTTATCAGCATTTTTGGCACGACCATTTTCAGGCTGGAAAAAAAAAGCCAGAACTACTGCATTTGAAGCTGAGTTTTTCAGTGGTAAAAACCCTCTAACACTGAAAACCGCTGCAAAACACAGCTATCTGGCGTTTATCAGTGTTTTTGAGACTCAAGCTTTTGTGGGAGTATAGTTTTGCTAAAATAAATGCTAATGCAAAAATGCTAAAAAACATGGCTGGTGTTTTTAGAACATCCAGTGTACATGAGGCCTTGTACGTTGCTGTGACTAGGTAGGTGGTATGTTGGATCTCTGCAATAAAACCACTGCTTCCAGATGAAGAGCAAGGGTTCTTCTTTGCAGTATGCTGGCAGGTGACAGACTTTTCTACTTACTGTGGAAAATGAATTGTAAACCATTGAACACGTTTTTGTCTTATTATTATACAGTGTTTATATAGCGCCAAAAAGTTTGCTCAGCGCTGTACAATATAGCGGGGGGCAGTACATGAGACAGTACAATAAGAAAACAATATACGAGAGGTTCGAGGGCCCTGCTCTTTTGAGCTTACAATCTAGGAGGTCTTATTATACCTTTTATTTATTTAGCTGATTTAGGTGAAGGTTCAACTATGATTTAACAGACGATAAAGGTGGAATGGTTGGGACTATATTTTTCAACACACATCTGACTTACTTTCTATAGAGGAATACTGCTATCACTTTTATGCCTCCTTTAAGAAGACCCTGTAAATAGACCAATTATTTTAACAATAATATTCCCATATGATAAGATGTGCATTTAGCACCCTTTATGCATGTTATTTACCTATAAAAGCTTCCCTTGTGTATACATCCAAAAGCCCTGAGTCTGCTGCTAGGCACCACTATCCTCGATGTGATGTCAGCCAACTCAGAATTGTCCCTCAAGTAACACTCAATGCTATTCTCCTTCTCTCCTCCCCAGCAGCTATATAAAAGATTATGCAGGGACAGGGGTGGACTGACAACTCATGGGGCCCACGGGCAATAGGGGATCATGGGGCCCCTGTGTCCTTGCCCACACTCAAAGCACACCCAAAAAAGCCTATAAAAAGTGCCAGGGGCGTTTCATGGGGCCCCCTACTGACCCCGGGCCCTCGCGCAGTGCTCAAGTGCTCAGTCCGCCCCTGTGCAGGGAAGAAGGGGACCTGGGATAATAATTAGAATAGAATAATTAGAGGGCTACGACGTGCAAAGACAGAAGTGTGGCTGTGTTAGGGAACTGACTTTTCTATTAGTCAAATTTGCTAGCAAGCTGGGGATGACACCTTAGACCAGGGGTGTCAAACTGGCGGCCCTCCAGCCATTGCGAAACTACAAGTCCCATTATGCCTCTGCCTTTGGGAGCCATGCTTGTAACTGTCCATTTTGCAATGCCTCATGGGACTTGTAGTTTGGCAACAGCTGGAGGGCCTCCAGTTTGACACCCGTGCCTTAAACCAATAGAGCAAATATCTATTTTGACATTCATACTGTATTGTGGGAAAACCCATATTGGAATGCAGCAGTAGATCTTTCATATAACTTGTTTTGAGAAAGAGTTCCACTTTTCATTAGAACAATAGAGGGTCTGGAGATCAAGGGGAAAAGGTGAAGGTTACAAGTACACATCTCTGCTTGCAATGCCTGGTGTGACCCACTGTCAGGGGCGGACTGACCATATGGAAACTCGGGCACTGCCCAAGGGCCCGGGGTCAGTAGGGGGCCCCATGAGATGCCCCTGGTACCTTTTTCATAGGCTTTTTTGAGTTTGGGCAAGGACACAGGGGCCCCATGATCCCCTATTGCCCGGGGGCCCCATGAGTTGTCAGTCCAACCCTGCCCACTGTTATGACCTAAGGTCAGCTTGACCATGACTCTGGATATAGGTAAATTTTCAACGCTTATTGGGAATAAAACATAAAGCTGTATGTTCACTGAAGTTACAATAGAATACACCAAGATTTGTGGTTCAATGGACTGAAGCCTTGCATGTAAGCGCTCTTAAGAATATGTATTCATCTACCCTTGACCCCATGGTAGACCACTTTTCAGAGGCTTTATGTTTTCTGGCTTCTTAAGGTTTTGTAAGCTTATAAAAATGCTCCTCAAAGGAAGCGAGGAGGGGTGTGCACCAAGGGAAGCTATTTGGGGGTGAAAAGGCTGCCAACCTGGTGTGTGAGTCCATTAGAGGAGGCTGCCATTGAGCAAAACAAGAACTGTATTACCAGAACAGAAGAAAGTTGCATCTCCCGGGCATTTCATGTAATGCATTCAGGCATATTACATCTATTTTTAACCTATAGGCTCAATATAAACATTGTACACTGAAGGCCGAGTAGTACTTTGCATACACAAGAAACCATCAAGTGCTGTTCTTGGTGTATGTATATATGAGGCACAACGTGTTAATTTTATGGTTCACTTTGCGGTATGTTGGATATTACCTCATAAAGAAATATGCTGCTTGAAAGCACCAATAATTTGGTTTCAGACAGTCATCAGGGAGCTAAATTAACCTCAGATTCTTGTATTTCTTGGAGAGCCCAATGGCAAGAGTTTCCCACACAGGGTTTCTTGTCCCACAAAGCAGTAATAAAACTGTCAGTTTCTCCTACTTGGATTCACTAATCATCTATTTAGCATACATATAGTTACATAGGTTGCAAACAAAAGAAAAAAAACACTAAAGGTTCAAAAGGAAGGCAAAAAAACCTTCTAAAGTATTGTCTAATTTCTTTAACAGGGATGAAGGTTTAATCCATGTCCCCTAAAGGCGATTAGACAACCCCCCTGACTATCTCCTGATTCAGTAGTCATACCCCTTATGGGATAGGTACATGCATGACTATGCTCCACACCCAAATAATACGATTATAAGAGAGTCACAATGTGCAAGCATATGCGACCACTACCTAATGTTTGTGAGTTGGTAATAATTATGCCATATCCAGAATTAATTAAACTTATCTGGGCATCCATGAAATTTTTGGATATCAGAGCTTGATGTGCTAGCTCCAATAGAATGCAATGGACAGCCAGGTTTATCTGTCTCTGTGTCACCAGGATAAGAACCCCCCAACCCCCATCCTCAAAACAAAAAAGGAACTGCACTGCAAAGTGTTGTTCATGGGTTGGCATGTATGTTAAACAAAACCCCAGTGTACAAATATGAATTAGGCAGCAGTGATTTGTGTTGAGACCCATTTAAATTAAATGGTCTGTGGTAATACAGTACAATAAAGATCATTGCAGCAGATTGCACTAATGACCCCATGGTATACCACTTTTCAGAGGCTTTATGTTTTCTGGCTTCTTAAGGTTTTGTAAGCCCATTGAAAAGCTCCTCAAAGGAAGCGAGGAGCGGTGTGCACCAAGGGAAGCTACTTGGTTGTGAAAAGGCTGCCAACCTGGTGAGTCCATTAGAGGAGGCTGCCCACGAGGAGTGGCCATTGAGCAAAACAAGCACTGTAGCACCAGAACAGAACAAAGTTGCATCTCCCAGGCATTTTGCGTAATGCGTTAAGGCATATCACATCTATTCTTAACCTATAGGCTCAATATAAACATTGTACACTGAAGGCCGTGTAGTACTTTACATACACAAGAATCCATCAAGTGCTGGTGTGAATGAGCCATAATAAATAGGTCTCAATATGGAGACATGAAGGAAACAAAAAAAACAGAGCTTGGCATAATTAATTATTACTCATCTGCATAGTCAGCAAGTGTGACCGCTTAGAAGCAATCTCACAGATGTTCAGCGCATGATGTAAATCATGAGTGTCTGATTTCCTTTACAATCTCCAGGAGACCATAGAACAATGAGAAATGTGTGTGTGCAGCAGTAAAACGGTCTCTGCATAGTGTGATAGTGCTCAAATGTACCTACCATTTTTGCATTTTATGATCCTGTAAAATCATATGAAAGGCAACAAATACACTGAAAAACATAGATTGGAAAATAAGATTACTGCACGGCTCATTTACCAAAACGCAATGAAGTGTAAAACGTGCAATAAGTCATAACAACGTATTCTGAGCTCTCTGCAGAAACACTGATTTGGGCTAAATTTGTTCTTATTAACAGGTGCAAGTCTACGAAATTTTTGACATCCAAACTCCATGATGGGATATTAATACAGTATAAAAAGCAGCAGATGCAGGCCTGCTTTTCAGTAACTAACCCAATACCTTCAACCTGAGGTAGCTTTACAGTCCCCAGTGAGCAGCGAGAACTAACTAACAGGTAGACTAGCTCACTTTGGGCCCTCAGGACCTGATGGCAGGGAGGTAGCCTGAAATGAGAAAAGGGCTCTTATCCAAAAAAAACCAAAGTAGCGATTGACTGGTGTAATGTCACTTTAAAGCAGTGTTTCTCAACCTTTTTGTACCAAGGCACCCTTAAACATTTTGCAGAATCCTGGGGCACCCCAATCAAAAATGAAAAAAAAAGTGAAATATTACCATCAATGGGATACTTAAGCCTGGGAAGACCCACACAACCACTGCATTCTGGCAGGAATGCATGAGAGACAGATACGGAGCTCCTGGTCCACAGTCCTCAGTCGTTCTTGATGCAGGTCAGACTTGAAAAGCTCAGTTCACACAAGTACGTCGCAGAGAAGGGTAGCAGAATTTCAATGGCGGTGCTTGAAACTACTGAGAACTCACTCTCCAATGATATCCAAAACCTATCCAAAGCCAAATCTGAAAATTTTATTTTTAATGTGCGATCCTCCCTGATCTCTGCCAGTTGCTCTTGTGCTACTAGTGGCAAGTTTGTAGAGCTTTCCAGTGCACATGAACTCCAAGGGTTACAGACCTAGTCAAAATCTGCAAAAGCTTACAATGAAAAATAGTGAGTAAATCTTTCGTTAAGCATTTTTAGGTTCTGAGAGATAAGATCAGAAACTGTGCTGCCGTTTGTATATGCATTGCACAGGGGAAACATCTCAAGATTTCCCTGTTCTACAAAGGAGCACCAGAGTGTGAGCTTAGATCTGAAGCCACGTAATTTGTCAGATGAGGTGAGAAGATTCTCTTCTTTACCTTGCATTTTAGCACTCAGCTCAATGAGATTCCTAAAAATGTCGGCCAGGTATGCAAGGTTCGCACACCATTGCATGTCTTCCATCAATTCTGCATATGTAGAATTCTGTCCTATTAGAAACATTATGATTTCATCTCTTAATTCATATACTCTGTCCAAGTCCAGTGGACTGCGGTGTGTAACAACAAGCTATGATGTCGCACCTTGATATAATTCACAATGTCCACCACTCCATTCAGTACATCTGACAGTTCTTTTGGCAGGGTTTTTGCAACTATTGCCTCCCTGTGAAGAAAGCAGTGAGTGTTTCACACATTTGGGTTCTGAACTCTGATGCTGCTGATGAAACCTTTGGCACTACCTATCATTGCAGCAGCCGCATCAGTGCAGACACTGATGGGTCAGATTCAGAGCTGTGTATTGGAGCCTTTCTTTGCCAAAAACTTTCCATGCCAAACTGTCCAGTAGTTTCTAAATAAGATTTCAGTAGTTTGCACCGCAGGGATCAGAGTTCAGTAGTTTGCACCGCAGGGATCAGAGTTCAGTAGTTTGCACCGCAGGGATCAGAGTTCAGTAGTTTGCACCGCAGAGATCAGAGTTCAGTAGTTTGCACCGCAGAGATCAGAGTTCAGTAGTTTGCACCGCAGGGATCAGAGTTCAGTAGTTTGCACCGCAGGGATCAGAGTTCAGTAGTTTGCACCGCAGGGATCAGAGTTCAGTAGTTTGCACCGCAGAGATCAGAGTTCAGTAGTTTGCACCGCAGAGATCAGAGTTCAGTAGTTTGCACCGCAGGGATCAGAGTTCAGTAGTTTGCACCGCAGGGATCAGAGTTCAGTAGTTTGCACCGCAGGGATCAGAGTTCAGTAGTTTGCACCGCAGAGATCAGAGTTCAGTAGTTTGCACCGCAGGGATCAGAGTTCAGTAGTTTGCACCGCAGGGATCAGAGTTCAGTAGTTTGCACCGCAGAGATCAGAGTTCAGTAGTTTGCACCGCAGAGATCAGAGTTCAGTAGTTTGCACCGCAGGGATCAGAGTTCAGTAGTTTGAAGCACAGAGATCAGAGTTGAGTAGTTTGCGCTGCAGAGCTCAGTAGTTTGCACCACAGAGTTCATTAGTTTGCACCGCAGAGATCAGAGTTCAGTAGTTTGCACCGCAGAGATCAGAGTTCAGTAGTTTGCACCGCAGGGATCAGAGTTCAGTAGTTTGCACCGCAGGGACCAGAGTTCAGTAGTTTGCACCGCAGGGACCAGAGTTCAGTAGTTTGCACCGCAGGGACCAGAGTTCAGTAGTTTGCACCGCAGGGACCAGAGTTCAGTAGTTTGCACCGCAGGGACCAGAGTTCAGTAGTTTGCATCACAGAGTTCAGTAGTTTGCACCGCAGGGATCAGAATTCAGTAGTTTGCACCGCAGGGACCAGAGTTCAGTAGTTTGCACCGCAGGGATCAGAATTCAGTAGTTTGCACCGCAGGGACCAGAGTTCAGTAGTTTGCATCACAGAGATCAGTAGTTTGCACCACAGGGATCAGAGTTCAGTAGTTTGCACCACAGGGACCAGAGTTCAGTAGTTTGCATCACAGAGTTCAGTAGTTTGCACCGCAGGGATCAGAATTCAGTAGTTTGCACCGCAGGGACCAGAGTTCAGTAGTTTGCATCTCAGAGATCAGTAGTTTGCACCGCAGGGATCAGAGTTCAGTAGTTTGCACCGCAGGGATCAGAGTTCAGTAGTTTGCACCGCAGGGATCAGAGTTCAGTAGTTTGCACCGCAGGGATCAGAGTTCAGAAGTTTGCACCGTAGGGATCAGAGTTCAGTAGTTTGCACCGCAGGGATCAGAGTTCAGTAGTTTGCACCGCAGGGATCAGAGTTCAGTAGTTTGCACCGCAGGGACCAGAGTTCAGTAGTTTGCATCACAGAGTTCAGTAGTTTGCACCGCAGGGATCAGTTCAGTAGTTTGTAAGGCACATAAGTTTGCCTTACAAATGACTGAACTCTGCATGACAAATTACTGAACTGGGAACCATGCATTCAGAGTTTAGCAGTTAAAAAAACACTGTTCACAGATCTGTAGTAAAGAATCACTATAGTTTGTTGTACTTCCCAGAGCTGAAATGCAGCGCAACGAAAAAAAGCCTGTGCCGCCTTCAGCTGCTGACAGAAGAGCGCCATCCACTGTGGCTAGAGCAGGTCACCTACCCGCTTACTGCACTCCCAGAAAGCCACGTGATGATGTCATCAGTTGCTAGGACGCGGGCGGGTTGCCCGCTGAGCTTCCTGAGTGCCGGTGACATCGACGCGTGCTTTTTACTCAGCGGACTTGTACTGCTATAGTGAAAAAACATTACTGGTTGGTGCTAAAAAACTATTTTGCATAGATGGGGGATATTTTGGCAATTTTCCTGCGGTACCCCTGGGGACTCCTTGCAGCACCACGGTTGAGAAACGCTGGTGCAACCCCTCCCCCCCACTGCTGTACTACGGTGGCAGTGCCTTTGCAGTATAATTGCAAGTGGTTGGGGGACGGTAATGTGTCACCATCCCAAGGAACTATATTATACACCTCAACTTATTTATTTATTTCAGGTACTTATATATCGCTGTCATTTTACGCAGCGCTTTACATATATATATTGTACAATCACATCAGTCCCTAACCCTCAAGGGGCGTACAATCTAAAGTCCCTAACTCACATTCATACATACACACCTTCACACCAACTGGGCCCCAACAAGGGCGCAGAAGATATTGTAGTGTTCTTAAAGGGACAGTGTTTAATCTCATATGATAATTATCTTTCCTTCACATCTAATCCTTGTCATCGAATTCTGAGGACCCACAGTGAGTTTACCTGTTTCTTGATAGTTCACAATTACCAAGATTGGTCAAATTTGCTGCATATATCAATGTAATTTTGTTCTTTTTGACCAAGTTACCTATATAGAATTCATATTGGTTTACACTAACTTGTGTGTGAGTCCAATTACAGTGATTTACTTTGGTCACGGGAGCACAGTGGTGTCAGCAGAGGTTGGGCTTGCAACCAGAGGTTCAGATTGACAGGGAACCCAAAATAATTACTAAGTAACCATTAAGGGGGTTGTGCTACACAATAAATGTCTGTATCTACAGGAAAGAATGCTTGTTATACTAACTGTGGAACCGAAGGGGTTAATCCTTCACATTGTGTAAAATGGATGTTTGAGCCTGTCTTCTTTGATTGTCCCCTTCTTCTACTCTCCCCCAGCCATCTGCTGATAAAACAGAGCCTTGGGGGCAAGCTGCACATGCTCAGTTTGGTTTGTATTGCTAGAGCATTTGGGAGAGTGCATGTGATCAGCACAGGGCCAATCAGCACTGTCCAGACAGAGGGTCAGAAGTTATGCAGTCTCACAGGACAATTAGGGGAGAATGAAAATTCCTCCTACAAGTTTTAGCCAGTGCTCTGTTAGACACTGATAGAAGTCACAAGACTGATGTAACTGCTGATGAAAAAAGGTATTTAGTAGTTTATATTCACAAAAATAATTGCATTATCATGTTGTGTGTACTGTGGGAGACCAGATATAGTGAAGGAAAGGGTCCTGGGTTTAGTAACACTTTAATAGCAGTAGCACTAATCTAAATAACACATATAAAATAAATACATATACGAAAATGAACGTAAATACATGCAACAACATGCACATAAATAATGAATGGCAAAACTAAAGTGATCTGATCCAACCAGGATCCAATAGTGATATGCACAAGGTGAAACGTGAAATAACAGGAATGGTCCTGTCTGGACCCCTATTAGTGAAAACACAAACAAAACCCTCAAACCCCCATATCCCTAAATGAGGGATCAAAGTAAACATATAATGGGGTGTAAACATTAGTGAATCCCCAACCAGGGGGATATGCAACCTAATAAAGTGATAAGTGCTTAGACACAATGAATATCCGTACAAACATAAACCTCAATGTAAAAATCTGCATAAATAAAGGTGAAATATATATTACAATAAAAAACTCAAATCCACATAAAGGTGAAATATATTTTACAATAAAAAACTCAATAAATCCACATAAAAAGTCCAATAATAATGTAAACTTATAAACGTGATCCAAGGTCCAATATCATGCAGGTGATGAGGTGAATGTGTGATCAAATTTGCACATACACCTATTAGGTTTAGGTTGGGTGAGAACAGCTTTACTTTAGGGTTTCATCCATTGAAGCACAGGAAGATCTATTATCTATTTTTACTTCAATAGCAGTGACACAAATGAGTTTATTACAGATACACATAAGCTCAAAGGGTAATTTTTTAAAACTGAAACCCATTGTCAAGCTATACTGCTGTCATCCTTAGCCAGGCAGGAGGATGTCTCTAAGTGGGCAAAATGCAGGCCTGGTTTGGTTATTCTATAAAAATAGTTCCACAATTTTCCAGATTTCCATAGTGACAAGCGGGTGTCACTTGGATGAGCTGAGCAGTAAAGGCGCAGAATGGAAAAATTTGTTTCGTTTTGGATAAATTCATTATATTAATAATTTTATTTGTGGATTAATTTCGGAATTCGTTTTTTTCATTTCATTTATTAATTTTCTAATGAATTCCAAATTTTTAGAACAATTCAAATTGGTAAAAAATGTATCGACTGATCCAAATTGTGTGTGAAGAGTAGCTGGTTGTTAAGGAGAGGGCCGGGAAGCTGGCGGCTGCGTCCATAACAAACGATGACTCATCAGCTGCCAGTGGTTTCCCCACTGACAGATGAATGTAAAAAAAAGAATTGCCAGTAATGAAAAAATAAGGAAAAAAACCTGGCGTGGGGTCCCCCCCGTTCATCCCAAGCCCTTTGGGTCCTGCCCTGCCCCTCAGTTATTTAAGAGCTCACAGATGGCTGGAACTTTCATTGAATGCGGAGCTCTTTTTTTTTTTCGGGGAGGCGGAGTTGGATCTACTGTGGGGGGGGGAAATTTACTATTTATTTTTTAATAAAGGATATGTCAAAAATTGGTGGGTTATTTTCCTAAATTTTTTACACTTTTTTGGTGTATAAGTAGGGGTACTATGTACCCCATACTCATTCAGCAGGAGGGGCGGGATCTGGGGCTCCCCCCATCCCAAAGCACCTTGAGGACAAGGGCCTCTTCCCCACAACCCTGGGCAGTGATTGTGGGGGTCTGTGGGTGGGGGGGCTTATTGGAATCTGGAAGCCCCCTTTAACAAGGAGGCCTTCAGATCCCACCCCCCCATGTGAATGAATATGGGGTACTTAGTACATCAACATGGGGACAAGATGCTTCGGGAAGGGGGGGACCCGATGTGGACAATTGCAGCCTCGCAAAGTAAATGTCCTTCTCTTTCAACCACCACAAACAGAAATTTCAATTCAATCCCAGGATGCACATTGTCATCATATCTGACAAAAAGACTGCATGTAACAAACAATGCTATATATGGGGGCTAAATTGGACTTGTAGAATTATATTGTCAGTCTAGAAGTTATCAGAAAATTTAGAGAGTGTGCAACAAAGCCTTATCCAGTATTTTGAGGTGCATACTTGAACAAAAAAGTCAAGACTTTTGTCCACATTGCCCAGGCAATGAACCCAGATCAGCAGGCATTCTTTCCAGGGTTTATGGTATTGGTCCACTTAGAAGTCAACCAGAGCCAAATAAACAGCAGTATTTGGGGCCATCACACAGAACATTAAGAGCATCTTACCTCACCAAACGGACATCATTCTGGACCCAGTCCAGCATGTAGACAACCAGGAGTATATGTAGTTCACCCTCTTGTACCCGGTCACTCTAAACTAAATAAACCCCACTTGCAACATGTATAAATTGATGGGAGAAAGGTGGTAGGTTTCAAAAACAGTGGATCCTTGCTGACAACTGTGAAACCTCTATGTTGATAGACCTGCAGCTATTCAGAGAAATACAGACTTATAATTGAACTTTCGAGAAACACACAGACGTGTATACCTATTGCAAAAGTGCTTTTGGACTATGGACATGATGAAAAGTTGTGCCGGATTGGGGTGATGGAAGTTTTAACAGACTTGTTTTATGAGAAATGATGTGAGGATCTTGCATTGTAATTTCATGTAATTGCTTTTAATTACTAGTAAATGAACCAAAGAAGCAACCCGTGTAGCCTACTTCTGGGATCATTTTTGTGGGAGAGGTTGTCATGAATTTTCTAAAAAACAAATTTGTATTGCGTATATAAAGTATTTTTGAAGGTATTGCAGGATATTGGAGAACTTTTATTTTGTTACTTTTACTTTATTATCTGGCCAGGATATGGGTGTGTGTGACCTAAAATGTTGAAAAGATTTCTGTTCTCCTCACAAGGGGGTCTTCCTATGGATTTTTAAATGATTGGAGGGGGACAGTGCACTGTGTGGGGATAATGCACAAAGAGATGTGCAGTATGTACACTTTTTGATTCATTCTTGGGGACTTCTGAGATGAGGAATATGTTTTGTATTTATCAGCTGAGTGTTTGGGAATAAATATGGATTTTTGGGCCTAGAATCTCACTCCAGCCTATTGATTCTTGACAAAGGGGTTAGTTTCAGTCAGTGTTCTTTAGTTGGAACGTGGTGTCTGTTTTCACATTACGTAGTGGTCCAGGACAGAGGTATCCATGATATGTTTATATTAGAACAGCAGCTTGGCCAGTTGTATAAATAGCTTATCCATGTCATAGTCACATTTTCTGCTAAATGGCAGCCATTATTTAACATATTAAAAAGGTCAGTTTTAGCACAGATGTAGCCTTGTTCACACACAACAATTATCTATTCTACGTAATAAGATTTTGTTAGGTGTGGACAAGATATTCCAGGCAAGATTCTCACCCAGGGCCTCACGAACGAAAATATTTTAAGAATTGTCCTTCCTTACCCAGATGTTCCCTTAAATTCTTACCATGTCTTACTGGAAAGTGAAAAGAAACTTTGTTATCCTGGGTAACAGAAACCATTTTTTCTCAGGAACCTTAAGGTATGTGGTATTAAATAATAGTGATGCTTAGTGAGCTGCTATAGCCCCAGTCAAAACTAGAAATAAAATAATGTGGTGTAAAATAAAGTAAAATATAAAATAAATATAAACAAATACATTTGTCAAAAAAAATTACCTGGACTCTACAGAGGCTGCACAGGCAGTCCAACTCCTCCAGGATGGCACATCAATACGTACCATTGCCAGAAGGTTTGCTGTGTTTCTCAGCACAGTCTAAAGACCATGGAGGAGATTCCAGGAGATAAGCAGTTACTCTAGGAGAGCTGGACAGGGGCGTAGAAGGTCCTTAATCCATCAGCAGGACCGGTATCTGCTCCTTTGTGCAAGGAGGAACAGGATGAGCACTGCCAGAGACCTACAAAATGACCTCTAGCAGGGCACTGGTGTGAATGTCTCTGACCAAACAATCAGAAACAAACTTCATGAGGGTGGCCTGAAGGTCTGACGTCTTCTAGTGGGCCCTGTGCTCACTGCCCGGCACCATAGAGCTCGATTTACCTTTGCCATTGAACACCAGAATTGGCAGGTCCGCTACTGTCCTGTGCTTTTCACAGGTGAGAGCAGGTTCACCCTGAGCACATGTGACAAACATGAAAGGGTCTGGAAACAGGGTCTGGCGGAGCCGTTGAGAAAGTTATTCTGCCTGTAACATCGTTCAGCATGACTGTTTTGGTGATGGATCAGTGATGGTGGGGAGGCATATCCATGGAGGAAAGCACAGACCTCTACAAGCTAGACAATGGCACCCTGAGTGCCGTTAGGTATTGGGATGAAATCCTTGGACCCATTGTCAGACCCTACGCTGGTGCAGTGAGTCCTGGGTTCCTCCTGGTGCATGACAATGCCCAGCCTCATGTGGCGAGAGTATGCAGGCAGTTCCTGGAGGATGTAGGAATTGATACCATTGAATGGCCCCCATGTTCGCCTGACTTAAATCCAATAGAACACCTCAGGGATATCATGTTTCGGTCATCCGACACCGCCAACCACCACTGTCTGGTTGCACCTCAGACTGTCCAGGAGCTCAGTGATGCCCTGGTCCAGATCTGGGAGGAAATACTCCAAGACACCATCCGTTGTCTCATTAGGAGCATGCCCCGATGTTATCAGGCATGCATACAAGCGTGCGGCCATACGAACTGAGTACCACTTTGAAAAACTTGCTCACCTTATAACCAGACCTAAAAACTATAGGTCAGGTGCACTATTTATTCAGTAATTTTTTTTAATGTGTTTTTGATTTATGGTTATGCAGGTCAGAAGAGAAGGTGAGCCTGCATTGCACATAAGGATGACGGGCTAACAAGTACATTTGGAGGTGATGATTTGGAGTACACATTATTTATAACACAAGAAGAATTGGTTGTGGGCACGTTATTACCATAGTGACTGAGAGTGTATAGATTACTGTTTGAGGCATATTGTTTTATACAGTGTTGCACTATGAAATATATGTTTTATTTTTGGGTGGATCTTCATGTCTTGGAGCCTTAAGGGAGAGTCCTGACAGAGGAGTCGCTTGAAAAATATTACTGAATAAATAGTGCACTTGATCTATACTTTTTAGGTCTGGTTATAAGGTGAGCAAGTTTTTCACTCAAAGGGAGTAGAGTACGTTGATTACGTCTTTTCACGGGCACAGCACTGTGATTCGAGAAAGTGATTAATAAAGTGGATATAAAAAGTCTACACACCCCTGTTAAAATGTCAGGTTTCTGTGATGTAAAAAATGAGACAAAGATAAATAATTTCAAAACTTTTTCTGTCTTTAATGTAACCTATAAACTGTACAACTCAGTTGAACAAAAAACTGAAATATTTTGGGTGGAGGGAAGTAAAAATAAAAAACTAAAATAATATGGTTGCATAAGTGTGTACACCCTTAAACTAATACTTTGTTGAAAAACCTTTTGTTTTATTACAGCACTCAGACTATCAGCATGTCACATCTTGACTTGGCAATATTTGCCCACTGTTCCTTGCAAAAACAGTCCAAATCTGTCAGATTGCAAGGGCATCTTCTGTGCACACCCTCTTCAGATCACCCCACAGATTTTCAATCGGATTCAGGTCTGAGTTCAGGCTGGGCCATTCCAAAACTTTAATCTTCTTCTGGTGAAGCCATTCCTTTGTTGATTTGGATGTATGCTTTGGGTCGTTGTCATGCTAAAGGATGAAGTTCCTCTTCATGTTTAGCTTTCTAGCAGAAGCCTGAAGATTTTGTGCCAATATTGACTGGTATTTGGAACTGTTCATAATTCCCTCTACCTTGACTAAGGCCCCAGTTCCAGCTGAAGAAAAACAGCCCCAAAGCATGATGCTGCCACCACCATGCTTCACTGTGGGTATGGTGTTCTTCTGGTGATGAGCAGTGTTGTTTTTGCGCCAAATATATCTTTTGTAATTATGGCCAAAAAGTTCAACCTTGGTTTCATCAGACCACAACACATTTTCCCACATGCTTCACTTCAGATGTGTTTTTGCAAAATGTATGTTTTTCTTCATAAGAAAAGGCTTCCGTCTGCCACTCTATCCCATAGCCCAGACATATGAAGAATACAGAAGATTGTTGTCACATATACCACACGGCCAGTATTTGCCAGATATTCCTGCAGCTCCTTTAATGTTGCTGTAGGCCTCTTGGCAGCCTCCCACACCAGTTTTCTTCTCGTCTTTTCAACAATTTTGGAGGGACATCCAGTTCTTGGTAATGTCACTGTTGCGCCATATTTTCTCCACTTGATGACGGTTGTCTTCACTGTGTTCTATGGTATATCTAATGCCTTTGAAATTCTTTTGTACCCTTCTCCTGACTGATACCTTTTAACAATGAGATCCCTCGGATGCTTTGGAAGCTCTCTGCGGGCCATGGCTTTTGCTGTAGGATGCGACTAAGAAAATGTCAGGAAAAACCTACTAGAACAGATGAACTTTATTTGGGGTTAATCGGAGGCACTTTAAATGATGGCAGGTGTGTACTGACTCATACGTAACATGATTTTGAATGTTATTGCTTAATTCTGAACACAGCTACATCCCCAGTTATAAGAGGGTGTGCACACTTATGCAACCACATTATTTTAGTTTTCTATGTTGACTTCGCACACCCCCCCCCAAAAAAAAAAAAGATTTAAGTTTTTTTTTTCAATTGAGTTGTACTGTTTATAGGTCACATTAAAGGTGGAAAAAGTTATGAAATTATTTGTCTCATTTTTTTTCACATCACAGAATAGTGGAAACCTCTTGCGCTACTATGTACCCAATAGCATAGAACAGAGGGGGGCTGCTAACACCCAACCATATACCAAATGGATAATAAAAAAACAATAATTGATGTATTGGTGCACCGCTACCCTAAATAAACTAAAATACCAATCATATAAACCCAATAACAAAATTGAAACACACTTAAAAAGTGACAAATCATACAAATATATGTAAGGTGAATAAATATGATCATAAAGTGAAATGATCCTTAAGCCGATCTAGAAGTGAAAAACGCATAAACACAATAATGGAAAATAGTGAATTTTCCATTATTAGTGAAATGGAATAGTGAAATGGACTAACAATGATGTGAAAACAATATATGTATAAAGTAAAAGTGAACCCCTAGAATGGGATCAAGATCCTCACAAAATAACGTACCAACAGGCTTTCAATATGCCAGAATATTTGGTGAAGAAACAGTGACATCTGTGAATCCCAAAATATGGGACAAATTTTCACAAGCTAACAAGTGCTGTAATATATCCCAAAATGCGGGACAAAATTACCACAAATTAACAAGTGCTGTGATAATCCCAGAATGCGGGACAAAGCTTTATAAGTGACAAGTGATGTGATAAATCAACATTCATATACAGTTGCAAGAAAAAGTATGTGAACCCCTTGGGATTACGTGGAGTTTTGCATGAATTGGGCATAAAATGTGCTCTGAACGTCATCTAAGTCACAACAATAGAAGAACACAGTCTGCTGAACATAATACTACACAAACATTAGATGTTGCCATGGTTTAATTGCACATAACATGTAAACATTCACAGTGCAGGGAGGAAAAAGTATGTGAACCTTTGATTTAATAACTGATTGACCCTCCTTTGGCAGGAATAACCTCAACCAAACGTTTCCTGTAGTTGCAGATCAGACCTGCACAACGATCTGGAGTCATTTTGGACCACTCCTCTTCACAAAACTGTTTCAGTGTAGAAATATTCTTGGGATGTCTGGTGTGAATCGCTCTCTTAAGGTCATGCCACAGCATTTCAATCGGGTTGAGGTCAGGACTCTGACTGGGCCACTCCAGAAGGCGTATTCTGTGCTGTGGCAGCCATTGTCTTGAAGAATTACTTGTATGCTTTGGGTCATTGTCCTGTTGCATCACCCATCCTCTGCGGAGCTTCAGTTGGCGGACAGATGGTCGTACGTTTTCCTGCAAAATGTCTTGATAAACTCTGGAATTCATTTTCCCATCAATGACAACAATCCGTCCAGGCCCTGAGGCAGCAAAGCAGCCCCAAACCATGATGCTCCCTCCGCCATGTTTTACAGTGGGGATGAGGTTTTGATGTTGGTGTGCTGTGCCTTTTTTTCTCCTCACATAGTGTTGTGTGTTCTTCCCAAACAACTCAATCTTGGTTTCATCTGTCCACAGTATATTTTGCCAGTAGTGCTGTGGAACATCCAGGTGCTCTTTTGCAAACTTCAAACGTGCTGCAATATTCTTTTTGGACAGCAATGGCTTCCTCCGTGGTGTCCTCCCATGTACTCCATTCTTGTTTAATGTTTTCCTTATTGTAGATGTGTCAACAAAAATGTTAGCATGTGCCAGAGATTTCTGTAGGTCTTTAGCTGACACTCTGGTATTCTTCTTTACCTCATGCAGCATTCTGCGCTGTGCTCTTGCAGTCATTTTTACAGGACGACCATGCCTAAGGAGAGTAGCAACAGTGCTAAACTTTCTCCATTTGTAGACAGTCTGTCTTACCGTGGACACATGAACATCAAGGCTTTTGGAGATACTTTTGTAACCCTTTCCAGCTTCATGCAAGTCAACAATTCTTGATCATAGGTCTTCTGAGAGCTCTTTTCTGCGAGGCATGGTTCACATCAGAGAGTGCTTCTTGAAACCAGTAAACCCAAAACAGGTGTGTGTTTTTTAAGGGCAGGACAGCTGTCAGCAACACATCCAATATCATCACACTGATTGGAGTCAAGGTTGGCTCACTCCTGGCTCCAATTAGCTCTGGGAGAAGTCATTAAGCTAGGGACTCACATACTTTTTCCTCCCTGCACTGTGAATGTTTACATGTTATGTGCAATTAAACCATGGGAACATCTAATGTTTGTGTAGTATTATGTTCAGCAGACTGTGTTCTTCTATTGTTGTGACTTAGATGACGTTCAGAGCACATTTTACGCCCAATTCATGCAAAACTCCACGTAATCCCAAGGGGTTCACATACTTTTTCTTGCAACTGTATATGATTGGTAAGTTTATTTAGGGTAGTGCTGCACCAATACATCAATTATTATGTGGTATACTTTATGTACTTAATTCAATGTATAAGCTGTTGGAGTTAACATGGAAGAAGGGCCATAAAAATAAATTACAGCCAGTAAGTAAATGTACAAAGGAAAAAGTATAAGGGCCCTTTCACATTAGCAGCAGTGCTTTTTGCCCCTTAAAAGCGATCCACAGTGAAAAAAAAAAAAATCAAAATCGCACTGCAAGCGCAAGCCAAGCTCTGACTCATGGTTGTGGTGCGCTCCCATTGACTTTAAAGGGCAAACCATCATGGCCCTGGAATGTGTACAGCCCTGTCCGGCTACAATGTTAGAATTTAGGTAGGCGAATGGAGAGCAGTAGAAGCACCTAAATGTAAATATGTGAATGTGTCTTAATATTGGTCTCCTGTAATCCTTTGTGCAGCACAATGCCTATGCTTACAGGAGAGGAGAGCACAGGCTTTATCTCATTCTTGTAACCCTTCATGGTGCAATCACAGGCTGGGGTGGGTCATTGACCAGGCTGCTCTGCTTAACTGCAGCTTAGCTTGCAGGGAGACCCATGACTTAGCTGGAGTGTCTGGCTAGGGTGTCCCTGGATCGCAAGGCTAACTGAGCAAAATTACAAATACTTTGGCCTATAGCCCAGCTTACACATGTGTATTTCAATTGTGTATTTAGCTGTTTTCTTGGAGTTAAAAAAAAAACAAGCAAACAACAAAGTACACTCTGGAAATATTTATACAGTAAGGACTCATTCACACTGTTTGCGGTGATCTGCATTTTTCCTCACTGGATAAAAGCAGATCACTGCCGTGTTCATTCCACAATGCTAGTACGATGTGCTGTGTGGTGCGGAAAAATGCAGCATGTCTGCATTTTTCCCTCACTGCACATGTCAACGCTCTGCTGTGCGGAGATATGAGTGAAGTATCACTACACGGCACTTCAAATAAATTTGTGGAAAAAAAAAAGGAAAAAAACAAGCAGCACATGCTGCAGTGCTGAAGCTCACATTGCACTGCACCCTACCAAAGCCAGTACTGCACCATGCAGGTTAGAGTGAAGGACTTGCAATTGTATTCAGCCAGATTTATGATCGAAACTTTGGCCATCAACCTGTCCTTTGTACATTGATAAAGTCGCCATTTTTCTTTCTCCCTTCCTATATGCACAGACCATTTAGTCATAGAACTGTGGAAAGCAATAGAACCCTAAATGTCTCAGACTGCTAGCCCTACCGTCTGCTTCCACCAGAGAACTGCTTTGCACTGCTGTTACAAGAGGCTGATTCCAAAATTAAAATATTAGTACTATTTCTAAGAAAAATGTCCCTGAATAATATTTGTGACTACAAACCTAGAATAAAATATTTTTTATAAACGTTTGTCTTTACTTTTCAACTTTAGGCTGTATTACCATCTCTTTTCCTGATGCACATTTCTTTGAAATCAATAGAAATGTGTCAAAATGCATGCGCTGTAATGTGCGTTAAAATGAGCATAAACGCATAGCATAAAACAAGTCAATCGACATCAATGCCCATTGATGTGCAGTGCAACGCATGGTAAATATCAAAGCAACTCACACTGACATGCTTTTTTATGCATTCTTTTTAAACAAACCAGGGGGAAACACACTAAAATATATAGGGTATGAATGAGCCCAAAAAGTAGAAATACATTTAAAGAAAACTGCAACTAGAGAATGTCTTTTGGTTGAAACAACTTTGTATGGCTCTTTTACCAAAACAAAAAACAATCTCCTTTACCTGTGTTATTTGTACAATGAATTTGGTGCATGCACAGTGCAGTATACACTGTCAGCTTATGTAAATATCAACAGTTGGAACCGGGTTCTGACTTACATCATCAGTGGCTGGAGAAGACAGATGTTAGAATAGAAGGAAGAAAAAGAAATAATGGCAATGTGCAAAATTATCAGCAGATAATTTCTACCCCGAACATCGCTTCCCTCATATGGCCCCCTTGCCCTTTTGGGCCACTGTATCACAGAACAGGCAATATGTCCAATTATCCAGTGCTTGGATTAGTGGATCTTTCAAGCAACCCTACTCAGACTGAAGAACCAGGTCCACTAGCTGGATTTATTGATTTTTTTTTTCTTCCAGCTGTACTAAAACTCCATCTCTAGATCTGTACTTTGAAATTCCTGATAAATATGTCCACAGCTTGCCAATGATATCAACGGTATGTAAAAAAATACACGAGCTTGCATTAATGAGAAGCACACTTCATCTGCAGCGCTTTTCCTTTGTACAGTTTGCGCGTGGCTCCAGACTTTGTGCTGAGTCACGCATTCCCTTAATAAAACTCTAGGCTCCAGCATCACCACTTTAGCAAGAATGGGATAATTCCCAAGGCTGGAATAAACACGAGGCTGCCAGGATAAATCACAAGCAAATCCCAGTAAAACAAAGGCTTTCCTGTACGCCCACAATGAGATGTTTAATGTTAGTTGTTCTTTGCACAAGACATGCAGTTGTGAGGTCCACATCCAAATAAAGTAGACGCCCATTATTTGGATTTTGGTGATGCTAGGGTAGGTGACATTTGTATACAAAATTAAATTACCCTAGGGCAGTGGTCGGCAAGCCACGGCTCGCGAGCCACATGCGGCTCTTTACACACTTTAATGCGGCTCTTCTGTGTGCCGGGCGCCCGCTCCCCTCCCTCCTCTCGGGCGGCCGCCCCAAAAGTCAGGACTCTGCAGCTAGCCCAGCAATGGGCAAACTACGGCCCGGCGGACCTTTTAATCCGGCCCGCGGAGTGTGGCAAACATTGGCTGTCAGGATGTAGGCGGGGCAGCGTGATGAACTCCTCTCCTCTCACAGTCCGCCCTGAAGACCGGAACGGCGCGGGAACACGGCGAGAGGAACGCGCGGAGCCAAGGTAAGTGAATTGACACAATATGGGGAAGGAATTACTATAGGGGGGATGAATTACTATATGGGGGATGAATTACTATGGGGGATGAATTACTATATGGGGGATGAATTACTATGGGGGATGAATTACTATATGGGGGATGAATTACTATATGGGGGATGAATTACTATATGGGGGATGAATTACTATATGGGGGATGAATTACTATATGGGGGATGAATTACTATATGGGGGATTAATTACTATATGGGGGATGTATTTTCAGTTTTAAAAATGTGGCTCTCAAAATAAATTTCAATCGTGGTTTTGGCGAGATTTGGCTCAGTTGAAAAAAAAGGTTGCCCACCACTGCCCTAGGGAACCTGTTTGCCAGTCTGTTGATTTGATATCCATAGCTTTCCACATCTATTCTGCTTTTCTTATATGTTCTAACACCATCTTCCCATCATGTACTGAACAGAACCAGGGACTGTCTGTAGAATGGGTGTCTCAAGATATCTGAAGATGAGGTATCTTGGGGCCAGAATTGACTCTGGAATTCCATTAAACATGTGTGGTTCGTTTTGTTTCAAATCGAAATTCAGATAAAATTTTTGTTGTTTGGAGAATCAGATGTATCCAAATTTCTGAATTATAATAGTAATGAATGTAAACGAATCTGAAATAAATTATCCGAATTTGAATCGAATTCGAAACAAATTCCAAAATGAAAGTGAATTTGAAAACAAATTTGAAATGTAAAGATATTGCTGATTTCCTTAAAAGAGTGTAAGTGTTAGAATATAGCCGTGTTCTGAAATTCAAATTTCGAAAAGAATAAAACAGAATAGAATAGAAAATAAAAGAACAGAATAGAAAAGAATCTAATAGAATAAAAAAGAATAAAACAGAAAAAATACAGATGTGTTCGAAATTCAAAAAGAATAGAATATAACTAAATAGAAAGAATATAGCCATTTATAGCATTAATAGGTAACATTAACACATATAGCCTAACATTTATAGGTAAAGTTGATCCAGGGAATATTAGATTGCCTCTCAGGGGATCAGGAAGGATTTTTTTCCCCTGCAGGAGCAAATTGGATCATGCTTTGCTGGGGGTTTGTTTTTCCTTCCTCTGGATCAATTGTGGGTATAGGATTATAACTTTTTTTTTTTTTGGTTGAACTGGATGGACTTTTGTCTTTTTTCAGCCAGACTAACTATGTAACTACGTAGCCATCTTCTGAAATTCGAATTTTGAAAAGAATACAATAATCTAGAATAGAAAATAAATGAATAGAATAGAAAAGAATCAAATAGAATGGAAAAGAATAATAAAAAAAAGAAAAGAGTAGAATAAAATAAAATAGAAAGAATATACCCGTCTTCCAAGAATTCAAATTTCGAATATAATCAGCAATTTTTCGCAATTAATTCAGATCAATGAAATATTTTCGATTTGAATTTGAATTAAATACTTTGAATCCATTGGAAGAAAATTGAATCCAGTCAAAATCGAACAAAACCCAACTAAACTAAATTAATCTTGTTACAAATGAAACCAAATGAAATTAATAACTTAACAAATTAATGCGAAACTAAACAAAACAAATGCTTCTGTTCTGCACGTCTAAATTCCATAACTGAAGACTTTACACATGGATTTGATGGAGAGGTCTAACAGAGTGGCAATGCAACATTGTAATATAAAGCATGAACCTAGTGCTAGCTATTTGCAGCTCATGCATGAGTCCCTTATTGTGATCAGAATCCAGGAGTCGCCATGCATTATTTTGGCACTAGGAGAGATGTTCTGATAACTACCATTCCAAAACTGCACTGCAAACCCAGAAACTGCACTGCAATTTGTTTATAGTTCCAGTTTAGGACATGAGTTGTCCAAGTCAAATATCTCTCCAAAGGACCCGACCAGATTTGTGAAATACAATGTTTTTTTATAATTCAAACAAAATGCACTATGAATAGGTATTTAACTTTCTATTTTTTTAGAGAGAGACTTTGACATAGATTTTATTTGTTGATGCTCCTTAATGTTCATGAGCCAGACTGAGGGGTTTAAGGATAAGCTTTGTACACAGCTTTTATATGGAAAAATAACTATTTTGGTCCCATTTATTTCATAAACTGAAGAATTCTATTTACAGCACATACTGTATATTCTGTGTATACAGAAATATTAACTTTAAGACAATATTAACAAAGAAGGGCGAAAATACTTCTGGAGAAAATGTTTGTGAGTCCTTTCAGTACTTTTCATGTATATAAGAGCCTAGGCAAATGATCTCTTAAAGCGGAGGTCCACCTGAAAAAAAACAATCACTGTAGCTGCTGACTTTTAAAATACATCCACTTACCTGTCCCTCGGTCCAGCAGTGTCCTCACCACAGCTGGTTTCACCGGCTGTCTTCTCTCCCCGGAATCTACAGTGTGGGCACCTAGCTGTGACAGCTTACAGCTTTACACCGGGTGCCCACTGGGCATGCACGAGAAATGCTGTGCTTTGTGAATGGCCCCGCAGTCTTCTGGGACCTGTCACGTGTCCCAGAAGACTACGTGGAGGGAGAGGGGCAGAATCGCCTAGGCGATTGCAGCGGAAGTGGGAGCAGGTACCTGTCAAATTTGGGTACCCACTCCCCCAAGGTTCCAATCCTTAATGGAGAGCGGGGTACAAAGGCTTAAAGCAGAACTTCCCCTTTTGGGTGGAGCTCCGCTTTGAAGTAAAAGATTAGGCCAATGATTATGCTTTATGGAAAATAGAGTCACACAGACAGATCAGCAATAACATTATTCTTTTGTTTCATTAATGTGTAAGTTGATTTACTAAAGGCAAATAGACTGTGCACTTTGAAGGTGCAGTTTCACTCATTTTCCCCAAAGCTTAGTGAATGTGATAAAGCTCTGCTGATTTCCATCAACCAATCACGTGCAAGCAAAAATGCTTTTTTTTTTTTTTATTTTTATAGCACCTGATTGGGTAATCTTTACAAAGTGAGGCTTCGCCACATCGACTAAGATCTGGGGAACATGAGTGTGACTGCACTTGCAGTCTATTTGCCTTTAGTAAATAAATGAGTTGCAAGTAAATATGCTCATTTAATACAACAAGCTATATAGGATGAGTTTTTGCTGCTTCTTTTATTAATTTATGTCATTGTTGTGGTCTTCAGTGACTTCTGATCCAGTATCAGGACAATAGTCACACCTTACGGTGACTGTACCTGTGCTTGGTATGATGAAGTAGTTGCGTCTGTAACACTTTCCGCTCTCTCTAAGGTAGACTCTGTGGTTGCTCCAGTCCCATCTCTTCGCCTGCCATATCATCGGAGGACGAAACGGTACACTCTAACTCCAGGCCTACTCAAATGGGACCACTTCAATTTGACATACAGGTATGAAGCAGTTATGGGTCCATAGAGAAAATGTATTCTGAGGTCAAAATAACATGAAACTTTTGAACCTTCCCTAGCTGTATTCAGGTAAAGTGTATCTAAACCCAAGAACAAGTCTGAAGATATCAACTTAGGCTGGCCATACACTATACAATTTTCTGTCTAATTTCAGCCCAATTTCCTTTAGATTTACCTTCAACTATGTAGTGCAAGGGCCTGCCTAATTGGATACAATTGAAAGTGTTATTTAGGTTTGACCTCTTATTAAATGGTTTTTGGTAAATCTAAAGCAAAATTCTCAAGAAAATTGTATGGCCAGCCTAAGTCTTGGTTTTTTTTTTATCTTGCCTTTATTTTCACCTGGTGATTCTGTCAGTAATGCAGTTCCTGTTGACAAACTCACTAGTTGTTTTATACTAATAGAGGAACAGTCCTGTTATCCTTGAAGAGGACTATAGAACATCTCCTCCTCCTCTGTTTTGTCATAACATAGGCGGAGGGGCTTTGTAGCCCAGAGAGATAACTGGGAACAATGCTAACTGGTAACTGTCAGCAGAGCACTTAGAAAAGGATCAGCTCACAGGATTTCTGGCAGGATCAACAGGTATTTAAAAGTGTGTGATATCTATTTTTTTTTTTTAAAAAAGCCTTACTGCTGCTTTAAAAAAAATCGACCCTCTAAGTAATGACATGTAAAAAATGGGCTTATTTAATAATATACAATAACTGATAAAAATGTACAGGGGGCAGTAATTCGGGCTAATCAGACAGATTTTAGTTTACTGTGCTGCATGTCTTTGGATATGGCTAAATGCATGTGGTTTCTCACAACTGCCTATTGGAGTGAGAGATCCTGATGAACAACAAGCATTTAACACTCACATTTAGTAGAGCAGTGAATGTTAAGTGCTGACAACCAATCAAAAATCAACATTTATGTGATGAAATTATATTACCGTAAACCCTGGCCTTCTTATATTAAACATGCCAGAATATAATTGTGCACAAGCAGATAATTGCCTGATATAATGCACTGTGTTTAAAATATCCTCCCTGTTGGAAGTATTTGGAGCCTGCTGTACATCTGGGGAGTGATAACATCTGCAGTGATTCACAACAGATGCAACAGGATAATCATAACTTCTAATGTAAATATTCCATGGTGGAAATTCCACTTAAGGTGGCGTGTCAGCTTTTTCGTGAATGGCATTAAATGTTCGTTGATGAGTGAATATACACCCCGTCATACTTCATAACCAGGAGATGACAGCGCTCTATTTGTAAAATACTCAGCATTAAAGCAGAACTCTGGGCAAAACTTTATTTTCCCATGCAATGGGGCTGTGCCTGCACTGCATGAGCTAAGTGCTCATTTTGTCCAGGGGCTCAGGGAAAAGCTGTACTTACCCATTCCTCCGATCCTCTGGAAAAATGCGCTCCCCCATGTCCAGAGGTAGACTGTTCCTACTGTCCTCATGTCAGGAGTTGGTCTATGGGTGTAATGACATCAGGAACAGCCCATTCACACGACCACTAGCGTGTGGGGGGGGACAGGAGCCGCAGGGATTGGTCTTGTGCTCGGAGGATTAGAGAAGTATGTCTTTGCTTTCTGAGCCCCTAGACAAAAACGAGCATTTAATCCATGCAGTGTGGGTACAGCTCCATTGCTTGGGAAAATAATCTTCTTTAAAGAATACAGTGGCATTGAGTACTGTAGCTGCCCCTTCATATGTGACTTGAGCTTGGCAATTGGTCCATGGGTCTCTGAGTGCACAACATTGGCTTAGATGGTCTTTTATTCAGTAACATTGCTTTTATTCCTTATAGAATTGTCTCATTCCCAAGAAACTTAATTAATGAAAGTGAAACAAGAAAGGGCATAGTGTCAGCCTTCCGTATGTGGAGTGATGTGACTCCCTTCCACTTCAAAGAAGTCCCTGCAGACCAAGAAAGTGACCTGAAGATTGGTGAGTTACCAATGGAGAGGGCTCAAAATGAGGTTGGTGCCATGAACAAGGGAACACCAGGCCTGTAGTTTTGCAAGTCCTGTTTCAGGGTGTTTGAGAACATACAGATGCTGCACAGTATAATATCTTCGCAATCAGGGCAGAGTGTTGCAGAAGAACAAAAAGATAACCCGAATAGATTTTCTAACTTTATCTCAATTACTGTACATTGGCATTGTAGACAGCCAATGCCACAAAACTGTTTATGTAACTTTGAATTGAACAACGAAGGGTTAGAGCCTTATTATTGCCATCTGTGTTCCTAAAGAGGACTGGACATGATAGGGAATCTCTCCAATAGGGACATTTTTAGTACATTGGCAAAGGGTTAGAACTTCTGACAATTTTTTTTATTGTTGCTCAATGCCTTCCTGGTCTTGTACAGAATTCACAAGGACAGGGAGTGAGGAAACTTTCCCAAGTGGAGTCACAGACAACATTAAAAACCTTACAAACTGTAACTCTTCTCTAATCTAAAAAAAAAAAAAAAAATGGGTGAAATTACATTTTAACACACGTGTGTTACCAATAGACTCTAAATAGGTTATTTACTCATTTTGGAGAGTGCAAAATCTGGTTCAGTTCTGCATAGAAACCAATCAGCTTCCATGTTTTATTGCCAAACCCTAATTGAACAAACTGAAGTTAGAAGCTAATTAGTAACTTTGCACAGCTGCACCAGTTTCTGAGTACACTAGTTTTAGTAAATCCACTCCTAAGGCTGGCCATACATTATACAATTATCTTCTAATTTTCTGCCCAATTTCCTTTAGATTTACCTTCAACTGTGTAGTACAAGGGCTTGCCTAATTGGATACAACTGAAAGCATTGTTTAGGTTTGTCCTCCTATTATATGGTTTTTGGTAAATCTAAACCAAAAATCTCCAGATAATTGTATAATGTATGGCAAGCCTTAGTGTGTATTCAGATTTCCCAGCAAGTATTCGTGCTCCTTAAGTCTAGGTTCACACCTATGCGTTTTCCATTGCATTTTGCAGAAATGCACAGCAGTCCATTTAACATGATTTCCTATGGAACATATTCACATCTCCGCGTTTTCACCTGGTGCATATTTTGGAAAGGGTCGGGGACTTTTTTAAACTCAAAACGTTGCATTTTTGGTTCTATAGACTGCAATGGAGAGGCTGCAGAAAGGCATGTAGTGCATTTTTTATGCGCTTTTGATACGTTTTGCAGTTTAATCTGCCCAGCAACAAGTTGGAAAAAAATGCAAAACACATCAAAAACGTGGCAAAAACACATGTGCAAAGGTGCAAAATGCAACGCAAAAAGCACTGCAGAAACAGATCAGAGCATAGGTGTGAACCAGGCCTTAGGATTGATCATATAGGATATATTACTACTTCTGGTAGTACTGCTAAGAGAATATATCATAAGGCTGAATACCTTTATTATGGGCAATGATGACTAACCTCTCATGACCATTTCCCTTTTTAGGAGGCAATGTTTGCTCACCAGTTTTCATGTGTCTGCTACCATTGATTTTACAATATTTAGCAAATCCATTTTATATGCCAGTGCCAGCCTGATGTTCACAGCATGTTTATATCCTGGAGACGATAGAACTTACTCAGTCATTTGTTAATAAATATTGCAATTGAACACTAATCACTTTAATCACTAAAATGGAGATTCTCAATTTTACCAATCTGTTTTTGAACCTCAAAAGAACTAAAATGACAACTTTGTATTGTATGTTTTGTTAAAAGGAATTATTCATCAGCAAAATACCTTTTTGATGTGGGCTGCCATGTTAATTCCAGGGCAGTGAAGCACCTGCAAGCAAGCAGCTTCACTGTAAATAAGAAGCCTTGGAAAAAGTATGCAGTTTGTAAGTTAGACAAGGGTAGCTTCCATGAGACATATTATTGACATATGAATAACAAATGACAGTGAAGACAGGACAACAGCTGTGTGGGATATAACACAGTAAGTTTAGTTTTTATGAAGGCAACAGCTTTTCATTACATTTGACAAGTTCTATTTGAGCAAACAAAGCTATACGGAGGCATGACTAAATTACTAAATTAAATAACTCACCAGTAACCCATTTGTTGTTAATATCAAGCTGTCCATTGTCCTTTGCAGTGAGTCTTCTAAAACTGTGATAACAGGTACAATGATTAATGGCTTGCCTTTGGAATTTTGCAAATGAGAACACCTGTGATCCTAAATGATCTTCCCCAAAAATGAACAATTCCAACTAAGTGTATGAAAAGAATGCATAATCAGAGATTACCCTAAAGAAAACTGTGATCAATATATTCTGAAAGACATATTTCTTGAAAATGTGGAGCTTGGCCCTATCCTTTCTCATACTTTTCTTTTGCCAAGTTTAGCAGCTCAATACTAAGGTGACTAATTGAGAGTCGGTAGCTAGAAAGGACACGTTTCAATATATCTGGATCTATTGATTGTTTTGATGTGAACGTTTCACTGAAGGTAACCTCTGCTAGTCAAGTTCTTTTTAAAACATGACTTGTTGGTGGTCCCTAACAAAAGGTGTTGGGAAACTATTCGCCTAGCATAATTATTCAACTTTTTCCTGGGAAATCCTATATAAATCCATAAAGCACTGTACAAGGGAATGGTAGATCTGATTGAGCATCTCAGACAATTCTTGAGTGAGACATTGATAAGGCCTAATTGCTTTCCTTGCTCCAGGTTTCTATGGTATAAATCACACGGACTGCCTGGAGTCAACCATCCACTACTGCTTTGATGGAACAACTGGGGAGTTAGCACATGCCTATTTTCCAAAGACTGGGGAAATTCACTTTGATGACAGCGAATACTGGATTGTGGGGAACACCAGGTTCAGCTGGAAGAAAGGTTTGAGCTCAACCTAGTTGAGAACTTTATCCATTTCCACATAAAGCAAACTTCCCATTTGTTATTTCTCTACCTGGAAGTATCATTTTGATGTTTTTAGAACGAATATGTATTTTTTGAGAGAATGGATATCTTAGCAGAGATGATCAGTACTGGTTATGAAGAAATCAAAAGATTGTTCACAAGTTTGGTCAGCACTTTATGGCTCACCTTAGCCAAACTGTTTTCCCTGGCTTTGTGAAACATCATACGCCCTTCAAATGGAAGCATCCTGATTGTGGGTCTCTAGAAACTACAGACAGGGTTCATAAAAATCAAAATTGAAGAAAGTAATTGGTATCAGACCTCTTACACCACAAATTGAGAGGAAAACTACCTATATAACTTGAAGGTACACAGCAAGGAGGGAACTTTTCACTGCTCCTGCCTATGTGATAGTTATCATTTGATCACTCTGATTTGAAAAAAGATAACAATTTTGGAGACTAGCAACCTTAAATTAACAAAGGAAGAATTCATGAAAAAAAAGATGAGTTTAATAACGCACCTTCGGGTTCTGAGTTAATATGCATGTAAATTTCGTATTAGAACCAAGTGGCAGAGACACTAGTACAGTCACACTCACGTAATATGAAAAGTAGGTCAGATATGCACAGGATGTTTACAAAAGACAGAATAATGCTTTGCTGAAATCATCACCGTTCTTTGTGGTTTTACTTCCTAGAATATTGGTCACCCCCCCCCCCTCCCCCCTATTGTGAAATCTGTATTGCACAAGTGCCACAGATCCAGATGTCATTTTAAGCATTTTTATCCAAAAGTCCGGGATGCTTGCGAGCCCTTTTGGCATTGATTTGCTATGTTTTGCTGAATAGACTGTAAAGGTATATCCAGAAATTTAAGCCACATTGTCAATATGCTCATCTGCGATGCACGTTGATAAAATGGCCAGTTGTATTTAATGTGTAAATATATTTTAATGATGTCCCTCTGATGTTAAAGCAGTTAAATACTGTATAGGCTTACTATTCATGCATTGTATTGATTGGTTTTTCACTCATTACAAGAAGTTTCCCCAAACAGACTGCAATCAAACGTTAGCAGAGGTTCTAACACTTCTTCACTCTAAAACTAGAAAAAAAACATTTTTGGGGCTTGTAGCTGCCTATAGCTATACAGGATATGCCATATGTCTTCAGGGAAGCAGATATTCTGAACATAACTTTCATGGTTATGTTAATGGAAGAAGAGGTAGCATGTGGCTGGCACAAGTTATCTTAGGCTGCATTTACACTTGAGTGTTTTGTAGCTTGAAGCTCCAAAAACGCTCAAGCTTAAAAAATCAATTGTTCTCTATGGTGCCTGTTCTCTATGGTGCCTGTATACATACACAGAGAGCAATAACACAGCAAAGAGATAATAGAAAGAAGTTTAGAGAGATAAAGTACTTGCCAAAAGTCCTGGGTTAAGCAGCTTTCAAGTGTCAGAGCAAAAGGGCCTTTATCTCCCAAAGTTGGTTCCTGGTGTTAAAAGGGAGATTTCTTCAATTTCAACTCAGCTTAGCTTTAAACATAACAGCCTTTTTCTAGGAACTCAGCAGGGTGTCTCCTTGAAGCAGAGAACCAATCGCCTCATTTGGGGAGGGTATTGGGCGGCGACCCAAGCTAGAACCAAAATCCCTCACCGTTTATATCATGGTCCATAACCTACCCTTGGTGCATGTAGCCGCCTAGCCACTAGTAGATCAATATGCAGAAGCATCTGCTGAACGTCTAGATATGAAATATGACATACCTGCTTGGGGTGGTTAAGGAGATATTTTCTGCTCTCCTGTACATTCCAGCTAGGGGGTGTAATATATCAGGTGACTTGTATTAAAGTGACCGATCTGAATATATGCCTGGTCACCTTGTAAGTCTTCCATATTCCAAGATATGAAATCATAGGGGAAATGGATTTTGAATGTGATGTTTGTTTTACGGTTTATCTGGAATGTCTTTGAAGCTCAGTGAAGGACTGGTTTATGACTTTACGATCCTTTTCCAAGCAAGAGTCTCACAGACATACAGGGGGGCAGGCTAATTGGGGTTTATAACCATGAGCTTTCCCGCTGGGCCTGGATGCCTTTTGAACTCAGCATCCAGGGACCACATGTTACTCAACAGAGAGGGAGGGGAGATTTGGAGGAGACAGAGAGATACAAGATAGAGGATCCTTAGCAAGATGGAGGACAGCGTCCATCTTTGTATGCACAATTGCTACACACCCCCTTCCCCCTCCTGCGGAGAGAGCTTGACATTGACCAACACCCTTGCCGCCCACCTGGGAGAGCCTTCTACTACCCCCCTACCCCCCGGCAATAGAGAGACACTCATCTTCACAGCTCAGGACATCCCAGGGAACGAGAATCAGGCTCTACATACATCATGAAGCAGCCCACAGCCTCCCTCGGATCCCACCTGATTCCCATGGTGCGCGTGTCCCTTCTTTCATTCCTTATTCTGGGGGGAGGTGCTGCCCCCCCTAAAAAAAATGCCGCCCTAGGCAAGTGCCTTGTTTGCCTTGAGGTAAATACGCTCATGGGTAATGGGACACGTAAGAACAGCTACTTTTCTAGGCAGCACTGTTTTCTTATTTTAGTGTCTCTATGAAAGGGTCGAGGTCGCTTTAACCCCTAATGTTTCCCTGGTTGGCCAGGCTTAATGATTTTTATGCTGTACAATAAAAGAGATGTAGAGTAACTGATATGTCTCTCTAGGAGTGTGGCTAACAGATCTGATACACGTAGCAGCACATGAGATCGGACATTCTCTGGGGCTAATGCACTCTCTGAACAGAGATGCTCTGATGCATATTAATGCCACACTGACTGGGAAGAAGACTATCTCCCAGGATGACATGTGGGGGATCTACAGCCTATATGGTGGGTAGAAATAAAATATTTTCTTTTATACACATGTATACGTATAAAGCAATACATGTGACATTCACCTAACATGCACTGCAGGTGAATGTATTATAAATTAGTGTTTTAACTGTGGTGAATGTCACACTCATTGTGTATGTATATATATATATATATATATATATATATATATATATATACATACATATACATACACACACACACACATATATATATATATATATACACATACACACACACACACACACACACTCCTAGTTTATAGTTTTGGGATATCAGCAATGTAATTTTATTTTTTGAATAATGCTCTTTATTTTATTCTTGTGATTTAAAGTGTTACTAAACCCACAACAGTAAAATCAGTCTGTATATGCAGTAAAGCATGTTTGTTATACTCACTGTGGAACCTTAGGGGTTAATCCTCCACACTGTTTGAAAAGACTATTTGATCCTGTTTTCTTTGATCCTCCCATTCTTTGGCTGTCCCCAATCCATCTTCTGATAGTACAGAGCTCTTGGAGTCACTCTGCACGTGTTCACTTTGGTGTGTATTGCTAGAGAGTTTTTTTTTCTGTGGGAGGGTGCATGTGATCAGCGCAGGGCCAATCAGCACTGACCAGACAGAGGGTCAGGGGTTATGCAGCCTCACAGGACAGTGAGAGGAGAAAGAAATCTCCTCCTACAAGCTTCAGGGCTCCACTGGACACTGATAGAAGTCACAAGATTGCTATGTACTGGTGATGAGAAAAGGTATTTAGCAGTTTATATTTACTAAAATAATTGCATTTCCATGTTGTGTGTACTGTGGGAGACGAGATATAGTAAATGCAGGGTCCTGGGTTTAGTAACACTTTAACTTTGTATTTCTTTTTCTATTTCATACAGTTTTTTCTTTTACTATTATTCTTCTGTTACCCTTTTCTTTTCGTTCACCAAATATTATTTTTAACATGTTTTTTCAATATTTAACAATCCAACAATCTATATCAGGGATCTCTAAACTTTTCAGTACAAGGGCCACATTGTATGTTTTTCAAATACAATACAGAAGCCGTCAGAGTACAAATTCACTTCAGAAGCCCCCCCATCACAGAGTATAAATTCACATCAAAAGCCTCCATCACATCAGAAGCCCCCCATCATTTTAGAGTCTCCCTTTCATATCAGGACACTGTTTCACATCAGAGTTCTCAGTCCTCTGATCCTGTCTTACAATCCTCACTACAACAGCAGCATGCCACAGGGCAGGAGGCAGAGCAGGTCCTCTTCTGCATGCTGCCACCCTGAATCAGCATCATGTGCTTCCTAGTATGGTCAAGCCAGATGCCAGCCCCACATTGACGAATGATGCTGGGTGTCCTGGCCGATCAATGCCATTGGTTGTTAAGGTGCTTGCACCTGGACCGCCTGCACAATGGAAACACATAATGCAAAAATTATATAGATTGCGGTGTGCCAGTTAAAAATCTTGTAGTGGACTGGATGTGACCCTCTGGCTGTAGTTTGGAGACGCCTGGTCCATAAGCATACTAATACCTGAACTCAAGTTGGATACAAGAGACTACCATTTAATTCAGTTATGTATTTATTTTAAACTTCATAAAGCTAGAATAAGTATTAGAATCTGTCTTTATATGTGCTTCCTGCAAACCACAACACAAGACCTCTTGGTAGAGGGAAGGGGCCAGCAATATGGATCAGTCATATTCCAATGCATTGCCCAGTGTTCAGTCTACTGGGGGCTGACAAACAGCTACCACAGTAATACCACTACACTGCATTGATGACATTAAGTGACTCAAGAAAACATAATATACATGCTAACCATATATTTTTACATTGTTAAAATTCTGCAAGTGTTGTTGTGGGACAGATAACCTTGAATATGTTATTACAATCATTTAACACATTCCTCCTCCTATTGCAGGGTGCAGGGACAGATATCTGGTATGTGCCAGCTGGGCACAGAAAGGGTTTTGTGACTCCAGAAGGAAACCTATGAAGAAGTATTGTCCATACAGCTGTGATTTCTGTTATGGTAACCATTTTTGTTATGTGGATACACTGATATATTAAAAAGGGAGAAAGTGTTTTCTGTGGCCAGCATAAAAAATTCATCCAGCAGAAACATTGTTAACCACTTGCCTACCGGGCACTTATACCCCTTTCCTGCCCAGGCCAATTTTCACCTTTCAGCGCTGTCACACTTTGCATGACAACTGCGCGGTCATGCAACACTATACCCATATGAAAATGTTATAATTTTTTTCAAACAAATAGAGCTTTCTTTTGATGGTATTTAATTGCCATTGGGGGTTTTATTTTTTTGTGCTATAAACAAAAAAAGAGCAAAGAATTTGAAAAAAAAAGTTTCTTTGTTTCTATTATAAAATTTTGCAAACCGGTAATTTTTCTCCTTCACTGATGTGCATTGATGAGGCTGCACTGACAGGTGGCACTGATATGCAACAATGATGGGCATTGATAGGTGGCACTGATGGGTGGCACTGAGTGGCGGCACTGCTGGGCAGCACTGATGGGTGGGATTGATGGGCACTGGTTGGTGGCACTACTAGGCACTGATAGGTACAGATGAGTGGCACTGATCATCAGTGCCGATCCGCCCTCTATAATTGTCAGTTATTAGCAGTACTTTCCGTACTCTGTGACAGCGTGAGGAAATTGCAGCTGATAACCGGCAACTGCATTTACCAGTGATGTGCTGTGTCATTGGACACAGCTGATCACATGGTAAAAGACAGCTGTGATTGGTCTTTTACCACATCACATGATCAGCTATGTTTGTAGGACACAGCGATTGCCGAGTGCGTGCCCCTGGGGGTGCGTGGAAGGACGTGTTCCGGGAGGACGTCATATGACGCCTTCCCAGGACTGGACAACCGCGCTGTAGCTGTCAGTCGGCTATAGTGCGGTTGCCAAGTGGATAAACAGGATCTACAGTATCTAGATATTGTTGTTTCAAAGTGGTTGTAAAACTCTAACATGAAAATTAACAAAGCATAGTCCTCTATAGTGTGTACTTGCCTCAATCCAAAGCACTGAGTGCCATATCACTCTGCTGTCTAGTTCATTTATTATCTGCATGAGTCACTGCAGAAAGGTTTTCCCGACTCTAAGAGATAGAGGGGGATGGGGTAGGGGCCCCCCAGCACACAGTCTGGTAATGAAACCTTCAGCTCAGCATGCTTCCTGGGTGCTGTGTGGAGCGAGGTGTATCCCTTCCCTCCAATCAGCTCTCAGATTAAACAGAGCCCTCCTCTCTTAGCTGTGCAGTGTGTGACTTCAACTCCCAGGCACCTGCTTTCTGAAGTGCAGACAAGCAGTATGAATTCTGCACTTTGAACTGATGTAGAGAAGGTAGGCCTAGAGACAGGGCTGGTGCTTCCACTAGGCAAACTAGGCAGCTGCCTAGGGCGCACTGCCACCTAAGGGCGCAGCACAGGTTGGCATTCTCTCTGTGTGGACTATAGACCTCTTGTATGAATTCTTCATTTCTCTGCAGAGTCCCCCTCGCCTCATACACAGAGAATGATGAGGGAATGAAGGTATTTTTACTCTGCACAACTGTCTCACAGCCTGTCCACACATATGACCATATATACACACACACATACATGACAGTATTCCATGTAGCAATGAAGTGTCAGCTCCCCCTAGGATGGGAAGTGATGACATTAAACCAGGTCCCCGGGCGGTCAGCAGTCTCTGATCGGAGGATCGGTCCATACATCTCTGGTACACACACCGGGACACACAACCCACCAGCTGTAACAGGGAACTGGCTAGTGACCAAATGGGATGTGCCCAGCACTGGCTCTGCCTTCTTCTACACAGCTGGAGCCAATCAATAGGTGGGTGTGCTCTAGTTGCAGGGTTAACCCTATGTGTGTAGGACGTAGGGGCCCAATGTGTATGAGAGGGAAGCGGTGTAGTGCTGGGAGGCCGCCTGTCCTCAAAGACCACAGCCTGGACTCCACACCCCTGCAGGAGGCTTCAGATGTGAGCCATGCCTTGGAGGATGGCAGGTCATGGAGGTGACAGGAGGAGGAGAGGGGCGGACGATGGTCAGGGTGAGGGAACGGATGCCGATTGATCTATGGGATGCCACGACGTCATGAATGATCCTTCAGCCAAGGGGCAGCAGAGGGGGAGAGAGGAAGAAAGGACAGAGGAAGATGCTGGGTGTTTGGGGCCAGTGTAGCTACAGCTCCTTCCAGTGTTTCTCTCAGACTCAGTCCTCTACTGCAAGCCAGCTGGCAGCTGCTGATCATTGTGGAGTTTTGTAACTCTTTTTTTTTTTTGTTTGTTTCTCTGTCTGACTGGTTAATACAGTTAATTTATATTTGGTTAATATATATTTTGTCTTTAAGATTGGTGCTAGTGGCATCTTATGGCACTTATTTCTGCAAATTAAAAGACATTTAGCAGTTTCATGTTTTGCCGATTTAATAATTTAAATTCAAGTAGCTGGTCTTGCCTAGGGTACAAAGTAGTCTAGCTACAGATAAACTAGTACAACTTATGTAGGATGATTTGTTTCTCCTCTGTGTATTACCTGAAGATAGTCACTTCACTTGGTATATGTAAAGGTTTACAACCACTTAAAATTGTATATTTGACATTAGAATGGATTTAGATAAGAGTCTCCTTAGAGTGAAACTTCACTCCTGTTGAAGAAAAACAATCCCATCAAAATGAGTTGCAAAAATTGCAAAGTGTATTTTTAGAAAACCTGAGACAGGCCTTTCTCAAACTTCTACAAACTAAAGGATGTTGGTGTGCTAAGTGAGAAGGCCTGTCTGTTAAAGCGGTAAGTAAATAAAATTAGATTTGTGGAGGCATTCTGCATGCAGTGTACAACAGGCCCCCAGTCTTGCTATATCTACAAGCAGATTGTTTTTTTTGACAGCTCAGACGAACATAACTTATTGCAGACTAAAATGGAAAGGTAATTTTTAATAACTGTTTAAAGTCTGCACTCTCCCAAAAAAGATAAACATTAAAACCAACAGTCTTTTATAATGAAGCAGCTAACATCTAACACCTCCTTCACACCTGAGCATTTTGTAGCTCAAAGCTCCAAAACATACAACATCCAAAATCCCATAGTTTTCACTTGTGCCTGTTCATACCTGGCCATGGCTTTGCTTGAAGCTTGTAGCTCAAAAAGTACATAGGCTTCTTTTTAGCCTCGATAGACTCCAAAGGCAGTGCCTGAAAAACTTCCAAAACACACATCAAACACATATGATACATGCAACACAGCTCGTTTACTGGTGTGTGGACTGGGTTTGAGGACCATTGAACTAGGTAACCTTAGCAGTCTGGGACCAGGGAGATTTCCTAGAATGCATCTAATAATATTGTAATGTTTAATGCAGATTTTCCATTTCCTACACGTGTGCCAACACCGATACCACCCAGAACCAAAGTCCGTCTGGTTCCAGAAGGCAGGAACATGACCTTTCGATGTGGGAAAAAAATTATTCACAAAAAAGGGAAAGTTTAGTAAGTATATTCTGAATTCCAATCAGAAATGCCTATAAAATGTTTGGGTTATTGTATGGCTGTATTTTCTCATGGTAATGTGGTATGACTAACTTTACAGTATTTCATATTTACATTTTATATCTACCATGTCAGCTAAGTTGAGTAAGGAAGGTGTGCCCACTAGAGCCATTGATAGGAATGGGTGCTGTAATGTCAAAGCTTGTGAAATACTGTGGATGGCATTTCTCTAAGTCCTTAGTGCAGCAAATTGCTAAGCATTCACAGATATTGAGCCATTAAGCTCAATTTCCCATAGGGATTCCAGGCAACTGAGTGCACTAGGTGAAAGTTAAGAACATGCACATAACACCCACTTTTGATACCCGTGCATGAGGGTCCAGTGGCTAGCATTCACCATGCTGTATAGAGGCTTTGGTTATAGTCTTTACTAGTGACTATTTATAAGACGTCTTTGTGTTCATCGCTTTGTGTTTTATCTCACAAATACCAGGTTCACAGTTGGCCCAGGGGCATAAAGAAATAATTTGCATGGTTGCACCCAGTATCCTGAAATGAAGAATAAATACTTTTTTTTTCCCTTTGTGATGGACATGCAGATACCTTCATTTTTAGGAAGCGTCTGTTGTGCTTTCCATAGGTTTGGTGTAAGGCTTTTTTGTTTTTTTTAACCTCCTTGGCAGTAGGATTCTTTCCGATTTTTTGTGCTGAAAGCGGTACCATTTTTTAGCATGGAAATATGTAGTTTTTTATTGTAGGCTGTAATTTTTAGGAATAACTCACTGAAATCTGTCCGAACAAGAGTCTATTAAACATTCCGGATATGATAAAACTTGAAACACGAAATCATAAATTATAATTTAATAAATAATCATAAAAAATAAAATAATAATAAATTTAATTCAATAATATAATCAAACCAAAAACACTGAAATTTGAAATACAGAGGCAAATTCGCACATCGCTGAGCAAAATCGCAAAATCGTTTTCAGTGTCTGATGACGAATTTCACCACAAATCATTATCACTCAATTCTGCAAGTGGTTCTGATTTACTATCGCTGTTCTAAAACCGCTTTTGACGTAAAGGGAAGCTTTTTGGACGCCATGGACTTTTCTCAGTTTCCAGGCAGAAAGAACAGTCAAAATGCAGGCAGGGAACAGGACAAAGCAGTAGGGACAAAATATATGTGAAATGCATTGAAACAGCAATGACAGCAAAAATGACATTTTTTAAAAATTTCAAATTTCCCGCCGTACGTCCCGATGTAACAGGGACCGGAACACAGAAGCCGGATGCCGGCATCAGCCGGAGGAGATGGCCGGGGACGCTGCAGGGGACACATCGCGGGAGCGAAGGACAAGGTAAGTGCTGCAGGGACCCCTAGAGCAGCGCCGCATGGTATGCTCGAGTGTAGCTCGGGGTTACCGCTCTTGGTATAGAAATTTTACCTCGAGCTACACTCGGGATTACCGCTAAGGAGGTTAACCCACCTCACCAAAACCTTTCTGGTTATACATTTTCATTGCTCTCGAGGACCTAAAGCATAGAAGCCATGATATCTATACTGTGCACTGATAATGGCCACCAAGCCTAAAACAGTTGTATGCAGTTTGGGCTAAATAGCTCTATATCATTGCCCTGTACTATAAACCACCTGTTCAGTTAGCCAAGGTGCTTAAAATAATTATTTGCATGGCTCTGCTCACTATGCCAAAATGAGGTATAAATCTTTATTTCTCGGATTTGTGGTAAAAGTAAATCTTCAGACACTAAGTCAGTTATAAGGTGCTGAATAATACCTTGGTCCTATATAGTTACATGAAATAATTACAGTCAGGTCCATAAATATTGGGACATAGACACAATTCTAACATTTTTGGCTCTATACACCACCACAATGGATTTGAAATGAAACAAACAAGATGTGCTTTAACTGCAGACTGTCAGCTTTAATTTGAGGGTATTTACATCCAAATCAGGTGAACGGTGTAGGAATTACAACAGTTTGCATATGTGCCTCCCACTTGTTAAGGAACCAAAAGTAATGGGACAGAATAATAATCATAAATCAAACTTTCACTTTTTAATACTTGGTTGCAAATCCTTTGCAGTCAATTACAGCCTGAAGTCTGGAACGCATAGACATCACCAGACGCTGGGTTTCATCCCTGGTGATGCTCTGCCAGGCCTCTACTGCAACTGTCTTCAGTTCTTGCTTGTTCTTGGGGCATTTTCCCTTCAGTTTTGTCTTCAGCTAGTGAAATGCATGCTCAATCGGATTCAGGTCAGGTGATTGACTTGGCCATTGCATAACATTCCACTTCTTTCCCTTAAAAAACTCTTTGGTTGCTTTTGCAGTATGCTTTGGGTCATTGTCCATCTGCACTGTGAAGCGGTGTCCAATGAGTTGTGAAGCATTTGGCTGAATATGAGCAGATAATATTGCCCGAAACACTTCAGAATTCATCCTGCTGCTTTTGTCAGCAGTCACATTATCAATAAATACAAGAGAACCAGTTCCATTGGCAGCCATACATGCCCACGCCATGACACTACCACCACCACGCTTCACTGATTAGGTGGTATGCTTAGGATCATGAGCAGTTCCTTTCCTTCTCCATACTCTTCTCTTCCCATCACTCTGGTACAAGTTGATCTTAGTCTCATCTGTCCATAGGATGTTGTTCCAGAACTGTGAAGGCTTTTTTAGATGTCGTTTGGCAAACTCTAATCTGGCCTTCCTGTTTTTGAGGCTCACCAATGGTTTACATCTTGTGGTGAACCCTCTGTATTCACTCTGGTGAAGTCTTCTCTTGATTGTTGACTTTGACACACATACACCTACCTCCTGGAGAGTGTTCTTGATCCGGCCAACTGTTGTGAAAGGTGTTTTCTTCACCAGGGAAAGAATTCTTCGGTCATCCACCACAGTTGTTTTCTGTTGTCTTCCAGGTCTTTTGGTGTTGCTGAGCTCACCGGTGCGTTCCTTCTTTTTAGGAATGTTCCAAACAGTTGTTTTGGCCACGCCTAATGTTTTTGCTATCTCTCTGATGGGTTTGTTTTGTTTTTTCAGCCTAATGATGGCTTGCTTCACTGATAGTGACAGCTCTTTGGATCTCATCTTGAGAGTTGACAGCAACAGATTCCAAATGCAAATAGCACACTTGAAATGAACTCTGGACCTTTTATCTGCTCATTGTAATTGGGATAATGAGGGAAAAACACACACCTGGCCATGTAACAGCTGAGAAGCCATTTGTCCCATTACTTTTGGTCCCTTAACAAGTGGGAGGCACATATGCAAACTGCTGTAATTTCTACACCGTTCACCTGATTTGGATGTAAATACCCTCAAATTAAAGCTGACAGTCTGCAGTTAACGCACATCTTGTTCGTTTCATTTCAAATCCATTGTGGTGGTGTATAGAGCCAAAAATGTTAGAATTGTGTCGATGTCCCAATATTTATGGACCTGACTGTATGTTGCAAATGTATGTAGCCATCTAAGGCCGATTTGAAGGAAAGGAAAAATATGACTGAAGCTTTCATTATCCACTCCAGAAGGAGTTTAGTTGCTAAGGGCATAGGCAGTATTTTAGTTCATTATAGATGAGACTCACTATAATAAAGATTCTTGTATCTCTGCAGCTGGTACAAAGATAACGAGCTCCTGGAATACTCATATCCCGGATACCTGGCCCTAAATGATGACCACATGAGTATAATTGCCAATGCAATCAACGAAGGTCTCTACACCTGCATTGTGAGGAAGAGGGACCGAGTGCTGACAACTTATTCCTGGAATATAAGAGTGCAAATGTGAGAACTTTTGTAGTTAAATACAGATTTGGACTACATGGGACCAACAGTTCCACCGATTGAAAGGAGGCACTACCATTTCTTTGCAACTAGCCACATGTCAGGCCTTATTACAGGTGCACCCAGACTCTCTGAACATGGATGGGTATGGTGGTGACAGAATAGGAAAATGTCTACTGAGGGATCATTACATTATTGAGCTTTGCACATTTTCCCCCTTAGAAACATTTTTAATTGCTAGGGAGGTACAAAACCCTTTGCTGGGGTGGATTTAGTAGTATTTTTGTACAGTGTTATGATCCACAATTTAACATAAGAACTTCAAAATTCTTATTCAGTATGGTAGTATAAAAAGGAGAGAGAATGCAGTCACTCACAGCAATTAGATTGCAGAAGACAGAAAATTAAATTTGCTTGGTTGCTGTGGGCTTACACTTCTTTCCTTACTGAATAGGGTTACCAATTGGTTTGTCATTAACTGTAAATGTTATTTATACTAAAAGATGTGTTTCTCAATATTATATCTAATAAATCTTGGAATTTAGTAGGAAAATGTCTTCAGTTCCAAAAAGTATAATTTTGCCTTTCCTCCTGTTTGACAGATTTGACGAGTGAAGGAAGGTGATGAATTTTGTAAAACGTATTCTTTATGTACATTTTTAATTATGTCTGTAGAGCAGGCATGTTAAAACTGGCATATTTAGGGTTGAGTCCAGCCCTCTCACCCGTTGTGGAAACGGGTACAATTACAACTGCGACTTGATCCAGTTCCTGGTTCCCTAGCTCTGTTTTAGTGCCAGAGGTTTCAACACTCAGATTTAATAAATAGCTGCTGAAGTGCACAGCGTGCCACTTTAATATCCCAGAGCTCTTCAACACTGTTGTATAGTAACAGTAGCTCTCTATTTGGCAAGTTCTACACTTAGGCTGGCCATACATTATACAATTTTCTTGAGAATTTTGCTTTAGGTTTACCAAAAAAACCATATAATATGAGATCAAACCTAAATAACACTTTCAATTGTATCCAATTAGGCAGGCCCTTGCACTACATAGTTGAAGGTAAATCTAAAGGAATTTGGGCAGAAAATTGTAAGAAAAAATATATGGGCAGCCTAAGGCATTGGGCTTCAGGTTGAGTAAGAACAGGGTATACATCAAGTCTGAAGACATTTGCAAAGCTTTCAGAAAGTTTCATGAGGCTTGAAGCCTGTCAAGTAACATTCTACTACTGTTTGTGGAGTTTAAACACAGATCCTATTGGGCTTGCTGACCGTCATTATTAACAAGCTTGCTGTAAGCCTCCTATTAGCCTTGGTTCACACCGATGCGGTTTTTAGTGCATTTTGCAGAAAAACACTGCAGTCCATTTAAAATGTTTTCCTATGGTTCTAGTCTACATCTGTGTGTTTTGAGCCGATGCAATATTTGGAAAGGGTCAGGGATTTTTTTCCCCTGCAGAAGATTGCGTTTTGCGTGTGATAGACTTCAATGGTCCCGCACAACACAAAGTGTTGCCTTTTTGATGCTTCTAGTGGGTTTTTTTTCCTTTTTTTTTGCTAATAGGAAAGTATGACAATTCTGTTCATATAGTGTGACTTTGATGCAACTTTGATCTGACTTTACATTCTCTGGCACTCAAGTAGCATCAAAGTAGTGCAGGAACATTTATGTGTCCTAAGTCGCATTGCTTTTGGCTAATAGGAAAGTATGACAGTTCTATTCATGTAGTTCAACTCTGATGCGACTTTACACTGTCAAGTAGCATCAAAGTCACATCAAAATCAAAGTAGGAACCTTTGTGTGTACAAAGTCGCATGTTAGGGTTAGTGCTAAGGTAAATGTTAGGGTTAAGGGCTAGGGTTAGGGTTAAATGTTAGGGTGAGGGTTAAGGGCTAGGGTTAGGGTTAAATGTTAGGGTTAGTAGTAATTGTAAGGGTTAGCAGAAACTGTTAGGGTTAGGGGTAATTGTTAGGGTTGGAATGCTAACCCTAACATTTACTGTTAACCCTAGCATTTAACCCTATCCCTTAACCCTAACATTTAACCCTATCCCTAGCGCCTAACCCAAACATGCGACTTTGTACACGAAAAGGTTCCTGCGCTACTTTGATGCGACCTTGATGCTACTTGAGTGCCAGAGATTGTAAAGTTGCATCAAAGTCGCACTACATGAACAGAACTGTCATACTTTCCTATTATTATTATACAGGATTTATATAGCACCAACAGTTTACGCAGCGCTTTACAACATAAGGGCAGACAGTATGATTACAATACAAATTAACACAGGAGGATTCAGAGGGTCCTGCTCATTAGAGCTAAAGCTAAGATAGCCACAAAATGCGACTTTAGACACATAAAGGTTCCTACACTACTTTGATGCAACACTTGCAGCACAAATTGTTCTTGCGGAAGTCCGTATATACAAAGCCTAAAAGTGGTTCACAAGTGGGTAGGAGTAAGTGAGGGATCCCAAGCACCAGTAGCTTAGCTGCTACAAATAATGCCCTTTTTAACATTAATCTGCATGAGAATGTTCAAAATGAACCAACTAAACCCCAAATTATGCAGTTCCATCATATAGAATAATTTGCACAACCCCTGGTCACCAAGAAGTTCCTTCTCCCCAGGAAGTCCGATAAATAGTAAATATCTCAGCGTCCGATCAAATGAAAAGTCCTCAGTCAGTACCCCCATGTGACTTCTTAATTCTCCAAAACTTGTATATTCTCAATTGATAAATCTTGAAAACTGTGACCTCCTCTTCCTCTTGAATCCTCAAGGAAAATATATAAACCGCACATAGTGCATTATCTTTGCCACACAGTAAAAAATAAACTACAAACCACTCACATTAAAGTGCTCATAACCAAAAAAAACTCCACCAAGTGTCAATGTACGTCTTGTGTCTGTAATTCCTACTCTTACACCTAGATGTAGATTGCTCCTTCAAACATAAATTCCCAAGACGTGAATGCTTCCTCCAAAATTCTTCCTCATGGACAACCATTTCCTCCAAGAGACTGAATTACATATTGTGTGATGTTATACAACATGCCACACAGTGCTCCTTTTGTTAACAGACCACCAATCCCGTGAATCATAGATACTCCACCACCATACAGTCCATGCACATCACTAGACCAACAGGCTGGCCTCCATTATAAGGATCTCCCAAATGGTGGGGAGGAAGGGCTTCCCTTATTTCAGAAGCAGATTCTTGAGCCACCATGCCAAGAACAACTTGTGATAAACTAATCAGTCTTTCCAGGAACTAAACACGTCCTACAATAACAGAATGTGGACAGACATAGAGCAAGTGCTGATGCAATGCCAATAGATTGGACCTGGAAAATGCTCCATAACCAACTTCTTACCAGAAGGGAGTCTGGAAAGCACCTTATCCAGAACCCAGTGCATGAAGGTCATGTCCAGGTTATCCTCAAAACAGTCCAGTGGGGTCTGGATGTGGCACTCCAGAAATCAGACTAAAGACAGCCATGCAGTCATGAGCCACTAAAGAGCTGACCTCTATGGTAGGTGATGGACCAGACCTCATTTGCTTTGCACTAAACAAACCAGAAATTAACAAATCGCACAGTGTGTCCTACAGTCATACAATTCAGATTAGCTCATCACGAATCGCATCCTGACTGCCAGCCTGTCTGCACATACACCAATACCCACGATATCCCGAGTCATGGACATAGGTATAACCTGATGCAGGGCCAATGTGGCCCTTTAACAAGTTCTCTTTCCAAACTCTGCATTCTAATTTGCATTTGACATTTTACCTATGGAGACTTTTTAAGAATCGGTTGTGGCCAATGCAAAATTTCTGATTTGTTGCCAAGTAGGAATTGCCAATATACTGCATAATGAAAAAAGTGTCTGAAGAACAGTTCTGATTACCACAGCAATCAGTCTTGCTCTTGCTTTCACATTACCAGCCAATGGGTGAATGAATTGGAGAATCTGGTTGAAACAGGAGCATTTCTTCCAGACAGCCTATGCATAAGGTTCATTGTCTGCACAAATGTTCTCTTGTAAGCTGTAGACAGTTCTCTCAGCCACAATGGAAACTTACAGTCTATACAGGCTTACATGGACATGACAAGCAGTGAATACTTTTTACAAATGTCATCATTTCACTTTCCAACCTTATCATTTAGGTTTTGCTAAAAATGTAAAAATACCTGTTAAAGCTTAACTTCAGTCAGATATAAAAATAGTCAAGTTATGTATTAATCACAAATATTTAAGGGCCCATTCCCGCACACGCATTGTGGTAAAATGCATTATGAAAAGCATATAACATGTGGAACTAAAGTGTGGTGACATTCAATTTGAGTGGCATCTTTATGCACCTAGCCAGCACACCACAAATCACAGATGTGAATCATCTGCGCATTTTGGTGCACAGCATTAAAAAAGAAGGTGCATCAATGTTGGGCTGCCTCCTTGCACAAAAGCATATACATAAACACAACACACAGCATGAATTAGCCTTTACGGGTTTTAAATTAAAATTGGTACAATTACCCGACTAGAACTTTAGATTTTTTTTTCCTGTATATTCTGCACAGCAGAACCATGAGCCAGTTGGGGGCTCTACTGCTTTGCACAGTGCTGTCCGTCTAACAATGTGCACAAGTTTACATGAGGGCAGAGCATAAGGATGAACTCATCAGTGTTCTGCTACTCTTTCTCTGCCAAAAAAGAATGCTAGGGACAGGTCCTTGACTGAGCTGTATCATTTAACTGCAGTGGACAAAAGTGAAGTCACTGCTTGCTGTCCTGTCTGGTTCACATGACAGATTAAACGTGTACAAATACTTTGTCGAGGTACAACAGCTCACAAATATGTATTTTATTTGTGTATTTAGCGCTTTGCCTGGAATTTTACTTTAAAGCGGGATTAAGCGCAAAAACAAAAATGTAATATATTGCAGCTTACCAGTCCTAAAATGTGGTGGCTGCATTAGTTTTCTATGTTAGACTTTTTTCCTTTATTTCACCTGGTGATCCAACTAGTAACACACTTCCTGTGTCTGCATTCAGGATGCAGTAAAGCAGCATTGTCAACAGTGTTTGACAAGGAGATTTAGATGGACTAACAAATTGAAGCTGAACTCCAGCTAGCACTTTACAGTTACACAAAACATTTATTTTGGGAAAAAGGTTTGTAAACACCCTTGTCAGTGTTATATGGCTTGTCTCATCCAGGGTCGTGGATAAGGGAGTACCACCAGTCCTCCTGTATGGGGCCCAAGCAGCTAGGTGAATTGGATGTGGGCAGGGAGGGTGATCGCCATGGCAGGGAAGGGCAGCATTTACTGGAACCGATCCCCTTTATGGCTCTCTCCTTAGCAGCTGAAAGCTTGCTTTTTCTCCTCCCACTGGCTTTTAGCTGCTGAAGAGAAAGCCATACAGGGGATCGGCTCCAGTGACTGCCCCCTGCCGCATCCACCTCCCTCCCTGTGCAACATACGTTTTCCCCTGCTGCCCAGGCACCCTTGTATGCCCCCATAGTGCTGCCGCTTCCCTCCTCTCCATTCCACTGGCAGCTGCAAGCACACAATAGGATCCTTCAGGATGGAGAGTAGGGGAAGGGTCCAGTAAATATGTCAAATTTACCAGCCCCTTCCTTTCTTGAATGAACACAATGAGTGATTGGTACCGATCAATCACGATGTTCATTCATAACTGTAGTATAGTAAACTGTTTTTTTGGGTGGAGGGGCCCTGTCAGGTTGGCTGTATGGGGCTCCATGGTTTCTAACAGCAGCCCTGGTCTCAACCCTCTAACTTCTACTTTTTCTGGACAGCTTTCTCTGTTAAAGTAAGTTGAATAACAGACTTACTGGCTTAATTACATGTGAAAATAAAGGAAAAAAAATGAATGCAGCCACTACATCTAAGGATTGGTAAACTGCAATTTGATACATTTTTGTTTTTTATTTTAATACTGATTTAAGCATGAGCTACAAAAGGGTTCAATGCAATAGGTTCAACTCATCCTTGTAGGCAGTAAAAAAAGGCACAAAAGGGTGTATGTTTAGCTGACAAGTTGTATATTTTACAAATCTGTAGAAACCCTTATGGGAACAATTTTGTGCAGGCACATACATAAAGACTATTAAAAGCTGGAGATGAACAGTGTATTTTATAATGGATTTTGTATACTGCTGTTTTATATATTAAATGTAATTTCTGTTTAAAGCCCAACTCAAAAATGTTCCCTTGCAGTGGAGCTGTGCTTGCACTGTAAGGGTAAATTGCTTGTTTTAGTCTACGGGGGGAAAAAACGTACTTACCTGATCCTCTGCCCTGCCTTGCAGCTTCTTATACCCCATACTCTAACAGTCTAGGGTCCTGAAATCATCAAGACCAAAACAGGGTCCATAGCCCTGCATTGGACATGATGACAGCTGGGAACAATCCACTGCCAGAGCATGGGGGGACAGCTATCTGCTGAGAAAGCAGAGGATCATGTAAGTAAAGCTGTTTCTCCTCTCCCCTAGACAAAACAAGCTCACCTTACCTTGCAGCACGGACACAGATCCACTGCAAGTGATAATTTAAAATTTTCTCAGAGTTGAATTATAAATATGTGGCTTGCTTTGGGCAAAGTTGTCTCTAAATTAATGTTCAAGGCCTTTCATTGATTTCCATCTAAATGCTTCCATTGGGCTATGGCTACATGGTGATTAAATCCCTTTTACTACTGACAAATTTAAAGCAGAGATAAACTCTAACGGTCATTAAATAGCTAAAGGGCTGTGTATCAAACAACATTTTTGTATGGCATACTGGTTCACCTTCTTTCTCATCCTTTGTTGCATCTCAGATTTTTTGCAGCTTTTTTTTTTTTTACAACCACTTCTTATCCATATGCATGCACTTAAGCAATAGCTGCATGGCATTTTCCCAGGATGGGTTTCCTGTGCAGACCATGTCTGCCTACGTTGTGTTGAAATGGCCAACTGTGGTCTCCATCAGCAGCCTATAGGTCAGGGTGACAATACAAGCAAACAATTAAGAGACAGACCGTTTGTTGCCTTATAACAGGTGACATTGGAGCAAGGATTTTAATGGCAGAAGCACCAGGAAACATTGTAATGAAAGCTGCAGAATGAAAAATTACTTATGATATGAAAATACATGCTACAGCTTATATTAGATTTTATAGTTGATTGGTTTACATATACTTTAATCACTTATTGACAGTCCCCTGAATTGCAGCTCACTGAATCAATATGATCCAGATGCAATAACTGTCAACAAGCAGTCACATTTCTCAGTAGCCGAGAGATTTATTCGTGTTGCCCTAGCCTAATATGCCTACTCTTTACTGATTTGTCATTGGTCAGCTCACTTGCCTGCCAGTAAACGAAGCTAATAACACAGCAATGCAGAATTCAAGCAACATCAACTGTGTTCAGGGACAACTCGGCTGAAAGCAAGATGCCAAAGCTGGCAGACACGTAAAGGATTCAGAGCTTGGTACATCCTGAAATTCGATCATGCACACTGAAAAAAGGTGTAACCAATCTCTAGAAGCAACACAACAAAGTGTGCATTTAAAATATGGACAGTGTTTGGCACCTGATTGCACTCTGCACTTCAGTCATGCAAAAGCGCACCCAAACTCTGTTCATGCAGAAATCTCTGAGATCTTCAGAATCCTTTCAGCTCCTTTCATTTGTTTGGTGCTACATTTGCTTATGTAACAAAATGAAGAGCATTTTTAGCTTTGCTGTATGAAATATTGTATCTGGTAGACTTATGTAAATCGGACATAAGAAAATAAAGAATCTATTTAATATATTGGTCAATAAAGCTTTTTCCAGTCTTTGTGTGAGTTTGCATTTCCAGGTAGCCTCACCGCCATTCACGGTCATCAATCACTGGGTTCCGGCCGCTGACTGCCGATCATCTTCGACGGGGGAGGGGGGGGGGGGGTTAATGCTCCTTGGCATTAATTCGCCATGCAAAGCAATGTGCTTACATTGAAGCACAAACACACAGCCCCTAGTAAAACAGCACACAGTTAACCCTTTGATCGCCCCTCGTTAACCCTTCCTGCCCAGTGTCATTAGTACAGTGTCTGTGCTTTTTATTATCACTGATCACTATATTGGTGTCTCTGGGGATGTCAGTGACACCAAGTCAGTTCCCCCCAGTGTCAGAGTGCCTGCCGCAGTCTCGCAATAAGTCGTTGATTGCCACCATTACTAGTAAAAATGTTTTAAAAGTCCCAGTATATATACCGCCATTTGTAAACAATATAACTTACACGGAAACCAATTAATTTACATGTATTGGGACTTTCTTTAGCAAAGACATGTAGAAGATTACATTTTGGCCTAAAAATTTAAGATGAAATTTGTTTTCCTTTTTTTTTTTTTACTGGACATGTTTAATAGCAAAAAGTCAAAAATATTGTTTTTTTTTCTCAAAATTGTCGCTTTTTTTTTTTATAGCACAAAAAAAACAAAATACAAAAAAACCACAGGCAATCAAATACCACTGAAAGAAAGCTCAATTCGTGGGTGCAGCATTGTAAGACCGCAAAATTGTCAGTTAAAGTAATGCAGTGCCGTAACGCAAAAAATGGCATGGCCAGGAAGGGGGGTAAATCCTCAGGAGCGCAAGTGGTTAAGAAGGTGCAACTAATGACAACTTGTTATGTGTATAAAAGACAACTATCCACAGAATCTCTTTCTTCCATTCAAACCTCACCATCATGGGCAAGACCAAAGAGCTGTCAAAGGACATCAGGGACAAGATTGCACAAGGCTGGAATGGGCTACAAGACCATCAGCAAGAAGCTTGGTAAAAAGGAGACAACTGTTGGGAGCAATTACACCACATTCCAAATTATTATGCAAATTCTATTTAAGTGTCACAAAGATTAAATATTTTGTTTTTCAGTTTAACTCATGGATGGCATTGTGTGTCAGGGCTCTTTTGATCACTGAAAACAATCTCGGACATCTGTGATAATTAGATTGGCCAGTGAGCCCAATTTAAGGAAAAACTACTAAAGGAGGGTGTTCCACATTATTAAGCAGAGCACCATTTTCAAGCAATATGGGAAAGAAAAAAGGATCTCTCTGCTGCCGAAAAGAGTGAAATAGTTCAATGACTTGGACGAGGTATGAAAACATTCGATATTTCACGAAAACGTAAGCGTGATCATCGCTCTATTAGATTTGTGGCTGATTCAGAGCACAGATGGGTTTGTGCAGATAAAGGCACATTGAGGAAGATTTCTGCCAGATCCATGCATCAGATCAAGAGAGCAGCTGCTAAAATACCATTACATAGCAGCAAACAGATATTTGAAGCTGCTGGTGCCTCTGGAGTCCCACGGACATCAAGGTGTAGAGTCCTCCAGAGTCTTGCAACTGTGCATAAACGTTCTATTCGGCCACCAATAACCAATGTTCACAAGCAGAAATGGCTGCATTGGGCAGAAAAATACATGAAGACTAATTTTCAAACAGTCCTGTTCACTGATGAGTGCCATGCAACCCTGGATGGTCCAGATGGATAGAGTAGTGGATGGTTGGTGGACGGCCACCCTGTTCCAACAAGGCTGCGATGTCAGCAAGGCGATGGTGGAGTCATGTTTTGGGCCGGAATCATGGGAACAGAGCTGGTCGGCCCCTTTAGGGTCCCCAAAGGTGTAAAGATGAACTCTGGAAATTATGTGGAGTTTATGACTGACCACTTTCTTCCCTGGTACAGAAGGAAGAACTATGCTTTCCGTAATAAAATCATCTTCATGCATGACAATGCACCATCTCATGCTGCAAAAAATACCTCTGCATCAATGGCTGTTATGGGGATAAAAGGAGAGAAAGTCACGGTGTGGCCTCCATCCTCCCCTGACCTCAATCCTATTGAGAACCTTTCGAGCATCCTTAAGCAAAAGATCTATGAGGGTGGGAGGCAGTTTACATCCAAACAGCAGCTCTGGGAGGCTATTCTGACATCTTGCAAATAAATTCAAACAGAAACTGTCCAAAAACTCACAAGTTCAATGGTTGCAAGACTTGTGAAGCTGCTATCAAATAAGGGGTCCTATGTTACAATGTAACGTGACCTGTTAAAATGTTTAAAAAGTTAAAATGTTGTTAAAAGTTTGATTGAAATAGCTTTTGATTTCAGTAAATATGCTGCAAACACAACAAATGTCAATTTTCAGTTCTTTACAACCTATAAAGCGTTTTGAAACTTACTGTGCGTAATAATTTGGAACAGTGCATTGTAAGTTTTTTAGGTTTAACAAAAATACTGTTATTAGGTTTGTTCAATAAAATTTGAATTGTACTCTTAATAGTTGATAACATGAGAATTATGCTGACTGTTATTTACATCAATTATTTAGGTAAATGAGAAAAATATCATTTGCATAATAATTTGGAACACAGTGTATTCACAAATGGCAGAAACACAAAATAACCATCAATTGCCCTCAGTCTAAAGCTCCATGCAAGATTTTGCCTCTTGGGGTAAGGATGATAAGAAAAGTGAGGGGTCAGCCCAGAACTACATGGGGGGAGTTTGTGAATTATCTCAAGGCATTTGGTACCACAGTCACCAAACTAACCATTGGTAAAACACAATATGCCGCCATGGATTAAAATCCAGCAGTGCCCGCAAGGTCCTCCTCCTCAAGAAGGCACATGTACAGGCCCCTCTGAAGTTTGCCAGTAAAATGAACATCTAAATGATTCAGAGAAGGATTGGGAAATAGTGCTGTGGTCAAATGAGACCAAAATTGAGCTCCTTGGCATTAACTCGACTCGCCCTGTTCAGAAGAAGAAAAATGCTATGAGCCGAAGAACAACATCCCTACAGTCAAGCACGGAGGTGGATACATTATGCTTTTGAGGAGACAGCCAAGAAACCTTAAGGACTGAAGTTTTGTAAAGAAGAGTGGACCTAAATCCCTCCTGAGATGTGTGCAAACCTGGTAACCAACTACAAGAAACATCTCTGCGCTTACTAACAAGGGTTTCTCCACCAAGTGCTAAGTTATGTTTTGCTTGGTTATCAAATATTTATTTTACTCACTGTAGATGGATCTAAATTTGGTTGTTTCCTGACAGAACACCCAAATTCAGTTCAAGATGTGCTGGATTTCAGAGTGTGAAACTTACGATCTCAAGTCCATGACCCTTCTTAAGAATTCCACCATTTCAAAGTGTACACTCCCCCCCCCCCCCCGAAAGTCCTGCACTACTGTGACTCTCCATAGACATCATTTAAGTCTCGGCGAAAACGGCCACATAAAGATCGTCATCCTGTGACAATGTCTTTTGCTGTAGGACACAAAGTAAAGATGTTACTGTATATTAGATAATGTATACAAAGTCCCCTAACCATAACGCTATCCCTAACCCTAAAAAATAAAATGTCGGCAACAAGGTGAAATAACAAATTTCTTCTTTATTGTATGCGAGTAAAATATTCCATACAGCAACCATCGCTAACCCGTATCAATCAAGAAAACACCATTATTCATTGGCTATGAATAAGGTCTTTTCTTGACTGAAACGCAGTAGTGTTGGTTGCTCAATGGAATATTTTACTCCTTGCAGACGATAAAGAAGAAATTTGTTATTTCACCTTGTTGCTGACATTTTGTTTTTTTGGATGTCCATACATGAGCAGATGGAGACTGTTGGTCTGGTACGGTAATTTTGAAGTTCAGCTGGAGAATTTTTAACCAGGTAGCAGCGCCTTACTTTTGTTATGTATAATATTGGATACTAACCCTAACCCTATTCCTAAACACACAAGGTCACATTACAGAAATGCAAAAATTAGGGTCATGCTTCAGAGCTGTTAAACTTATCACATTTATCCCGATGCCTCTGTTTCATGGTTGTCCAATCTGGTGTCAGAGCCTCAAAAATCTCATTCCACAACTGATGCTTTGTCACCTTGTCGCTGTATTCTCTACAAGTGTTGTCCCACAGGCCAGGCCTGGCATGCACAAGGTTGATGAGTCTCATGAGGGACATCTTGAGCCATGCTGCCAAAAGTGAAACTAAGGTGCATGTCACTTCCTTTGTTGCCCACTACCAGGGGTCATAGGTTGACTTTTGTGTTCTAAAATCAATATAAATTGTTTAAAATGAAATATCTGTAAAAAAACCCAAATGGGTATTTCTGGAACGGATGTAAATGGACGGTCTGTTTACATCGGTTCCAACGGATCTGGATGCAGGCTGCGACATTTAAAAAAATGGAACTAAATGGAAGCAGATGTAAACAGATGCACATGTGTTTATATCCATTTGTCCATAGCAATAAACAGCTGTCTGTTTTTCATCTGTCAACAGACGGATGAAAAAAGGAAAAATGGGACGCCCATGTGAAAGGACCCTTGAATGCAGAAGGTAGTGAATCAGCAGCAAGTAGAATTCACACAGGTATTGGGCACACAAGCAGATGAGAAATCAGTGGACTGTCTGTGATTTATGGACACTTTCTAGTTGTTGATTTATCCTATGGATAATATTAAGTTTATGTCGATCACTATTTATAGCATTATCACTTGGTTCATGTGTTTTATAGTTTTTGGCACAGAGTATTTTACACTGTAAGGAGCTGCTTCCCGGTTTTCTTTTTTAATATATAGGTTTGGTGTGGCGCCCCATTTTGATTTCACGTTATACACCAGTTCTATTGCTTGGTAACACAAATTGCTAATCAGCCAATCACATAGCAGTAACTCAATGCATTTAGGCATGTAGACATGGTGAAAATGACTTTCTGCAGCTCAAACCAAGCATCAGAATGGGAAAGAAAGGAGATTTAAGTGACTTTGAACGTGGCATGGTTGTTGGTGCCAGACAGGCTGGACTGAGTATTTCAAAAACTACTGATCTACTGGGATTTACACTCACAACCATCTCTAGGGTTTACAGAGAAAGGTCCAAAAAACAGAAAATATCAAGTGAGTGCCAGCTGTGTGGACAAAAATGCCTTGTTGACGTCAGAGGAGAATGGACAGACTGGTTGCTATGACATTCAAATGCTAGGGTTAGAATTTGGCGTAAACAACATGAAAGCATGGATCCATCCTGCCTTGTATCAACGGTCCGGGCTGGTGGTGGTGGTGTAATGGTGTGGGGGATATTTTCTTGGCACTAGCAAGGTGTACCTAATAAAGTGGCCAGTGAGTGTACATGTGTACTGGACATCCTAAACACAAAGATTTTACGTGCAGGGCTAAAGATGACCATCATGCAACATTACCAAAAATACCATAACTGGCAATGAGTGGTTATATCATGTAATTTTCAAACAATAAAAAAAGCAACAACTATCAAGCTGTATTGTATATCATTAAAAACGTGGCCTTTAGATTTTCCCATTCCTAGCCATTCTTATCTCAACTAACCTATAAAATGACCCCAGCTACTTGCTAACCTCAGTGTGTCAGCCACAGACTCCTACAAGGGGAAATTCTCTTTGGCACTGGCTACACCTATTCAGCGAGCCTCCATAGACTAGGATTGGACTGTACTGGAACATCAAAAGGCTCCACTGAAGTCTTTAAGGACATTGCCTGCATTAAAAACATTTTGGCTTGAAAAAGGTAAAAGCAGAAGAGCTAAATAAGCAATTGAAGGGGTGTTTCTAGATAAATTCATGTTAGGAGAGGGTTCTAGTGGGCTTATTACCAACAGTGAACCTGTAAGATGCAAGATATAATACACAGCATGGATCCATTTGCTATTGCTATTGACTAATTCAGCCTCAATTGGACTTCTTATTCACAGCAGAATTATATAGTACACTCTAATGTTATAAAAGTAATTTTCCACCATTTGGAGACCTGTGAGAGATTAGTAGCTAGAGAAAACAATGAAATATTGTTTATATATATTTACCAGAGAGTGAGAATACACAGGTGATTTTGCACGGTAAAACTGCTACCTCTGTGATGATGGGCCCCTATCAAACATGCATTAGGATGGCAAATAACCACAAATAAAGATTAACTTTACTCATCTTAAAAAAAAATACAACACAGGCACCTTTAGAAATGTTTATGAATGGTAATACACAAACCAACTTATAGATAATTGCAGGCTTTTTTTCTGTGTATAGCTTACTTTCCTTTTTTCTCCTATTCATCTCAAGGTAGTGGGAAATAAATCCATCTCCCTTTCATTCTGGGAACACTGCCTTCAAATCTGGGTATGCTTCCTGGAAAATGTAAATATGTACATCATCTGAGGAGGAAAGCACTGGTGATGCAGCCTTCCCAGGATGCATCAGTGATTCCAGGGTTACATCACCAGTGCCTCATTCAACCAGGAATTGGAAAAAAATGGGAATTTTTATTTACCTGTAAACTCCATTTATTTGAGTAGAATACAGAATTTGTGTTCATACATCATGGGTTATATAGAGCTTACCTTCTGGTGATTGGACACTTGTAAAAAGCTTGCTAGGGCCATCCCAAATAAACGATTATATATCCTACTTACTGCGTGAGACTCCAGTTTTTATTTAAGCAATAAGGAGTGACCACCCAAGACAGAGGAGAGGGGGCCTGTGTTCAGCACTGTAAACCAAGATAAGGAATTTACAGGTAATTCAAACTTTCCATTATCTTAATCATATAATACTTGACACATAGCTTGTATTCATAGACCATGAGACATCCCAAAGCAATAAACTGAGGGGTGGTCAACAAGAAAACAGAACTGCCAACAGATTCTGAAAAAAGAAGGGTTAAGAAACCCTAATACTCTGGGATACAGATGCTTGAAAGCTCAAGGAACACTACCTGATCTGGTGGAATGCACTCTTAAGGCCATAAGACCTAGAAATAAGTTATCTGATCCACCTCCTTCTCAGAGTGGCTCTGAGGAAGAGGCAATTCCTCAAAACGCATCAGCCTGTTGGATGTCTACACTCCCTATTGCGGACTGTTACTCAGTGCGGTGTTGTCCAAGCGGTTCTTTTTATGACGTGCCTTGACTTTGTCGTTTGTGAGTACAACACCTACTTTATTTCTTATTAAACATTTTTTATGGTAATGCACTAGGCCCGTGCGCCCTCTGTTTGTTCTTTCCTCATTCAGTAAGTCTGGTTTGTTTGGAAGAGGACAAGGCTCATCCACTAGGAGTCTGTCTTTTGGGCCAATTTGATGCAATGACGTTCACTGTAACCCTTTCCACCTCTATCTTGTGCAGCAGTTGGGAGAATCTTTATTGGAGGGAAGGCATATATCAGCCTGATTGTAATACCCAGTGCATCTGCTGTGAAGACCAGACAATCCCTGGTCCTGGCTACAAATCTCTTCAGTTTGTTTTAGAACCTGGGGGCCAGGATGTCCACATCTGGTATCCCTGACCTTTGACACAGAAGATCTCAGGGTCTAGAGACCACCCCCAGGTGTAGGCATTGTTGGCTAAGGAAGCCTAACTGCCAATTCTCCACTCCAGGAATGTAGATGGCAGGGAGAACTGGAATATAAATTTTTGCCCAGAAGAGGATCAAATTTACTTCTCTAAAGGCAAGTTCTACGTCTCTTGTCCCCAGATGGTTTGTGTAGGCCACTGCTGTGGCACTGACCGACTGCACACGGAAGAGGTGACCTTGCAGAAGAGGGTCCAGTGTTCTACACAAGAGTGATCTTGGTGGCCCTAAGTTCGAGAATGTTAACTGGGAGTCTTGACTCCTTTGTGGACCAGGTCTCCTGGACAGTTAAGAATTTGTAAACTTCCCCCAGCTGGTAAGACAGGCATCCATTGTCACTATCTTTTCTGATGCCAGGGCAGAGCTGGGGATCAAACATATCAGAGAGATTTGTTTAACTGGTGAGACACATTTATGAGAGATGGTTCAGAGACTGGAAGTGTTTGTTTTATAATGTGAAGAATCTGAGTAAAGTGACCTGGAGTGAAAATGGGCAAAGCGAACTGCGGTGAAAGAGAACACCATTAGGACTAGAACCCTCCTGCAGAAGGGGAGTGCCTTTTGGAGCTGGGGCCGGGTTTGGGACATTAAAGAAGCAATCATTTTCAGGATAATAAAAAATTCTGGCTTGGGCAGTGTCTAAGATTAGACCCAGATAAGTCCATGTGAGGGATGGAGAGCAGAGTTTGGAAAGTTGATTAACCAGCAAAGGTTTAAAGGAACTGAACTGACTTTTGGACATTGGCAGACAAGGCTGTGGTGGAAAAGTCCTTGAGCAGAAAGTCATCCAAGTACCCTGTTACATGAATTGTCTTAGGTCTGCAGAAGAGAAACATGCACTTTTGGAAACATCTGGGGTGCAGAGGAAAGCCCAAATAGTATTGCTACAAATTGGAAGTGTTCATCTCCCCCAGCAAAATGCAGAAAGTGTTAGTGTGATGGGAAGATAGGGATATATAGATAATGCATCTTGTATGTCTGACAATGACAAAACTTCCCCTCGTCTGACAGAAGTAATGATACAGCTTGCCGATTCCATATGAAGTTGTAGTACACAAAGAAATCTGTTCAGAGGTTTCAAGTCCAATATGGGGCAGATGCCCCCATTAGGTTAAGGGACTGCAACTTTGAATAAAAACCTCTGAACCTTTCCACTAAAGGAACTAGTACAAACCACTCCTTGTGACTAAAGTTTACACAAAGCAGACAGTAAATATGGTTGTTTTTGAGTGGACACTAGAAGATTTGAAGGTAGGAAGCCAGGAGGAGACAGACATATCATTTCTATTTTGTACTTCTTTAAAACAACAGTTTGAACCCAGAGTCCAGGAAGTCCCAGAGCCATACTGGTGCAAACGCCAATAGATGTCCTCCCACTTAAAAGAGTGGGGAAGCCCCTTTAGTGCGAGGAGGGCTTCAGGGCAGGATTGGTGGACATAAGGGTCTAAGACTTGCAATGAAAGGAAGCACTATGCCTAGTTTTTGAGGATGACACCTGGGGAGAGCAAAAAAATAGTTTGTCTTACCAGTGATGGTCTTTCCAGGACAGCTACATGATAGATACTGGCCCCACCCTCTTCAGGAAATGAAATACCAGAAACAGCTAAAAAGCCCTACCCTCCACCTCAGTTGTTAGCAAACAAAGACTGCCACCAGTGTGCACAAGGACAAAGGAAACAGGCATGCAAAACTAAAGACCCAAAACCAAATGGTGTGAAATCAAAACCTTGGGTGGGAAAAGACTCTGTCCTAACAGACTCCTGGAAAACCATTACCAGTAAGACTAACCGTGGTTTTCCCAAAGTGTCTTCAAGGACAGCCACATGAGAGGCTAAAAAAGGAAAACTCCTACCTTAGAGAGGGACCACCACTTGCAGAATTTCCTTCCAAATATTCCAAATCGTGGCTAGAAAGAGGCTCTACAGAGAAGTGTTTGACAAATGCATGATTGCTGGACCAAAATGCCTGTCTTCCTATGAGGCACCCACCCTCTCTGCCCAAGAGGCCGCCAAGGCCTTCATGGAATGTGCACACCCTGGAGGGTGGCTGTTGGCCCATGCTCTTCAGCGCAAACAAAATTAACTAATTAATTAATCTGGCAATGGAACTCTTGGAAGCACCAAGGCTCCTGTTGGGCCCTCTGAAAAGGACCAGGAGATGACTGGATCTCATAAAGTCTCCCCCAAATATTTCAGTAAGCATCTCCTTACATCTAAAAAACAAAAAACAAAAAACTAAACAATCCTTTTCTTATCATTCTTGGGATAACTACAAAAAGAGGGAAGGGTGACCACCTGGGAACAGTGAAAGTATGACGAGACTTATGGAAGTTACATAGGATCAGGGCTAAGTATCACCCTATCTTTCAAAATCGTCAAGTAAGGATCCCTACAAGAGAGCAACTGGAAGTCCCCCGCCCTCCTTGCCGAGGTGATAGCCAGAAATAAGGTAATTTTCATTGTCAGAAATTTTATGGAGCAATCCGCCAAAGGCTCATATAGTTCTTTCATCAGGGCACCCATAACCAGGAACAAATCCCAGGAGGCAAAGTCTTGATAACCCTGGGAGTGTGCCTTTGCCTTGCCCAAAGAAAAATCTTAACTAGGGGGTCTTCTGCTAACCTACAATCCAGAAAACACAGATAAAGCAGTCACCTGCACCTTTAAAGTGCTGGTCGCTAGACCATTATCCACCTCTGCCTACAGAAAATCCAAAACTATAGGAATGGAAACATCTGACCCTCTGGAGCTAATTTTTCAGGAGTAGGTCTTTCAAACAGAGTAAATCTTCCTAGTACAGAGTTTTCATTGCCACAAAAGAAGTTCATTATTTTTTCTGAACACCCTTTAGACTTGAGGATCCTCCTATCAGCCTCCAGGCTGTCAGGCAAAAGAGATGAGGATTGGGATGGAGAACAAGCTCCAGAAGCAGCAGATCCAGAAGTGTCTAAGGCGGGGAAATTGGCAGAGACATCAGAATCGAGAACCAACTCCGATATATACCACCATTTGTAAACGCTATAACTTTCCCGTAAACCAAATAATTTACACGTATTGGGATTTATTTTAAGCAAAGACATATAGCAGAATACATTTTGGCTTTAATTTATGACAAAATTTGATTTTTAACATTTTTTTTACAGGACATGTTTAATATCAAAAAGTAAAAAATAATGTTTTTCTCAAAATTGTTGCTTTTTCTTTATAGCGCAAAAAATAAAACCGCACAGGTGATCAAATACCACTGAAAGAAAGCTCAATTCATGGAGAAAAAAAAAGGATATAACTTTCATTTGAGTGCAGCGTTGCATGACGGTGCAATTGTCAGTTAAAGTACCGCAGTCCAGTAACGCAAAAAATGGCCTAGCCAGGAAGGAGGGTAAATCCTCTAGAGGGCAAGTGGTTAATATGTCACAGATCTTTTTGCTGCTATCAACTGCATTCTGTAACTGGGCAATTTCATTGTCTTTACCCAGCACAGAATTTTCTAAACTTAAACAAGTTAACAAGTCCTGCACAATACAAACTTTTCTCTTACTTTCTGAAATTTTGCTATAAAAAAAAATTCCTTCATTAACCCCTTCATGCCCAAGGGTAAAACAAATCTTAAAGCCTAAGTAAAATTATACAACTTTGACTTGTGTTCGTAAAACCGTACATACAGTTGTGGCCAAAATTATTCAACCCCCAATGCTGTAAAGGGGTTTAGGGACTATAGTGTACATTTGGAATTGTATTCAGAATCAAATCCTACAAGGACGTTGTAACTACCCAAATGCAACTAAAATGACATCAATTGTTTATGTAATACAGTAGTAAATGGTTCTTATGTGGTTTCTTCATTGCCACAATTATTCAACCCCTTAAAGACTACCACTCTGAAGAACAGAGGTTCATACAGGTGCTTTCCATCAGGTATTGAAAACACCTGTGGATGTCACCGAGCAGCAATCAAGCATAATAAGCACCAATTAGGCAGCTTTAAAATGACTGTGATACTCAGCTCCTTCTAGACATTTACTGGTGTGGTTACAAACATGGTGAAGGCAAGAGAATGGTCCAGGAAGACAAGAGAAGAGGTGATTTCTCTTCACAGGAAGGGCAATGGCTATAAGAAGATTGCAAAGATGTTAAACATACCAAGAGACACCTTAGGAAGCATCATTCGCAAATTCAAGGCAAAGGGCACTGTTGAAACGCTACCTGGTCGTGGCAGAAAGAAGATGCTGACTTCGACTGCTGTGCGCTACCTGAAGCGTAGAGTGGAGAGAAGTCCCCGTGTGACTGCTGAGGAACTGAGAAAAGATTTGTCAGATGTGGGTACAGAAGTTTCAGCCCAGACAATAAGACGCACACTGCGTAATGAAGGCCTCCGTGCCAGAACTCCCAGGCGTACCCCCTTGCTGTCTCCAAAGAATAAGAAGAGTCGACTGCAGTATGCCAAAAGCCATGTGGACAAACCACAAAAGTTGTGGGATAGTGTTCTGTGGACTGATGAAACAAAATTAGAACTGTTTGGGCCCATGGATCAACGCTATGTTTGGAGGAGGAAGAACAAGGCCTATGATGAAAAGAACACCTTGCCTACTGTGAAGCATGGTGGAGGGTCAATCATGCTTTGGGGCTGTTTTGCTTCTGCAGGTACAGGGAAGCTTCAGCGTGTGCAAGGTACCATGAATTCTCTTCAGTACCAGGAGATATTGGATGGAAACGTGATGCAGTCCGTCACACACCTGAGGCTTGGGAGACGTTGGACCTTTCAACAGGACAATGATCCCAAGCATACCTCCAAGTCCACTAGAGCATGGTTGCAGAGGAAAGGCTGGAACATTTTGGAGTGGCCATCGCAGTCACCAGACTTAAATCCGATTGAGAACCTCTGGTGGGACTTAAAGAAAGCAGTTGCAGTGCGCAAGCCTAAGAATGTGACTGAACTGGAGGCCTTTGCCCATGAAGAATGGGCGAAGATACCCGTAGATCGCTGCAAGACACTTGTGTCAAGCTATGCTTCACGTTTAAAAGCTGTTATAACTGTAAAAGGATGCTGTACTAAGTACTAAGATTGAATGTCACTTGGGGGTTGAATAAAACTGATAATGCTGTGAGCACAGAAAAGACATTTGTGGTTATTTCATTATAACTGTTATGTTATATTTGTCTGACCTACAAGTGCCTCTTTAATGTAAATGTAAGCAAGATGACTGAATGATCAAAAGCAATGTCAAACTGGCCAAAACACTCAATTTCAGTGGGGGTTGAATAATTTTGGCCACAACTGTATCATCACAACTACTTTGTAAATCCAGGTGAATTATACCTTGTTTTTTTCAGGACAAATTGAGCTTTTATTTGGTGGTAAAAGGTAATGGATTCCTTTTTTTTTTTTTTTTTTTATCATCATCAAAGGAAAACTGGCCAAAATTAGTAAAAAAAATTTATATAATAAATTTCCCAGCTCTTGACTATCACATCAGTACCATATATGTGTATGTTATTTGTACCTGTACTACAGCCCAGAAACAATAGTGTGCATTTTGTTGTTTTTTTTGTTTTACCTAAAGCACACTTACACTGAAACCAATTTAAAAAAAAAAAAAAATAATAAAAATCCTGACCTTTGACCTTGACCCAAACACTAACCTTGCAACTGAACTAACTCAAACCTTGATCTAGGATTTTTTATCAATATTTACTTTTTTTCGCTCTGCAAGGAGAGAGATACAATGTATCTGTCTCCTCCATTCAGAGAGACAAAAAAACAAGGGGGGGGGGGGGGGGGCAGGCTTCACAATGACTGATAACTGGGATAGCCAATCAGAGGCTATTACAGTGAACATGTGACCCGGAATCAGGAGTTCCAGGTCCCAATCGTTAAAATGGGACCCGGAGCTCTCAATGACACCCCTGTCTTTGTGCTGGGAGCCCACTGTGCGGTGTGCTCCCAACACAAACAGTGGTATGCGAATATGCGGCCCTACAGAAAAAAGCCCAGTTCTGTGAGGCCGCATATTTGTGTGACATCAGCATCAAGGGGTTAAAGTTCACGTCTGCTTACATTTTTTGGCCATTTCATAAGGACCGCCATGATGTTTAATACATTTTAACACCCATCTGTTAACTCTGTCAGAACTGACACTAGCTTCACTTTTAGTAAGTATTTTGACTATATAAGTAATACTGAAAAATGGAAATATGTTACTCACCGCATGTGAGGCTCAGTCTTGGGAGTTACTTCCTGTGTCCAGTTCAGGTCTTCTGGTCCACAGTACAGTCTTTTGTTCAGTTTTCCAGTCTCCAGATAATTCTGGGGTTCCAAAACTTCTTCAATTTGTGGATCAGACTGTTAAGTCACAACCAGATATTGAAGTCACAGCACAGCTTCTGGGTCCACCTCACAGGACTGTTGTCATCACTGACTTCTGTTACTGAATCTGAAAATGTACTTCTGGTCACTTGGACGCCACCAATCTGTTGTCATATATCATGCAGGGATGCTAAGTGACGATTATATATTTTTTTGTTGAGGCAAGAGTTCGCTGATATAGAATGACAAACTTCTCTATCCAAGAAATTAACTTTCCTGCAGCAACACAGTTCATCCAGAGAAATAAATTTTTATTCGGCTCCAGAACAGTCCAAAAGATACTTGCAACAGATGACAAAAATCCAGCAAAATATTTGTAAATATTACGACCAACAGCCCTCGTTAATTATTGGATTTAATGCACTATAAATCTACTATGTTACAGACAAATTTTAGAATTTTTACGCAAATATTTTGGTGTCTATGCATATCACAATCTTGCTATTATTTGTAGTGTTTGTAAGTGACTTCTGTAAATACTGATTTAATAATCTCCAGTCCATACTCACACTTATCTTGTTTGTGTTCTTAAAAGAGCTCTGCTTGGCTAAATTTACTCAAAGTAATTAAATCAGTTATTTTTCTAAATTATCTTTATATTTGGAGGCAGTTTTAACTGGCTAAATTAATTGTTCAGGCATTCTCTGGCATAACACTCAGGACTTATGTTTCAACAGTCAAGCCATCAAAGCCAGCAACTGTGAAGCAGGATACCCCGATCCTTGAGACAGCGGTCAGAACAGTCTGGAAGTGCGCATGGATTGTTTTCCAGGAGTTAGGTATTATCCAAGTTCCAAGTAGTTCTGGGCCAAATTGGTGCCCCCAGATTACCTGGAATTCCCTCCATCTTGAGCCTGTGAAGCCAAAGAAGAATCTGTAGAAAATGGAAGGTGTAATACAGCCAGAACTGATCCCATAGGTTCACCAGTGTGTCCACTGCAAAGGCCTTTGGATTACTGATCCTAGCCACAAAACTGTCCACCTTAATGTCGAAAAGGGATGCCAACAGATCTACTTCTAGTATCCCCTAGCAGTGACAGATGTCCCAGAACACCTCAGGATGAAATGACTATTCCCCCGCATCCAGTCGCTGCCTACAAGGAAAGTCTGCCTGCCATTTGTCTACTCTGGAAATCTGAACCGAGGACAATGTTGAAACAGGCCTTTCAACCAAAGCCATAATTGGGTTAGTTTCTCGTCTGTAGCTTTGTCTGACTGAACCCTCTTCAATCACCCGTGAATCTGGTTGGCCCAGCGCCCCAGGGATCAACATTCTCGACCACTGCATCTGTTTGATTGTTTCTGTCCCTAGGACACCTCCCCAGCTTCATAGGCTGGCATCCATTGTGAAAACTGTCCAGGTTAACAGAAGAATTGACATTCCTAGTGACAGGAAATGGCTAGTTAGCCACCAGATTAGGGATATCCTGGCCTTGGGACAGTGCGCCTGAAGGAGCTTGTCTCACGCAACACATTTAGCTTCAGAGGCTTGGAGTGAAATTGCCTCAAATGAGGCCACCACAAGGCCCAGTATCATCATGTAAAATTTAATCACTAGAGACTTTTTGAAGGGCAGGTTCTGGACATGAGCTCAGAGGGCAAAACCAAACCCATTCCTGAGAAAGATCAGGCTTGGGCTGCATCCAAGACTAGGCCCAGGCACTCCAGGCAATGGGTTGGATTTGTAGATCGAAAATCCACCTAATGCACTGAAGAGTCTGTATCATCTGCTGCACATTAGCTTCCAGGGAGGAGGGATCCTTCAAGAGAAGGTTGACCACATATCTGATAATGTGGATTCCCTGACAATTGAGCAGCATGTGGAACAGGGTAAGCACCTTGTTGAAGACCCGAGGGGCTATGGACAGGCCAAAGGGAAGAGCCACAATCTGGAAATACTGCTCACCCACCACAAATCACAAGAACAGCTGCTGCAGGAAAAAAAATGGGACTATGTAAATATGCACCCTTGATGTCTATCAGTGATAGACGTTCCTCTTGCTACAATGATGCAATTACAGACCTAGCCAATTTTATCCGGAACTCTTGGACCTGCAATAAGGTGTTGAGGACCTTCAAGTGTAGGATAGGTGAACACCACTGGGCTTCAGAATGATAAACAGCTTTAATTTAAAGCCCTGAAGTTGTTCCTCCAAGGAAATGTGAACAATCATGCCCGAGAGGCAGGCACGTTTTAGGGCATACAGCAGGGAAACCATAGCAAGTGGAACTCCAGCCTGTACCCCTAGGGTACACATTCTGAACCCATAGATATGAAATGCTCCAGGCAGCTGAAAAAGCCAATAGATGTCCCTTCATTATGAGGGGGAATTGGCACCAGACTTAAAGCGATTCTAAAAGGTAAATTTTTTTTTTGTGGAAAATAACAAACATGTCTATACTTATATGTGCAGTGATTTTGCACAGAGAAGCCTGGAGCCTCCTCTTTTCGGGTCCCCCGCAAGCTCTCCTGGCCCCTCCCTCCTGTCGGTTGCCCCCACAGCAAGCAGCTTGCTATGGGGGCACCTGCTGCTCCATGTGTCCATTCACACACGGAGCCAAGGCTTGGCCTCACCCCTCTCTTGTCATTGGCTGACTGGCTGGCTGTGATTGACAGCAGCGGAAGCCAATGGCTCCTGCTTGCTGTTTCAGCCAATGAGGAGGCAGAGACCCGGGACAGCCGAAGCTGTGATTCACATCGCTGGATCACGATGAGGCTCAGGTAAGTATTGAGGGGGCACTGCTACACACTTTTTATTCTATGCATGGAGGTAAAAAATCTTCTGTCTTTACAACCACTTTAACTAACTTAAATTTCCAGGACTTGCGACGGAGTGGAGAACTTAGCTTTTGAAGCAGAGGTCTGGAAGAGACAAATGGAACTCTTCTGAAACTGGCAGAATTTGCACCTTAGAGTTCTTCTTACTAGAAAATAGTGTTTTTTCCGCTTGTGACTTTTCTAATAAGGTTGTCAAGTGTTAAAAGTTGTTCTCTGTCAAACATAAACCTTTCAAAACATTTCTTACAAACTGTCTCCACAGACCAACTCCACAGCCAAAGGATCAAGTAGATTTGCACTGATATGAGCACCAGGTGAGAAATTTGACAGGAAGTCTGCAAACCACCTACACCAGGGGTAGGCAACCTTTTGAGCATAGTGTGCCAAAACTTCTCACACTTATTCAGGAAAAAAAAAAATGTTTTATAAAGTAAGTGTTATAAACGACCAATTTCTGCACCTTCACCCCTCTGATTAGCCCCAATTCCTGCACCTTCACATATCAAATTAGCCACAATTCCTGCACCTTCATACCTTAGATGATCCCAATTACAGCACCTTCACCCCCCCTGATTGCCCCAATTCCTGCACCTTCACACATCAAATCAGCCACAATTCCTGCACCTTCAAACCTCAGTTCAAACCTCAGGGTCAGCAGGGCAGAAGTCAAGGTCAGCAAGGAAAAGGACAGGGTTAGTGGGGCAGAGGACATGGTGAGTAGGGAAGAGTACAGGGATGAGCAGGATAGAGGATAGAAAACAGGGATCTGCAGAGTCAAGGATGGGGTCAGTGGGGCAGAGGATGAGGTCAAAAGGGGAGAGGACGAGGTCAAAGGGGCTGAGGATGGGGTCAGCTGGACATAGTATGGGGCCAACAGGGCATAGAACGTGGTCAGCGGGGCATAGGAAAGGAGCCAATGATACATAGAACAGGGTTGGCGGGGCAGAGGACAAGGTCAGCGAGGAAGAGAACAGGATGAGCAGGGAAGAGAACAGGATGAGCAGGAAAGAGAACAGGATGAGCAGGAAAGAGAACAGGGGTCTGCAGGGTCAAAGATGGGGTCAGTGGGGCATAGGATGGGGTCAATGGGGCATAGGATGGGATCAGCGGGATACAGGTCAGTAGTGCAGAGAACAGAGTCAACGGGGAGGATGAGGTGAAAAGGGCTTAGGATGGGGACAACAGGGCAGAGGGTGGATTCAGCAGGGCATATGTTGGCGTCAGCAGAGCAAGGGACGGGGTCAGAAGAGCATAGGATGGGGTAGTAGGGCAGAGCATAGAGTAAGGAGGGGAAAGCAGGGTGACCAGGGCAGAGGATGGGGTGAATGCTGGCAGGGCACTCATCAAAGCTGTTCCTCCCCATAATGCACACAGTTGTATTATTTTACAGACACAACCCCAATCTTCCCAGTGTGTTGTTGGCTGTTGCACCTGTGTTCCAATCTGAGGGTTTCACACGTCAGAAATGCAACAGCCAGCAACACACAGTGAAATAAAGCAGAACTACAAGGCGTGGATACTGAAATCCAAATATCTTGAGGTAGTTTTGAGTCCAGTGCAAAAGGCAACTTTAAAGGCCAGTTCCACATCATCCATGTGGAGGGGTCTGGGACTGATATGCAAGCTGCAATCATATTGCCAGTGGCTTTGATGCAGCTGGCAGGATGGAGGGGGTATCTGTGTGTGAAGAGCAAAGCATTGTATTCAATCTTCCAGTAATGTCAAAATTACTTGCCAGAAACCTTCTCTTAGTAACCAGATCTCCATAACATAAGGACATTGGCAAAAACTAAGGATTGGAGGGTGTGGTTGGGGTTATATGGGCTGTTCTAACAACTCTGTTTGCCAGTGTCCTCATGTGAAGGTGGTGCATATATCCCATGTTAGAAACGGTAATTGAAAGTAAAAGCAAAAGACATTTCATTAATTTAAAGTAGAACTATAGGCAAAACTTTGAGTAAGGAAGGGTTATAACAGATCATTTTTTTGCCATCGGTTCCCCATTGTGGAGATTTCACTTCACTTTCTGTCCCATAACCAAACAGGAAGTGAGAGGAAATTCCTTGGGGATCCCCCAGATCACCAGAACTAGTGTCCCTCTATTACTTTTTGGGGACAACCCAAAATTTGGGATTTTCTTTATTTTCACTTTCAATAATGATAAACAGGACAAATAGGGTGAATCTACCTAACAGGGGCATGGACCGCAATAAAAACTGACAGGCATTCAAATTCCTTTCCACTCTGTCGGGAAAAAAAAAAAAATGTTTTGCCTTTATTTATACTTTAGAGGATTTCATATCAGCATGTAGATCTGCATGCTGATGTGTTTTATTTTTTTGTGAAAAGAGGGAAAGATCCGATTTAATTGCGCATTCCACAGTTATGCAAAATGAGCAACATACACTCACCGGCCACTGTTAGGTACACCTGCTCATTTGCTTGGTAACACAAATTGCTAATCAACCAATCACATGGCAGCAACTGCATTTAGGCATCTAGATCTGGTGAAGATTACTTGAAGTTCAAACCGAGTATCAGAATGGGGAAGAAAGGAGATTTAAGTGACTTTGAACGTGGCATGGTCGTTGGTGCAAGATGGGCTGGTCTGAGTATTTCAAACACTGCTGCTCTACTGGGATTTTCACACACAACCATCTCTAGGGTTTACAAAGAATGGTCCAAAAAAGAAAAATATCCAGTTAGCGGCAGTTGTGTGTACGAAATGCCTTGTTGATGTCAGAAGTCAGAGGAGAATGGGCAGACTGATTCGAGATAACAGTAACTCAAATAACCACTCATTACAACCAAGGTATGCAGAATACCATCTCTGAATGCACAACATGTAGAACCTTGAAGTAGATGGGCTACAGCAGCAGAAGACCACACCAGGTAGCAAGGTGTACCTAATAAAGTGGCCGGTGAGTGTATATTTGCTACTATACAATATGTCTGACAAAGGGCCACTGGCATTGACTTTTTGGGCAATTTGCGATCGCGCTGTCAAAATTTTGATGTAGACGTATCCCAGCATGAAATACGGGTACCAGGTACGCCCAGCTGATAGTGCGGAGACCACGTGTGTGTGAGTACAGAGGGCAGGAGGCAGAAGGGGATCCAGGAAGGCTGGGTGTCAGGCAAGTGAAAATGGTGGACGAAGCCAGGGTCGGTGTACGGGTAGTCAGGCATAGAATACACGTAATCCAAGGCAAACCAGGGAAGGTGCTCAGACATCTCTGGGTGCACTGAGCATAGCTATAAAGAGGAAAAGGGGGCACACTTTATGTCTGGAGGAAAAAGATTTAATCTTCAAATATCGCAAGGCTTTTTCACAGTAAGAGCTGTGAAAATGTGGAATAGACTCCCTCAATAACTGGTTCTGGCCAGCTCAGTAGGTTGCTTTAAAAAGGCCTGGATTCTTTCCTAAATGCACATATTATAACTAGATACTAACATTTATAGGTAAAGTTGATCCAGGGAATATCAGATTGTCTCTTGGGGGGGATCAGAAAGGAAATTTTTCTCCTGCTGGAGAAAATGTGATCATGTTTTGCTGGTGAGTTTTTTACTTTCCTTTGGATCAGCTGGGGGCATATGATTGTATATATAGGATTGCATACAATTTTGAATACTTTTTCTTTCCTTTTATTGGTTGAACTAGATGGACTTGTGTCTTTTTTCAGCCAGACTAACTATGAGCAGGCTGGGAGGCAGGCCAGGAAGTGACGCCCACAGGTGAAAACAGAAGCCAGCAGCACGTGAATGGGATCACAGGTCTAACAGAACAATTGCAGCAAGGAGGTAAAAATTTCACAAACAGAAAAAAGCAAGCTTGACCATGACACCTAAAGGGTAGAAAAAGACACAAGTATGACCAGACCTGTGCCACAGGTACTTGAAAATAACATCCGCAGCTAAAACTGAAAACAATTAAAACGTAAGCAGCAAAACACAGATTATACCAATAAAAATTGCATTTTAATTCTACAAATATACAAGTGTGAAAAATAAATAAGACTCCATGTCTTTGCTTAAGTCTCATCTTCCCACTTTGGAAAGCAACAGTCTGCATTTTTGTGGGTTAGGTGCAGTATGTAAATTGTTCATCTGTACTAAAAGTTTAACAACTGCCCATAACTCTTTCTTTAAGGAAAAACAGTTCTGTTCACTGTGCCAAATTCAAAACTTGAGGCTGAAGCCGGGCCCAGCAGCTGATGCTCCCTGGTTGGTGGTGGTCAAGTGAAAGCCGGTGTCTTTGAGATCATCATCACCCTAGAAAGAGAAAACAAAAGGATAAAATCTGAGAAAGGGGGCAGCATACACTACATGGAGACTTTGTATGAAGAGGAGGACCAATCAGCTTTGAATATGATGGGCACCAGCCCATACTGCTCAGGGAAAACAAAAAATGTGGTTGTTAACAAATGAATACAGTGCTCTTTAATCTTCCTACTGCCGCTTGTGAAGTACTAAGGTGAGGCAGTAATGTGGTGTGAACCACATGCAATACCATCCATGAGCTTCATCTTATAGAAACGATCTAGGCAGCTGTAAAGCCTCTAGACCTGTCTCTGCATGTCATGTATGGGTTATCAATATCATATGCAATCTTAGTGATAATTATTCACAATCTCTCCATTATGTATGCATGTACAGTATAGGTTGTCAGATTTTGTTATTGTGCTTAAAGTTGCCATTTTTCCTCAATAATAAAAGAAAAGTTTTTAAAATAAAAATTAGGCAAACACATTATGATATCCATTCATGGCTACACTCTATGACTTGTCTGTGAACTTCTAGTGAAATTGTAATAAAAACTTGTAATGACAAGGCTGAACCATGATGTAGCAAGGGAATAAAGCTGCAAGAACGTTTTACTCCTAATCCTAATTATCTTTTCTCTTTCCTGGAGAAAAGAAACGTCTGGATTAAACATCTGGATTTGATTACCCATGGGTCCAGGCTTTCAGTGTGCACACATATGTCTCCTCCATTTCAACAAGAAAAAAAATAAAGCTGTATCTAAAGTTTGCTTTTTTTTTTCTTTAAAATAACAAACATGTCATACTTACCTGCTCTGTGCAATGGTTTTGTACAGAGCAGCCCGGATCCTCCTCTTCGCAGGTCAGCGCTTCTGGTCTCTCCTCCTTGCCGAGTGCTCCCAGAGCAAGCTCTTGCTTTGAGGGAATTCTTGCATGCCTGCTCCTGAGCACTTTGTGTGTCTATGGGACAAACAGAGCGTGACTTTGTCCTGTCTGCTCCTTACTGGCTATGACAGAGTAGTGGCAGCCAATGGTTCCCGCTGCTGTGTCTCAGCCAATGATGAAAGAGTGACCCAGTAGAGCCCCTGCTTTGGCAGCCAATGGTTCCCGCTGCTGTGTCTCAGCCAATGATGAAAGAGTGACCCAGTAGAGCCCCTGCTTTCGTATAAATGTTTGGATCGAGATCGGGCTCAGGTAGGTATAAGGTGGCTGTACCCTGAAGGTTTTATTTACCGTTATGCCTAGAATGCAAGGTGTGGGGACTGAAAGTAAAAAACCTTCAGCCTTTCATATGACTGACAAAAGTAGAGTTATTTGTTAAAAAAAAAAAAAAAAATTAATATAAAAAGGGAAGGGAACACTGTCCTATTAGTTCTGTCAAAATATTCTTGGCTTAGGTCAGATCCAGCATCCATTGAACTGCACAATACCCTCTGTGGGTCTTACTATCCACGACATTGCTCAAATAGCAAACACCTTCATATTAGCAGAAAGTTGCATTTCCACACAGATTCCGTTTTACCACATCAAATATTTGTATTCATAGCTTTACTTCCTTTACATAGATCATTCAGATAACAATATACCCAGGTGAGAAGCCCCAAAAGGAAGCAGTCACTCTCATTTTTGGCTTGCATACCAGTTCCAGGGCAGTGACACCACTTGCAATGAAGCTGAATATGTACTGCTTATGATGTAATATGTAGCCTAGGAGTCTAAGGCGCGTTGAATGAAAAAAAAAAAAAAAAAAAAAAAAGTCGAGTGTGTGGATGGGGAATCACTCTCACTGAGGTATTGTATTCTGACAGTGTAGAGACTTCCCTGCACTCAGAATACACTGATCAGCACTGCAGGCTATAGCCAATGGAGCAGATTGTGTGGAAATGTTCCATCAGGTTGGTTACACAGAAGTAAATTGGTGGCCTGCCCATACATCTTCCGTTCCCGGCTTAAGTACCACCCAGACTATTTATAACTGATGAGGGTTTGCAGCATTAATATGGTTTTAACCTTTTTCTTTTCCCTTTCTCAAGGAAAATGATGCAGTCAGAGACCTCTCTGTTCTGTTTTGCATGCACTCAGACTCATTGTCATACAGTAAACAGGGTGCTCACAGACACCCAGCTGCCCAGGGTTTAGCTTCTGGAGAGCTTCATTGTTCCTGGGGTTACTTAGCAACTGCATGGCTTTAGGCACACAAAGAGGAAGAATCTTTGCAAGGCACCAGAATAATCCAGTAAAGTAGAAAAGTAGTAGAAATAATTATATTATTATTATCAGTAGAAATTATAGGAGAAGAAGTATGGAAAACGTTACTGAACATTGTTTTCCTTCAGAATGGAAATGTTCTGTCACTGCAAGGTTCAGCTCCTATGGGCAAAAGGAAAATCAAGTGGCAGATTTCACCTTACAGTACTTACTTGACGAAGACTGAGACTGAGGTTTTCCATAAGCCAGTAAAACTTACACAGTCATTGCACTTTATGCTACAGTGGCTAAGCGGTTAGCACACCTGCCTTGCAGCACTGGGATTCTCAGAATCCTGACCAGGACAGTATCTGCATGGAGTTTGGACATTTCCTCCAGATACTCTGGTTTCCTCCCACTTTCCAAAGACATGCTGGTAGGGTAACTGACTTCTGTCTAAATGGCTCTAGTATATACATGCATGTGAGACAGGGACCTTAGGCTAATCTCCTTGAGGGTAGGCACTGATGTGAATTATTAATATGTAAAGTGCAATGTAAATTGACGGTGCTATATAACCGCTGTATAAAAATAAAGTAAGCCTCCATGTTTGAATAATAATAGGTGAACTCACCAATTGGCTGTAGCCCAGACCGCCTTCTGGAGGACGAGGACTTGTGCCACGTTTCACCCTCTGCTGTTCGCTCTTTGCTGGCCATGTTGGGAACACAGAGGGATCGATTGGCAGGGGAGTTTCCCGGAAATATTCATGCTTGAGCCCATCTTCTGCATTAATTCTCTTGGCCGGGCAGTAAGTCAGGAACCTGTAGGAACAAAAAGTAAAAGCAAACTTGTCTATGGAAGCTAAAACAGAACTGCCATGCACATAAAATAACTGAGCAGAACTATGCAAGGTGACAAAGAAATATGAAATAAAATCTAATGTCTTCTATATTAAAGTTTTTTTTTTAAAAAGTGAAACAGTGCGCAAAAAAAGCTGTTAATGACATTGAAGAGAAATATGGAGGCTACCATTACTGAGCTCCCCTCATCAAATTTCTAGTTACCTGTCATGCTGACTCTGAAAGTATTACCGTTAGTGAATCAGCCAAACAGCCAATCAGATAGCATTTCCAGAAGGTTAGCGATGACAGTCCACAATTCTCTCAGTTTTATGTTAAAAGTAAACATTTTAGTACAGGTTAACTTTAAAGTGTTTCTAAACCCAGCCCCCTGCATTCACTACATCTGGTCTTCCACAGTACACAGAACATGGAAGTGCAATTATTTTAGTAAATATAAACTGCTAAATACCTTTTCTCATCAGCAGTTATATCAGTCTTTTGACTTCAGGAGAGCGCTGGTTAAAGCATGTAGGAGGAGTTTTCTTTCTGCTATAGGAGGATGTAAAACCCCTGACCTTCTGTCTGGACAGTGCTGACTGGCCCTGTGCTGATCACATGCACTCTCCCAAGAAAAAAAAAAATGTCTCTAGTAATACACACTAAACTGAGCATATGTATGTGGCTACGGGTTCAGTCTGTTCTATCAGTTGAACATCTGAACAAGAGGAGGGGCAGAGAAAACAGGATTTAATGGCCTTTTTACACAATGCAGAGGATTAACCCTTTAGGTTCCACAGTGAGTATAACAAGCATGCTTTACTGCATATACAGACTGATTTTACTGTTGTGGGTTTAGCAACAATTTAAGGCAAACATGAAAAATCTCTCAACATACTTGTTCATGAGGTCAAATCCTTGGTCGGAGAGGAGAGCTCCAAACCTCTTCCGTAGGTTGTTGTATGGGTAATCTGCAAAGGTCATTTTCTTGACTGCAGGGAGTTCATTGTAACCTGGCCAGATCTTTTCACTAGGTGTCCCCAGATCCTGAAGCCAAAGAAACAAGTTTTATGCGGACTGTGCAATTTGCCTGCTCACACTGGAGAACCACTTTATTAATTTATTCACAAAATACATTTAAAAAAAGAGCAAGCTCAATATGATCAAATGGGGAATTTTTAAAGCCAGTTGCCTTGGCATTATGCATATCAAATATTTTAAATTACGGTTTAAAAGTTTTTTTGGTTTAAACATATTTCATAAATAAGCAAACAAATATCAAACCTGGATTTCCAAATTCTTTTTTATTGACTCTTTAAAACAAACCTGATGGGTAACATCAGCTCTGTAAGCATCCCTGGTGCCTGAAAGATGCCAACATCCAAGTTATGGGTCAGGATTTTGACCCCAGCCATTCCTCACCCTTAAATGTATTTCCACTTTTGCAGCCAAATTGGGATAACATCTTTATATATGTTACATATCCCCATTCACATAGTGTAAGTTAAAAGAAAAATAATTGCAAATGACCTATTTTGGATGCTATATTCTGAAACCCCCAGCACTTTAAAATTCCTCTAGATCTCTATGTTCATGAGGGGGCTGGGCAGTTGTGTTTGCCATAACTGACCCTGCTTATCTTGTGCTGACACATTTTCATTATCAGTTTTAACTAGATTTGAACACTGTCTGTCCGAACAAAGAGTTAAAAGGATAAGTTCACATTTTGACATAAAAAAAAAGAAAAAAAAAAGAAAAAAAAAGTAAATGCACATTTTTTTGCAGGTGAAGAAATGTGCATGTAATATTTTTTATTGCAGGAGCCTGTAAAGCATTGCACCAGCGATCAGCAGATTGCTGGTGCCATGCAGGTCTCCTGCAGACCTGTCAGTATATATGCTTGACCGTATGGGATGTTGTGGGCAAGCAGATATACTGACAGGAAGAATCAATGAACTACCATGGTGCTACACAGCGCTGTGGCAGTCCACTGAGAACTACAAGCTGACAACTGCTAAGGCTGTGGGGACCTTTAGTTGATTCATTCACAGAACTCCATGAATGAATGATAGAGCCGTTGGGGGGGGGGGGGGGGGGTTGGGGAATAGGGCAGCGGCTGCCGCACTAGGAACATGTTCCACCTTAAGAATACACTGATCAGCTCTCACAGCCATTGGCTGCAAGCACTGATTGCATGCAGATTTTACAGCATGCCCATTCAATAAAAGTTGGTCATTAGGCCACCTTCTGTTGGACAGGCTGCTGTACACACAAGACGAATGTTGGCCAGTTTCTGTGGAACTGGCCAATATCAGCCGATATTTGGCCGTGTGTACCAGCCTGAACTCTCACACTGTTGAAAAATCCTGGCAGTCAGCCATTACACCCTTTCCCCAAAAAACAACTAAAACTGCTTTTTTTTGGGTATGCTATGTGAATAGACACACAATCATATAGTGGGGCTTTCTCAAATTTGACTGCAAAAGTAAAAATATGCTTTAAACCTAAGATTATGGACCAATTGGGATGCCCACCACACTAATGGGCTATTGCGACAGCACAGGGATAGGCTTTCAATCCATTTAGCCTGTACAAGAAGTGTATTCCTAACACTACTAGAGGTGTTAACATTAACCACTTAAGGATCGCCCTATAGCAGATATACTGCTACAGGGCAGCACCTGTGTGCAGAATCACGTGTATATACTCAAGTCATTTTACATTTCCGAGTAGGGGGCTCGCACAAGCTGCGTGCGCGTCCTAAACGCGCCGCCATCCACGGCCGCAGATGTCAATCACCGGGCCCCGGCTGGTAATTACTTGCCGGCGCCCGGTGATTACCGAGCATCTCCGACGGGGAGGAAGATTGTTTGGTTTACAATTTTTTTACCAAAAGTCGCTGATCGCCGCCATTACTAGTAGGAAGAAAAAAAAAAATTGCCCCATTATCAATACCGCCATTTGTAAACCCTATAACGTCCGTGTAAACCAATTAATATACATGTATTGGGATTTTTTTTTAGCAAAGACATGTCACAGAATACATTTTGGCCTAAATTTATGACAAAATTAGATTTTTAAAATTTTTTTTATTGGACATGTTTAATAGCAAAAAGCCCAAAATATTGTTTTTTTTCTCAAAATTGTCGGTCTTTTTTTGCTTATAGCGCAAAAAATAAAAAAAAACACAGGCGATCAAAGACCACCTAAAGAAAGCTCAATTCGTGGGAAAAAAAAAGGACATACATTTAATTTGGGTGTAGTGTTGCATGACTGCGCAATTGTGAGTTAAAATAACACAGCATCGTAATGCAAAAAATGGCCTGGGCAGGAAGGGGGGTAAATCCACAGGAGGGCAAGTGGTTAAGAAAGGAACTGAGGTGCCTGCTCTGTTCTAACAGCACTAGTTTGGATAATTAGGTAATTGGTTTGTAGGGCGAAATGCGTCAGTGGGCGTGGCCATTACAGCAGCTGAGGCTATTCCTTAACATTGTACTCCTGGGGTCGGTTGAGCAGTGTCCATCCCTTCACTTGTATTGGTTATCAGTGAATTGTGGGTGCAATCTCAGGCTCCTGCAGACACTTACTTCAGTTTTCTGCCTGTATTTCCATAAGGGATTTCTGTTATAAAGCTTGAGAAAATGTCACTGAACTACAGGGGGTTCTTATCAGTGGCCTCGTAGTTCATTGAGAACTACAAGCCGTCTGCTGCAGAGGCAGACAGGACTTAAAGTTTATTTATTCATAGATCTCTCTGGATGATGACAAAGCTATGTGGGTGAAGGTGAGGGGGAGGTCCTGGAGGCATGGTATACCCTAAATATGGGTGTAACATATTCCTTAAACCTTACCTTAAATATTCTATTAATTTGGTCAATCTCAGATTTTCCTGGGAAGAGCGGTTTCTGGGTCAGCAGCTCCCCAAAAATACATCCCACTGACCACATATCTATGGCTGTAGAGTACTCCTGGAGAAGAAAATGGTAGATAATGTAGAATTAGAAAACTAAATCAAAGCAGTGATGTTGAAGAGTACTGTACTATAGCAATCATCATAATTCTGAGAAGAAATAGTACTCAGACGGCAGACTCCAAACTTGTTTCTTATGGCCACAAATTAATGAATTAGCCACCATTAACTCTCATGAGGTCACTGCTGCCGAGATGCCCAGGTCAATTTAGCAGCAAGCAAACAATGGTTAACTTGTCAATAACTATATGACTAATATGCACACCTAAAAATACTTTTTATATACAGAAGTTTTAAGAGCATTTTGTTTGATACACTGGTTTAATAAAAAGACACATTTTTATTTAATATACAGGTGAAACTCGAAAAATTAGAATATCGTGCAAAAGTTAATTTCAGGAATGCAACTTAGAAGGTGAAACTAATATATGAGATAGACATGCAAAGCAAGATAGTTCAAGCAGTGATGTCATAATTGTGAGGATTATGGCTTATAGCTCATGAAAACCCCAAATCCACAATCTCAGAAAATTAGAATATTACATGCAATCAATAAAACAAGGATTGTACATAGAACAATATCGGACCTCTGAAAAGTATAAGCATGCATATGTACTCAGTACTTGGTTTGGGCCCCTTTTGCAGCAATTATTGCCTCAATGTGGCGTGGCATGGAAGCTATCAGCCTGTGGGACTGCTGAGGTGTTATGGAAGACCAGGATGCTTCAATAGCGGCCTTCAGCTCTTCTGCATTGTTCGGTCTCATGTCTCTCATCTTTCTCTTGGCAATGCCCCATAGATTTTCTATGGGGTTTAGGTCAGGCGAGTTTGCTGGCCAATCAAGCACAGTAATCCCACGATCATTGAACCAGGTTTTGGTGCTTTTGGCAGTGTGGGCAGGTGCCAAGTCCTGCTGGAAAATGAAGTCAGCATCCCCATAAAGCTCATCTGTGGAAGGAAGCATGAAGTGCTCCACAATCTCCTGGTAGATGGCTGCCGTGACCCTGGACTTAATGAAGCACAGTGGACCAACACCAGCAGATGACATGGCTCCCCAAATTAACACAGCCTGTGGAAACTTTACACTGGACTTCAAGCATCTTGCAGTGTGTGCCTCTCCATTCTTCCTCCATACTCTGGGTCCTTGGTTTCCAAATGAGATGCAAAAGTTGCTCTCATCAGAAAAGAGGACTTTGGACCACTGAGTAACAGACCAGGTCTGTTTTTCTTTAGCCCAGGTAAGACTCTTCTGACGTTGTTTGTTGTTCAGGAGCGGCTTGACAAGAGGAATACAACATTTGAAGTCCATGTCCAGGATCCATCTGTGTGTGGTGGCTCTTGATGCACTGACTCCAGCCTCAGTCCACTCCTTGTGAAAGTCCCCAACACTTTTGAATGGCCTTTTCCTGACAATCCTCTCCAGGCTGCGGTTATCCCTGCTGCTTGTGCACCTTTTTCTTCCACACTTTTCCCTTCTACATAACTTTTTATTAATGTGCTTTGATACAGCACTTTGGGAACATCCAACTTTTTTTGCAATTACTTTTTGAGGCTTTCCCTCCTTATGGAGGGTGTCAATGATGGTTTTCTGCACAACTGTCAGGTCAGCAGTCTTTCCCATGATTGTGATTCCTACTGAACCAGACAGAGACCATTTAAAGGCTCAGGAACCCTTTGCAGGTGTTATGGCTTAATTAGCTGATTAGAGTGGGACACTTTGAGCCTAGAATATTGCACCTTTTCACAATATTCTCATTTTCTGAGATTGTGGATTTGGGGTTTTAATGAGCTGTAAGCCATAATCATCACAATTATGACAAATCACAGCTTGAACTATCTTGCTTTGCATGTAATGAGTCTATCTCATATATTAGTTTCACCTTTTAAGTTGCATTACTGAAATAAATGAAATTTTGCACAATATTCTAATTTTTTGAGTTTCACCTGTAGGCTGAGAAAAGTGTAAAAAAATAAAGCAAGTTACACTTTTTCTTCTTTAACTTATTTCTCTTAATACTGTAATTGTATCAGACAAATACAAGTATTGAATGTAATTAATGCACTGCAGATTTCACTACAGCCTGAGGATGGTGGGTTTTATCTGCAGAATTGAATTCTTTGAAACCCTAAGAACAAGTGGATGATTTCAAACGGTTATTGACAGCCGTAATTGAGAGCCAACAATCACACACAAAGAACACCACACTTTCCCAACAAGAGTGCCTGTTTTTCTCAACACATTAGCTTTCATCATCAGGAGATAGATACAATGCTCCACCCTAACCCTGACCACTAATTCTGCTCCCTGTAACCCCACCCCTAATAATAACCTTCCTAATGTAAATCTAACCTTTTGTTTGCATTCTCCTCTCGCTGAGTTCCTCCACGCTAAAGACTAAAGCTAGCCATAGATGAATCGAAGTTTGACCAGTTCAGCAATGACCGGCCGAATTTGAATCCGTCTAGAGGCAGGCTGACTTTATGGAGGTTGGTCAATGAATATGGTGATGGGGGAAATCAATTTTCTTTCCTGTAAGCTGTGGTTGCAGGAAAGAAAATGACTTAGTTTATGGCCTGCCTAACCCATCTATATCAGTGGCAGGATTCCGGTTACAGGATCTACCATTTAGATTTATTTGATCACTTGAACAGGTCCCTTTTCCATCAGCAGCTCACAACATCACTTTGATATCAAACTTCTGTTATAACCTCACCTTTTTATAGCAGTCGTATACAAAGTATGAGACTTCTGCAGGCCATAGACTGTTCGTATATCGGCCGATTTTTCGTCCGAAAGAATAAATCGGCAAATTTTTGCACCGTTAGTGGGGCAATATCATCGACCGATTTTTGCGGTTCCTCATTTCTTTTATCAGTCATGCTGGAAAATTTGCGAAAAACGGCCGATTTTCACAATCATTGGTGGCAACAGAACGACCGATGTTTTGTTTTTCAGCTGAAAAATCGGCCGATAAACGAACCGTCTATGGCCTGCATTATCAAAAAGGAGCTAGTTTTAATATTCAGTTCAGAAGTAAGAACTTAATTTGCCCACTGCTCTCTAAAATCTTTATATGTAAACACCACAATAACAAGCCATGTTGTGCTGTCAAATGCCAACATTTTTTAAGGTACTTACCTTAGTTCCAAGTAAAAGCTCCGGGGCTCGGTACCACAGAGTCACTACAATGGGTGTGTAAGGTTTAAGTGGAGAACCATACTCACGGGCCAAACCAAAGTCCCCAACCTGTAAGAAAATCATTACTCAAGACACTATAAAACAACACTGATCCAATTATAGCTTACAGGTAAATACAAATGAAGGAACAAGTCAAATTATTGGCAAACGGATGCTGAAGGTGGCGTGAATCTCACTGAAAATTTGCTGTCCACTTCAGAATGCTAAATTTTAAAAAGCCCATCTAATAACCTTTATAGCTTTATAATACAAGACTAACTGAGACACAAAAGGGTGTTAATACACAGGTCACAGATGGGGAGGGGAAGGGAAGTACAAATGGGGTGACCTAAAGGGTTAAAAAAATACCATGATCAAATAATTAAACCCCCCCCCATTTTCACTGCGATTGTCTACAGCTGCCTACCTCCCTTCTTTCTAAGGCCCATCCTCCATTGTGAGGGGAAGGGGATGGCTTTCAAATGTTAAAACTGCAATGTTTATATTAATGATAGCCCTAATTGACCATCACAACAATCACAAGGCACAGAGCTATTCTAATTTGCTCACTGCATTTTGCTGCTCATTTGCACTGTTTAAGGCGATTCTAAAATAACAAACATGTCTATACTTACCTGCTGTGTGCAGTGTTTTGCACAGAGCAGCCTGGATCCTCCTCTTCTCGGGTGCGCCGCAGGTTCTCCTGGCCTCTCCCTCCAGTTGGGTGCCCCCACAGCAAGCAGCTTTCTATGGGGGCACCCGCTGCTCCGTGTGTCCATTCACACAGGGAGCAGTGGCTTGGCCCCACCCCTCTCTCCTCATTAGCTGACTGGCTGTGATTGACAGCAGCTTGCTGTCTCAGCCAATGAGAAGGCAGAG